>NC_092510.1:7097724-7412156 GCF_047511675.1 Marmota flaviventris | reverse complement strand
TAGTGTTAGGTTTAGATTTAGGGGTTGGGTTAGGTTAGGGTTAGTGTTAGGGTTAGGGTAGGGTTTAGCAATAGTATTTGGGTTAGGATTAGAGATAGGTTTAGGGTTAGTGTTAGGATTATGGTTAGGGTGAGTATCTGGTTTAGGGTTAGAGTTAGGGTGAGGGTGAGGTTTAGGGTTAGGGTTATTGTTAGTGTTAGGGTTAGGGTTACCCTTTGGGTTAGGGTTAGTGTTAGGGTTAGTGTTATGTTTCGTGTTAAGGTTAGGATTAATGATATGGTTAGTGTTGGGATTAGGGATAGGGTTTGTTTTAGGTTTAGGGTTAAGGTTCACGTTAATGTTAAGTTTAGGGTTAGTGTTAGGGTTAGGATAAGGGTTAGAATTCGAGATAGGGTTAGGTTTAGGGTTAGGGTTATGATTACAGTTTAGGGTTAGGGTAGGGTTAGTGTTAGGGTTAGGGTTAATGTTAGTGATGAGTTCAGGTTTAGTTAGGGTTAGAATTAGTGTTAGGTTAGGCTTACGTTTAGGGTTAGGTTAAGGTTCGGGTTATGGTTACGGTTGGGGTTTTTGTTACAGTTAGGATTGTGGTTAGGGTTAGTTTTAGGGTTAGGGTTAAAGTAAGTTTTAGGGTTAGGATTAGGATTAGGTTAAGGTTAAGGTTAGGTTTAGGGTTATGTTTAGAATTGATGTTAGTGTAAAGTAAGGGTTAAGGTTAATGTTAGGATTAGGGTTAGGGTTAGTGTTAGGGTAAGTGTTAGGGTTTGTGTTAGGGTTACTGATAGGGTTACATATAGGTTTACAATTACAGTTAGGATTAGGGTTAGGGTTAGGTACAATTTAGGGTAGGTTATGGTTAGGGTTAGGGTTACAGTTATTGTTATTGTTAGGGTTAGGATTAGGTTTAGGGTTAGGGTTACAGTTAGGGTTAGGTTAGGGTTAGGGTTAGGGTTAGGGTTAGACTTAGGTTTAGTGTTAGGTTTAGGTTTAGGTTTTGGGTTAGGGTTAGGGTTAGGGTAAGGGTTAGCATTAGTGTTTGGTTTGGGGTTTTAATGAAGTTTAGGGTTAGTGTTAGGGTTTGGGTTAGTGTTAGGTTTAGGGATAGGGTTATGGTGAGGGTTAGGTTTAGGTTCAGATTTAGGGTTAGGGTTAGGGTTAGGATTAGGGTTAGTGATAGGGTTAGGATTAAAGTTAGGTTTAGGTTTAGTGTTAGTGTTAGGGTTAGACTTAGGGTTAGGGTTTCTGTTAGGGTTAGGGATAGGGTTAGACTTAGGGTTAGTGTTAGGGTCGGGGTTATGATTTGGGTGAGAGTTAGGCTTAGTGGTATGGTTTGGTTTAGAGTTTGTGTTAGGGTTAGGGTTCGAATTAGTGTTATGGTTAGTGTTAGTGTTAAAATTTGGGTTTGGTTAGGTAAGCGTTAGTGTTAGGGTTAGGTAAAAGTTAGGGTTATGGTTTGGGTTAGGGTTGTTGTTAGGTATACGATTAGGGTTATGGTTTGTTTTAGGGTTAGGGTTAGGATTAAGTTTTGTGTTGGTTTATGTTAGTTTTATGGTTAGGGTTAATGTTAGTGTTTGGGTTAGGGTTAGTATTAGATTTAGGGATAGGGTTATGGTGAGGGTTAGGTTTAGGTTTAGGGTTAGGGTTCTTGTTAGGGTTAGGATTAGGGTTAGGGTTAAAATTAAAGTTAGGTTTAGGGTTAGTTTTAGAGTTAGGTTTAGACTTAGGGTTAAGGTTTCTGTTAGGGTTAAGGATAGGGTTAGTGTTGGGGTTAGTGTTAGGGTTGGTGTTATGGTTTGGGTGAGGTTTAGGCTTAGTGGTATTATTAGGTTTAGGGTTTGTGTTAGGGTTAGTGTTAGGGTTAGTGTTACGGTTAGTATTAGTGTTAAAATTTGGTTTGGTTAGGTAAGCGTTAGAGTTAGGGTTAGGTAAAAGTTAGGGTTATGATTTTTGTTAGGGTTGTTGTTGAGTATAGAATTAGGATTAAGTTTTCTGTTAGGGTTAGGGATAGGGTTAGGTTTTGTGTTAGGGTTAGGGTTAGTTTTATGGTTAGGGTTATGGTAACAGTTACTGTTAGGGTTTGGGTTAGGGTTCAGTTTAGGATTATGTTAAGGTTAGGGTTTGGGTTAGGGTTAGGTTAGGGTAACTTTTAGGGTTAGGGTTCATGTTAAAATGAGGGTTAGGATTAGGGTTAGTGTTAAGTTTAGGTTTACACTTAGGGTTAGTGTAGTGTACGTGTTAGGGTTAAGATTAGGGTTAATTTTAGTTTTTGGGTTAGGGTTACAGTTAGGTTTCGTTTGAGTGTTAGGGTTAGTGTTAGGTTTAGGGTTAGGCTTAGGGTTAAGCTTCGTGTTACTGTTAGGGTTAGGTTTACGTAAGTGTGAGGGTTAGGGTTAGGGTTACGGATAGAGTTAGTGTTATGGCTAGAGTTAAGTTAGGGTTAAGTTTGGGGTTAGGATTAGGATTAGGGTTAGTGTTAGGGTTTGATTTAGGGTTAGGGTTAGTGTTTGTGTTAGGGTTAGGATTAGTGTTAGGTAAGGGTGAGGGTTCGGGATGAATTAGGATCAGGATTATGGTTGGGTTAGGGTTTGTGTTAGGGTTAGAGTTAGAGTTAATGTTAGTGTTAGTGTTAATGTTAGGATTAGGATTAGTGTTAGTTTTAAGGTTAGGATTAGGTTTAGGGTTAGTGTCAGGGTTAGGGTTAGGTTTGGATTTTGGTTTAGGGTCGGGCTTAATGGAATGATTAGGGTTAGTGTTAGAGTTAGTGTTAAGGTTAGTGTTATGGTTATGGTTAGTGTTCGGGTTAGAGTAAGGTTTAGGTTTAGGGTAAAGGTTGGGGTTAAGTTTATTGTTAGGTTTAGGGTTCGGGTTAGGGTAAGGGTGAGGGTTAGGGTTATGGTTATGGATAGAGTTAGTGTTATGGTTAGAGTTAAGTTAGGGTTAAGTTTTGGGTTAGAACTAGGATTATGGTTAGTGTTAGGGTTTGATTTAGGGTTAGGGTTAGTGTTTGTGTTAGGGGTAGGGTTAGCGTTAGGTAAGGGTGAGGGTTCGTGATACATTAGGGTCAGGATTATGGTTGGGATAGGGTTTGAGTTAGGATTAGAGTTAGAGTTTGGGTTAGGGTTTGTGTTAGAGTTAGGGTTATGGTTTGCTTTAGGGTTACGTTTATGTTACGGTTAATTTTAGAACTAGTGTTAAGGTTAGGATTAGGATTAGTGTTAGTTTTCAGGTTATGATTAGATTTAGGGTTAGTGTCAGGGTTAGGGTTAGGTTTGGTTGTGGTTTAGGGTCGGGCTTAATGGAATGGTTAGTGTTAGTGTTAGAGTTAGGGTTAGTGTTATGGTTATGGTTAGGGTTAGGTTTAGTGTTCGGGTTAGGGTAAGGTTTAGGTTTAGGGTAAAGGTTGGGGTTAAGTTTATTGTTAGGTTTAGGGTTAGGTTTAGATTTAGGGCAAGTGTTAGGGTTTGGGTTAAGGTTAGGGTTAGGTTTAGATTTAGTTTTAGTGTTAGGATTAGTGTTAGGATTAGTGTTAAGGTTAGGGTTAGGTTTAGTGTTAGGGTTAGGGTTAGTTTTAGGGTTAGGGATAGTGTTATGGTTAGGATAGGGTTAGAGATAGAGTTAGGCTTCGGGTTATGGTTGGTCTTAGGGTTAGGGTTAGGGTTAGGGAAGGGTAAGGGATAGAGTTAGGCTTAGGGTTATGGTTCTTCTTAGGGTTAGGTTTAGGGTTAGTGTAATGGCTAGGGTTATGGTTAATGTTAGAACTAGTGTTAGTGTTAGGGTTAGGGTAAAGGTTAGGGTTAGGGATCGTGTTAAGTTTAGGAATAGGTATGGGTTAGTGTTATGGTTAGGGTTATGGTTAGGGTTAAGGTTAGTGTTAGGGTTAGGGTTATGGTTAAGTTTAGTGTTAGGGTATGGGTTAGGGTTAGGGTTAGGCTTAGGGTTAGTTTAGTTTTAGGTTTAGGTTTGGAATTTGAGTTAGGATTAGGGTTAGGGTTAGTGTTAGTGTTAGGGATATGGCTACAATTATGTTAGGATTAGTGTTATTGTTAGTATTAAATTTTGTGTTACGTTTAGGGTTAGGGTTAATGGTAGGGTTAGAGTTAGGGTTAGGGTTAGTATTAGGGTTAGGGTTAAGTTTAGGGTTAGAGTTTGGATTAACGTAAGGGTTAGGGTTAGGGTTAGAGTTAGTGTTATTGTTCGAATAAGTGATTGTGTTAGGGTTTGGGTTTGGGTGAGTGTTAGTGTTAGGGTTTGGATTAGGTTTGTGTTACAGTTAGGGTTAGGGGTAATTATAGTGTTACAGTTAGGAGTAGGTTAGAGTTAGTGTTAGGGTTAGGGTCAGGTTTAGAGTTAGCATTAGTGTTAGGGGTAGGGTTAGTGTTATGGTTAGGGTTATGTTTAGGTTTATGCTTAGTGTTATTGTTAGGGTTAGTGTTATGATAAGGGTTAGGTTTAGGGTTAGTGTTAGGGTTAGTGTTAGGTTTAGGGTTAAGTTTAGATTTAGTTTTAGGGTCAGGGTTAGGGTTAGTGTTAGGGTTAGGGTTAGTTAGGGTTAGGGTTAGGTTTAGGATTTGTGTAAGGGTTAGGGTTATGGTTAGTGTTAGGGTTATGGATAAGATTAGGGTTAGAATTAGGGTTAGGTTTACTCTTAGGATTATGACCAGGTTTAGAGTGAGAGTTAATCTTAGTGTTAGGGTTACAGGTAGAGTTAGGGTTAGTGTTAGGGTTAGGGTTATGGTTAGGCTTAGTGTTATTGTTAGGTTTGGGCTTATGTTTAGGTTTAGAATTAATGATAGGATTAGAATTGGTGTTAGGTTTATTGTTAGGGTTAGGTTTAGTGTTAGTGTTAGTGTTATGGTTGGTGTTAGTGTTAGAGTTAGGGTTTGAGAGAGTGTTAGGTTTAGTGTTAGAGTTAGGGTTAGACTTAGGGTTCATGTTAGAGTTAGGGTTATGGTTTGCATTAGGGTTAGTGTTAGGGTTAGCGTTAGAGTTAGGTTTAGGGTTGGGTTTAGGGTTAGGTTTAGGGTTAGTGTTAGGGTTAGTTTTAAGGTTAGGGTTAGGGTTATTTTAAGGTTCATTTTAGGGTTAAGTTTACGGTTAGGGTGAGTGTGAGGGTTAGAATTAGTGTTCGTGTTAGGGTTAGGGTGAAAGTTAGGGTTACGTTAGGTTTAGTGTTAGTGTTTGTATTTGTCTTAGGGTTAGGGTTTATTATACTGTTAGGGTTAGGGATAGGTTTAGAGTTAGTTTTAGGGTTAGGGTTAGGTTTAGGGTGAGTGTTGTGATTAGTGTTAGGGTTAAGATTAGTGTTATGGTTAAGATTAGTTTTAGGTTTTGGGTTAAGATTAGTGATAGGGTTAGGTTTAGGGTTAAGGTTACTTTTAGGATAAGTATTAGGGTTAGGGTTAGGGGTAGGTTTAGGTTTAGGTCTTGAGTTAGGAATAGGCTTAGAGTTATTGTTAGGGTTAGGGTTTCAGTTAGGATTAGGATAGGGTTAGTGTTAATGTTAGTGTTAAGTTTTGTGTTAGGGTGAGTGTTAGGATTAAATTTATGGTTACTTTTAAGTTTAGGGTTAGGTTTAGGGTTAGGGTAAGGGTTAGGATTAGGGTTAGTGTTAGTGTCAGTGTTAGAATTAGAGTTTATGTTAGGGTTCGGGTTAGGGTAAGGGTTAGTGTTAGAGTTAGGATTAGGGTTAGGTTTGTGTTAGGGTTAGGGTTAGGGTTAATTATACTGTTAGGGTTAGGGATAGGATTAGAGTTAGTGTTAGGGTTAGGGTTAGAGTTAGGTTTAGGCTTAGGTTTATGGTTAGTGGTAGTGGTAGTGTTATGATTAGGGTTAGTGTTAGGATATGGGTTAGGTTTAGGGTTAGTGTTAGTTTTTGCATTAGGTTAGTGTTAGGGTTAGGGTTAGTTAGGGTTAGGATTAGGTTTATTTTTAGGGTTTCTTTTAGGGTTAGGGTTAGTGTTAGGGTTATCAATAAGATATTTAGGGTTAGAATTAGGTTAGGTTTAGTGTTAGGATTATAATTAGGTTTAGAGTTAGAGTTAATCTTAGTGTTAGGGTTAGGGGTAGAGTTAAGGTTAGTGTTACTGTTTCGGTTAGGGTTATGTTTAGGGTTAGGTTTAGTGTTAGGTTTGGGGTTATGTTTATGGTTAGGGTTAGTGTTAGTTTGGGGTTTATGGTTAGGGTTAAAATTAGTGATAGGATTAGGTTTGGGTTTAGGTTTATTGTTAGGGTTAGGATTAGGGTTAGTGTTGCATTTAGTGTTAGGATTGGGGTTAGGGTTAGTGTTAGTGTTAGGGTTAGAGTTAGACTTTGGGTTTGTGTTAGAGTTAGGGTTATGGTTTGGATTAGGGATAGTGTTAGGGTGAGGGTTAGGGTTAGGTTTAGGGTTGGGTTAGGGTTTGGGTTAGGGTTAGCGTTAGGGTTAGGGTTAAAATTAGTTTTAGGGTTAGGGTTCGGGTTAAGTTTAAGGCTTGTGTTAGTGTTGAGTTAAAATTTAAAATTAGGGTCAGATTTAGTGTTACGGTTAGAATTAGTGTTCAAGTTACGGTGACTGTTAGGATTAGGATTAGGGTTAGGGTGAGGGCTAGGGTTAGGTTTAGATTTACTTTCAGTGTGTGTGTTAGGGTTAGGGTTAGGGTTTATTGTAGTGTTAGGGTTATGGATGTGTTTAGAGTTAGTGTTAGGCTTAGGGTTAGGTTTAGGGTTAGTGTTATGATTAGTGTAAGGGTTAGGGTTAAGGTTAGTGTTAGGGTAAGGGTTACAGTTAGTGTTCGTTTTAGGGTTAGGGATAGTGTTAGGTTTTGGGTTAGGTTTGAGTTAGGATTAGGGTTAGGGTTATTGTTAGGGTTAGGATTACAGCTAGGATTAGAATAGGGTTAGAGTTAATGTTAGAGTTAAATTTTGTTTTAGGGTTAGTGTTAGGATTATGTTTAGGGTTAGGGTTAGTGTTAGAATTAGGGGTAAGGGTAGGGTTGGGGTTAGATTTAGTGTTAGTGTTAGGGTTAAGTTTCGGGTTAGTGTTAGGGTTAAAGTAATAGTTAGGATTCAGGTTAGGGTTAGTGTTAGTGTTCGGGTTAGTGTTACAGTTAGTGTTAGTGTAAAGGTTAGGGTTAGGGTGAGTATTAACGTTAGGTTTAGGGTTAGGGTTATGTTTGTGTTAGTGTTTGTGTTATGGTTAGGTTTAGGTTTAATTATAGTGTTAGGGTTAGGGATAGGTATAGAGTTCGTGTTAGAGTTAGGGTTAGGGTTAGTGTTAGGGTAAGGGTTAGGTTTAGGTTTAGGTTGAGGGTTAGTGTTAAAGTTAGTGTTAGGGTTAGAATTAGGGTTAGGGTTAGAGTTAGTTTAGTGTTAGGAATAGGGATGGGGTTAGTGTTAGTGTTAAGGTTACGAATAGGATTAGGGTTATATTTAGGGTTAGAATTAGGGTTAGGTTTAGTGTTAGGATTACGGTAAGGTTTAGATTTAGAGTTAATGTTACTGTTAGGGTTAGGGGTAGGGTTAATGTTAGTGTTAGTGTTAGGGTTATTGTCAGGGTTAGGGTTAGGGTTTACGTTAGTGTTATCGTTAGTGTTCGTTTTAGGGTTAAAATTAGGGTTACTGTTAGGGTTAGGATTAGACTTAGGGTTCGTGTTAGGATTAGTGTTAGGTTTAATATTATCATTAGTGTTAGGTTTAGGGTTAGGGTTAAGATTAGGGTTAGGATAAGGGTTACAGTTAGTGTTAGTGTTAGGGTTACTGTTAGGGTTAGTGTTTGGATTAGGATTATGGTTAGTGTTAGGATTACGTTTAGGGTTACAATTAGATTTTGTGATAGGGTTAGGTTTAGGGTTAGGGTCAGGGTTAAGGTTAGGATTACTGTTAGGATTATGCTTAAGTTTGGGGTTAGGGTTAGTGTTAGGGTTAGGTTTAGGGTTAGAGTTAGAGTTAGGGTTAGTGTATGTTTTAAGGTTTAAGTTAGTGTTAATGTTAGGGTTAGGGTTCGCTTTGGGATTACAGTTAGAATTAGCGTTAGGTTGGGGTTACGGTTAGGGTTAGTGTTGGGGTTAAGGTTACAATTAGGGTTAGTGTTAGGGTTTGGGTAAGTGTTAGGGTTAATGTTCACGTTGTGTTAGGGTTAGGGTTAGTATTATGGTTAGCATTAGGGTTAGGATTAGGGTTAGTGTTAGGGTTATTGTTAGAGTTAATGTTAAGTTTAGGGTTAGTGTTAAAGTTAGTGTTAGTGTTAGGGTTAGGGTTAGAATTAGGATTAGGTTTATGTTTATGTTTAGGTTCAGTGTTAGGATTAGGGTTAGAATTAGGGTTATGGTTAGGCATAGGTTTAGTGTTATGGTTAGAGTTAGGTTTAAGGTTAGGTTTAGGGTTAGTGTTAGGGTTAGGGTTAGATGTAGGGTTGGGGTTAATGTTTGGGTTAGGGTTACTGTTTGTGTTAGTTTTAGGGTTAGGGTTGGACTTAGGGTTTTGTTAGGTTTAGGGTTGGAGTTAGGGTTAGGGTTACAGGTAGAATTAGGTTTAAGGTTAGGGCTAGGGTTAGTTTGAGTGTTAGGGTTAGGGTTAGAGTTAGGGTTAGGGATAGGGTTACAGTTAAGGTTAGAATTAGTGTTAGGTTTAGGGTCAAGATTAATGTTAGGTTTAGGGTTAGTGTTTGTTTTAGTGTTAGAGTTAGAGTTAGAATTTGTGTTAGGTTTAGGGTTTGAGTTAGGGTTAGGGTTAAATTTAGGATTAGGTTTAGGTTTAGGGTTAGGGTTAGGGTTAGTGTTTGGGTTAGGGTTGGATGTGTGTTAGGGTTAGGGTAAGTGTTAGAATAGGGTTACATGTAGGATTAGGGTTAGTGTTACGGTTAGTGTTAGTGTTTGGGTTTGACTTGGGTTAGTGATAGGGTTAGTTTTAGGGTTAGTGTTATGGTTTCATTAGGGTTAGTGTTAGGGTTACGGTTAGAGTTTGTGTTAGGGTTAGGGTTAGTGTTAGGATTAGGGTGGTTTGGTTTAGGGTTAGTATTAAAGTTAGGAATAGGGTTCGTGTTAGGGTTAGAATTATGGATAGGGTTATGGTTAGGTTTATTGTTAGTGTTAGTGTTAGGGTTAGGGTTAGTGTTAACAATAGTTTAATTATGGACAAGTTGAGGTTTAGTGTTAGGGTTAGGGTAAGGGCTATTGTTATGGTTAAGATTAGGGTTAGGGATAGGGTAAGCATTAGGGTTACATTAAGGGTTAGTGTTAGGGTTAGAAATACGGTTAGGGTTAGTGTTAGTGTTAGGGTTAAGGTTTGTGTTAAGATTAGGGTTAATGTTAGGGTTTGTGTTAAGATTAGGGTAAGTGTTAGGGTTAGGTTTACAATAACGATTAGGGTTAGTTTTGGAGTTAGTGTTAGGGTTTGTGTTGCAGTTAGGGTTAGTATTAGGGTTAAGCTTAAATTTAGGATTAGTGTTAGTGTTAGGGTTACAGATAGGGTGAGAATTGATGATAGGTTTAGGAACAGGTTTAGGTTTATTTTTGGAGTTATGGTTAGGGTTAGTATTACGTTTAGGTTTAGGGTTAGGTTTAGGATTATTGATAGGGTTTTGGTTGGTTTACGGTTAGTGTTAGTTTTAGGAATAGAAATAGGGTTTTTTTAGGATTAGGGTTAGGTTTAAGGTAAGGGTTAGGGTAAGAGTTAGGATGATGTTTAGGGTTAGGGTTATTGTTATATTTAGGGTTAGTGTTAGGTTAAGGGTAAGGTTTAGGGTTAGGGTTAGCTTTAGTGTTCGGGTTATGGATAGGATTAAGGTTTTTGTTATGATTACTTTTAAAGTTAGGATTAGGGTTAGGGTTAGGTTTTTTGTTAGGGTTAGGGTTAGGGTTAGAATTACAGATAGGTTTATGGTTAGATTAAAGTTCAGGGTTAGAGTTAGAGTTAGTGTTAGGGTTATGTTTAGGGTTAGGGTTAATGTTAAGGTAAGGCTTATGTTTAGTGTTAGGTTTAGAGATAGGGTTAGTGTTAGGATTAGGGTTAGAGTTACTTTTAGGTTTAGGTTTAAGGTTAGTGTTAGTGATAGGGTAAGGTTTCGGGTTAGGGTTAGTATTAGGGTTACTGTTAGGGTTACAGTTTCGGTTAGTTAAGGGTTAGGGTTAGGATTGGGTTAGGTTTAGTGTTGTGGTTTGGGTTAGGGTTTGTGTTAGGGTTAGGGTTAGAGTTAGGGTTAAGGTTACAGTTCGGTGTAGGGTTAGGGTTAGTATTAAGGATAGGATTTGTGTTATGGTTAGTGTTAGGGTTAGCATTAGGTTTAGGATTAGTGATAGTGTTAGAGTTAGGGTTAGGGTTAGGGTTTGGGTTAGGGATAGGCTTAGGGTTAGATTTAGTGTTAGTGTTAGGGTTAGGGTTAAGGTTAAGATTTGTGTTAGGGTTAGGTTTATTGTTAATGTTAGAGTTAGTGTTTTTATTTGTGTTAGGGTTAGGATTAGGAATAGCGTTAGGATTTGTTTTAGGGTTAGGGTTAAGGTTAGTGTTAGAGTTACAGTTATGGTTATGGTTAGGTTTAGGGTTGGTTTAGTGTTAGGGTTAGTGTTAGGGTTAGTATTAGGGTTAAGGTTAGGTTAAGGTTAGGGTTAGGGTTAATGTTTGTGTTAGGGCTTGCATTAAGGTTAGGGTTAGGGTTAGAGACAGCGTTAGGATTAGGGTTGGGATATGGTTAGTGTTATGGTTAGAGTTAGGGTTACCAATAGTGTTATATTTGGAGATAGGTTTAGGGTTAGTGTTAGTGTTAAGGTTAGGGTTAGAGTTAGTGTTATGTTTAGCGTTAGGATTAAGGATATGATTAGTGTTGGGTTACCATTAGAGTTAGCTTTAGAATTAGTGTGTGATGAGTGTTAGGATTAGGTTTAGGGCTAGGTTTAGTGTTAGGGATTTGGTTATGGTTTGTGTTAGGATTAGGGTTAAGGATAGTTTTAGGTTTACTGTTAGGCTTAGAGTTAGTGTTAAAATTAGTGTTAGTATTAGGGTTTGCGTTAGGGTTATTGTTAGTGTTAGTGTTGGGGTTAGGGTTAGTGTTAGGGTTTGTGTTAGGGTTAGAGTTATGGTTTAGTGTTAGTGTTAGGTTAGAGTTAGGGTCTGGGTTAGTGTTAGGTTTATGGTTAAAGTTCATCTTAGTGTTAGGGTTAGGGATAGGGTTAGTTTTAAAATTAGGGTTAGAGTTAAGTTTAGTGTTAGTGTTATTGTTAGGGTTAGGGTTAGGGATAGTGTTAGTTTTAACAATTAGTTTAGGGTTAGTATTAGGTTTAGGGTTAGGTTTAGGTTAGTGTTAGTGTTAAGGTTAGGGTTAGTGTGAGTGTCAGGGTTAGTGTTAGGGTAAGGGTTAGGGTAAGGGTTAGGGATAGGGTTAGTGTTAGGGTTAGAGTTATGGATTGGGTTAGGTTTAGGGTTATGCTTATTGTTAGGGCGAGGGTTACAGTTACAATTAACATTAGGTTTGGGGTTAATGTTAGTGTTTAATTTTGCATTAGAGTTAGTGTTAGGGTTACTGTTAAGGTTAGGGTTAGGTTGAGGGTTAGTTTTAGAGTTAGGGATAAGTTTAGTGTTAGTGTTAGGGTTAGGGTTAGGCTTAGCATGAGTGTTAGGGTTAGGGTTAGGGTTAGGTTTAGTGTTAGTGTTTGGGTCAGGATTAGGTTCAGGATTAAGTATAGTGTTAGGGTTAGGGTTAGGTTTAGAGGTTATGTTAGGTTTAGGGTTAGGGTTAGGGTTATGGTTAGGATTAGGGTTAGTTTTAAGATAAGTGCTAGTTTAAGGTTTAGGATTAGAGTTAGTTTAAGGCTACAAATTAGGGTTAAGGTTAGGTTTAGGCTTAGTTTTAAGGTTGGGGTTAAGTTTAGGGTTAATTTTAGAGTTAGGGTTAGAGTTAGGGTTAGGGTTAGTATTAGGTTGAGTGTTACAGTTTGAGTTTGGATTTGTGTTACATTTAAAGTTATGGTTATGGTTACAATTAGTGATAGGATTAGGGTTGGGGTTAGGTTTAGTGTTGGGTTTAGGCTGAGAGTTAGTGTAAGGTTACTGTTAGAGTTAGGGTTAGGGTGAGGGTTAGTGTTAGGATTTAGTTAGGGTTAGCCTTAGGATTAGGGTTAGAATTCATGTTAGAATTACGGTACAATTTGGGGTTAGGGTTAGTATAAGGGTATGGGTTTGGGTCAGAGTTAGTTTTAGGTTTGGTATTAGGGTTAGTATTAGTGTTAGGGTAATGGTTAGGGTTAGGGTTTGTGTAAGGGTTAGGTTTACAGGTAGGGTTAGTGTTAATGTTAGGGATAGGTTTAGTGTTAGGGTTAGGGTTAGGGTTAGGGCTAGGTTTAGTGTTAGGTTTAGGTTTAGGTTTAGGGTTAGGGTTAGATTTTTTGTTAGAATTAAGGTTAGGGTTACTGTTAGGGTTAGGTTTATGGTTAAAATTATTGTTAGGGATAGGTGTATGGTTAGTGTTAGTGTTAGTGTTAAGGTTAAGGTTAGGGTGAGTGTTAGAATTAGGGTGATTGTTAGGGTGATTTTGTTTGTGTTACGGTTTTAGTTAGTGTTAATATAAGGGTTAGGGTTAGGGTTAGGGTTAAGTTTAGTGTTATGGTTATGGTTAGGGTTTGTGTTAGGTTTAGGGTTAGAATTATGGTTGGAATTTTGGTTAGGATTAGCGTTAGATTTAGGATTAGTCTTAATGTTAGAATAAAGTTTATGGTTATGGCTAGTGTAAGTGTTTGGGTTAGGGTTAGGGTTAGTGTTAGGGTTGTGTTAGGATTAGTTTTAGTGCTAGGGTTAGCATTAGGGATAGGTATAGTGTTAGTGTTAGGGTTAGCATTAGGTATAGGGTTAGGCTTAGCGTTAGTGCAAGATTAGAGTTAGGGCTAGGGTGAGTGTTACGGTTAGGGTTATGGTTAGAATTAGGTTTAGTGTTGGGGTTAGTATTAGGATAAGGGATAGGGTTAGTCTTAGGGTTAGAGTTAAGGTTAGGGTAAGACTTAGGGTTTGTGTTAGGTTTAGGGTTAGATTTAGGGTTAGCAATAGGGATAGGATTAGAGTTAGTTTTAGGGTTAGTGATAGGGTTAGGGTTAGGGTTACATTTAGGGTTTATGGTTAGGGTTAGGTTTTCTCTTAGTGTTTGTGTTATGGTTAAAGTTAGAGTTAGGGTTAGTGTTCTGGTTAGGGTAAGGTTTAGGGTTAGGTTAATGATTAGGGTTCAGATAGGTTTGGGGTTAAGTTTAGGGTTAGTGTTAGGGTTAGGTTTAGGTTTAGGGTTAGTTTTAGGGTTAGGGTTAGGGTTTTTCTTATGTTTATATTAAGGGTAAGTGTTAGGAAGTTTATGGGTAGGATTAGGGTTAAGGTTAATGTTAGCGTTAGGGTTAGTGTTACTGTTTGAATTATGGTTAAGGTTAGGGTTTGGGTAAGTATTAGGGATAGGTTTTGGGTTAGGGTTAGTTTTAGTATTAGTGTTAGGGTTAGGGTTCATTCTAGATTTATGTTTAAAATTAGTGTTAGTGTTAGAATTACGGTTAGGGTTAGGTTTAGCAATCAGGTTAAGTTTAGGGAGAGGTTTAGTTTTAGTGTGAGAGTTAGGGTTAGGGTTTGGGTTAGTGTTAAGTTTAGACCTAGGGTTTGTGTTAGGGTTAGGGTTAGGGTTAGTATTAGGGTTAGGGTTTGTGTTATGGTTAGTGTTAGGGTTAGCATTAGATTTAGGATTAGTGATAAGGTTAGGGTTAGTGTTAGTTTTAGTGTTAGGGTTAGGGTTAGGCTTCATTTTAGGGTTATGGTTAGTGATAGGGTTTGTGTTAGGTTAAGGTTAGTGATAGGGTTTGTGTTAGGATAAAATTTGGTTTAGGTTTAGTGTTAGGTTTAGGTTTACGTTTAGGGTTAAGGTTTGAGTTAGTGATAGGGTTTGTGTTAAGGTTAGTGTTAGGATTAGGATTAGTGTTAGGGTTTGTGTTAGGGTTAGGGTTATTTTAGGTTTAGGGTTACAGATAGGATTAGGGTTAGGTTAAGGGTTAGTGTTTGGGTTAGAGTTTGTATTAGGATTAGGTTTAGGGTTTGTGTTAGTTTTAGGATTACCTTTAGGATTAGAGTTAATATTAGGATTAATGTTAGTGTTCGGGTTTGCATTAGGGTTAGTGTTAGGGTTACGTTTACAGTTAGGGTTAGAGTTAGTGTTAGGTTTTCTGCTAGCGTTAGAGTGAGGGTTAGTGTTAGTGTTAGGGTTAATGTTAGGTTTAGGGTTGGTGTTAGGGTTAGGGTTAGTGTTAGGGTTTGGGTTAGGGTTAAGATTCATCATAGTGTTAGGGTTAGAGTTAGAGTTAGGATCAATGTTAGGGTTAGTGTTAGCATTAGGGTTAGGTTTAGGTTTAGGTAGAGTGTTAGGTTTAGAAATATGTTTAGGGTTAGTTTTAGGCTTAGTGTTAGATTTAGGATTAGTGTTATGGATACGGTTATTGTTAG
The DNA here is from genome assembly GCF_047511675.1 of Marmota flaviventris. Classification (NCBI taxonomy): domain Eukaryota; kingdom Metazoa; phylum Chordata; class Mammalia; order Rodentia; family Sciuridae; genus Marmota; species Marmota flaviventris. Next base: position 7,397,729 of record NC_092510.1, on the reverse strand, counting down.
GATTAGGGTTAGTGTTAGGGTTTGGGTTAGGTTTAGTTTTAGAGTACGGGTTAGGGTTAATGTTAGTGTTATTGTTAAGGTTAGTGTTTGAGTTAGGGTTAGGGTTTGAATTAGGGTTAGGTCTAGTGTACGGTTAGGAGTAGGTTTTGGGTTAGGGTTAGTGTTAGTGTTAAACTTTATGTCAGAGTTAGTGTTAGGGGTAGTGTTAGGAGATATAGGAGAAAATATAGGAGAAAACAATAGGAGAAAACAGAGTGAAACCTAAAAATTCAAACTGTTACTGCAAACCAACGTTTCAACCTAGAAGTACCAAATTTGGGGGGCCAAGTGGGATTGCTGTACTGATCATTACAGCCAAGTATCATCAAGGTTGGGTGAAAAAATGTTTTCTGACATTTCAGGAAACTCGTAGTTTTTTGTAAGCTTTGCAAACGCTTTCAAATGAAAGGGTTTTTCCCCAGTCTCTGTTTAGGGCTACTTCAAAAGGATACCAAACATAGAGTGTGCACTGAGAACCAATTCACTTTGTCAAGTATCAAGCAGCTACCACAAACTCTGTTTGATTTAGAGTTCCAAATGCTTCTCTCCCTAAAGGAACAAACGCATGTATACCTAAAAATTCAAACTGTTACTGGAAACGTACGATTTCACGTAGAAGAACAAAACTTAGGGGTCCATGTAGGATTGGTATACTGATCATTACCGCCAAGTATCATCAGAATTGGGGGAAAAATGTTTTCTGACATTTCAGCACACTCGTAGTTTGTTATAAGCTTTGTAAAGGCTTTCAAATGAAAGGTTTTTTCCCCAGTCCCTGCTTAGGACTAATACAAGAGGAAACAAACCATAGAGACAGCAGTCAGAATTAATTTACTGTGTCAAGTTTCAAGCAGCTACCACAATTTCTGTTTGATTTAGAGTTCCTACAGCTTCTCTTCCTAAAGGAGAAAATGCATTGAAATCTAAAAATTCAAATGGTTACTGCAAACGAACGCTTCAACCTAGAGGAACAAAATTTGGGTGGCCAAATGGGCTTGGTGTACTGATCATTATCGCCAAGTATCATCAAGATTGGGTGAAAAAAATGTTTTCTGGGATTTCAGGAAACTCGTAGTTTTTTGTAAGCTTTGCAAACGCTTTCAAATGAAAGGGTTTTTCCTCAGTCTCTGTTTAGGGCTACTTCAAAAGGATACCAACCATAGAGTGTGCACTGAGAATCAATTCACTTTGTCAAGTATCAAGCAGCTACCACAAACTCTGTTTGATTTAGAGTTCCAAATGCTTCTCTCCCTAAAGGAGCAAACACATGGAAACCTAAAAATTCAAACTGTTACTGGAAACGTATGCTTTCACGTAGAAGAACAAAACTTAGGGTTCCATGTAGGATGGGTGTACTGATCATTACCGCCAAGTATCAGGAGTATTGGGGAAAAAATGTTTTCTGACATTTCAGGAAACTCGTAGTTTTTTTTATAAGTTTGTAAAGGCTTTCACATGAAAGGGTTTTCCCCAGTCCCTGCTTAGGGCTACTTCAAGGGGAAACAAACCATAGAGACAGCAGTCAGAATTACTTTACTGTGTCAAGTTTCAAGCAGCTAGCAAAAACCGTGTTTGATTTAGAGTTCCAACAACATCTATCAATATAGGAGAAAACAGAGTGAAACCTAAAAATTCAAACTGTTACTGCAAACGAACATTTCAACCTAGAAGTACGAAATTTGGGGGGCCAAGCAGGATTGGTGTACTGATCATTTCCACTGAGTATCATCAAGATTGGGTGAAAAAATGTTTTCTGAGATTTCAGGAAACTCGGAGTCTGTGGAAGCTTTGCAAAAACTTTCAAATGAAAGTGTTTTTCCGGAGTCTCTGTTAGGGCTACTTCAAGACGATATGAACCATAGAGTGCGCACTGAGAACCTATTCACTTTGTCAAGTATCAAGCAGCTACCACAAACTCTGTTTGATTTAGAGTTCCAAATGCTTCTCTCCCTAAAAGAGCAAACGTATGGAAAGCTAAAAGTTCAAACTGTTACTGGAAATGTATGCTTTCACGGAGAAGAACAAAACTTAGGGGTCCAAGTAGGATTGGTGTACTGATCATTACCACCAAGTATCATCAGCATTGGGTGAAAAAATGTTTTCTGACATTTCAGGAAACTCGTAGTTTTTTGAAAGCTTTCCAAAAGCTTTCAAATGAAAGTGTTTTTTCCCAGTCTCTGCTTAGGGCTACTTCAAGAAGAAACCAACCATAGAGAGTGCACAGGAAACTAATTCACTTTGTCAAGTATGAAGCAGCTACCACAATCTCTGTTTGATTTAGATTTCCTACACCTTCTCTTCCTAAAGGAGAGAATGCATTGAAATCTAAAAATTCAAATGTTTACTGCAAAAGAACGTTTCAACCTAGAGGATCAAAATCTGGTGGGCCAAGTGGGCTTAGTGTACTGATCATTACCGCCAAGTATCATCAATATTGGGTGAAAAAATGTTTTCTGGGATTTCAGGAAAATCGTAGTTTATTTTTGTAAGCTTTGCAAACGCTTTCAAATGAAAGGGTTTTTCCCCAGTCTCTGCTTAGGGATAATTAATGGGGAAACAAACCATAGACACAGCACTGAGAACTACTTTATTGTGTCAAGTTTCAAGCAGCTAGCAAAAACCATGTTTGATTTAGAGTTCCAACAACATCTATCAATATAGGAGAAAACAGAGTGAAACCTAAAATTTCAAACTGTTACTGCAAACGAACGTTTTAACCTAGAAGTACGAAATTTGGGGGGCCAAGTGGAATTGGTGTACTGATCATTACCGCCAAGTATCATCAAGATTGGGTGTAAAAATGTTTTCTGATATTTCAGGATACTCGGAGTCTGTGGAAGCTTTGCAAAAGCTTTCAAATGAAAGTGCTTTTCCAGAGTCTCTGTTAGGGCTACTTCAAGAGGATACCAACCATAGAGTGCGCACTGAGAACCAATTCACTTTGTCAAGTATCAAGCAGCTACCACAAACTCTGTTTGATTTAGAGTTCCAAATGCTTCTCTTCCTAAAGGAGAAAATGCACTGAAAACTAAAAATTCAAACGAAAACTGCAAATGAACGCTTCAACCTAGAGGAACAAAATTTGGGGGGCCAAGTGGACTTGGTGTACTGATCATTACCGCCAATTATCATCAAAATTGGGTGAAAAATGTTTTCTGGGATTTCAGGAAACTTGTAGTTTGTTGTAAGCTTTGCAAACCCTTCAAATGAAAGGGTTTTTCCCCATTCTCTGCTTAGGGCTAATTCAAGGGGAAACAAACCATAGACGTAGCACTGAGAACCAATTCACTTTGTCAAATATCAAGCAGCTACCACAAACTCTTATTTAGAGTTCCAAATGCTTCTCTCCCTAAAGGAGAAAACGCATGGAAACCTAAAGATTCAAACTGTTACTGGAAACGTACCCTTTCACGTAGAAGAAAAAAACTTAGGGGTCCATGTAGGATGGGTGTACTGGTCATTAAAGCCAAGTATCAGGAGTATTGGGGAAAAATGTTTTCTGACATTTCAGGAAACTCGGAGTCTGTGGAAGCTTTGCAAAAGCTTTCAAATAAAAGTGTTTTTCCGGAGTCTCTGTTAGGGCTACTTCAAGAGGATACAAACCATAGAGTGTGCAATGAGAACCAATTCACTTTGTCAAGTATCAAGCAGCTACCATAAACTGTGTTTGATTGAGAGTTCCAAATGCTTTTGTCCCTAAAAGAGCAAATGCATAGAAAACTAAAAGTTCAAACTGTTACTGGAAACGTATGCTTTCACGGAGAAGAACAAAACTTAGGGGTCCAAGTAGGATTGGTGTACTGATCATTACCGCCAAGTATCATCAAGTATGGGTGAAAAAATATTTTCTGAGATTTCAGGAAACTCGTAGTTTTTTGGTACCTTGTCAAAGGCTTTCAAATGCAAGTGTTTTTCCCCAGTCTCTACTTAGGCTACTTCAAGAGGAAACAAAGCATAGAGAAAGCACTGAGAACTAATTTATTGTGTGAAGTTTCAAGCAGCTAGCAAAAATCGTGTTTGATTTAGGGTTCCAACTACATCTATCAATATTGGAGAAAATAGAGTGAAACCTAAATGATCAACTGTTACTGCAAACGAACGTTTCAACCTAGAAGAACGAAATTTAGAGGGGCCAAGTGGGATTGTGTACTGATCATTACCGCCAAGTATAATCAAGATTGGGTGAAAAAATATTTTCTGAGATTTCAGAAAACTCGTCGTTTTTTGGAAGCTTGTCAAAGGCTTTCAAATGCAAGTGTTATTCCCCAGTCTCTATTTAGGCTACTTCAAGAGGAAACAAACCATAGAGACAGCACTGAGAACCACTTTATTGTGTCACTTTTCAAACAGCTAGCAAAAACCGTGTCTGATTTAGGGTTCCAACTACATCTATCAATATAGATGAAAACAGTGAAACCTAAATATTCAACTGTTACTGCAAACGAACGCTTCAACACAGAAGAACGAAATTTGGGGGGCGATGTGGGATTTGTGTACTGATCATTACCACCAAGTATTAGCAAGTTTGGATGAAAAAAATGTTTTCTCATATTTCAGGAAACTCGTAGTTTTTTGGAAGCTTCTCAAAAGTTTTCAAATGCAAGTGTTTTTCCCCAGTCTTAAATTAGGCTACTTCAAGAGGAAACAAAGCATAGAGATAGGACTGAGAACTACTTTATTCTGTGAAGTTTCAAGCAGCTAGCAAAAACCGTGTTGGATTTAGCGTTCCAACTATATCTATCAATATTGGAGAAAACAGAGTGAAACCTAAATGATCAACTGTTACTGCAAACGAACGCTTCAACCTAGAAGAAGGAAATTTGGGGGGCGAAGTGGGATTTGTGTACTGATCATTACCGCCAAGTATCATCAAGATTGGGTTAAAAAATGTTTTCTGAGATGGCAGGAAACTCGTCCTTTTTGGAAGCTTGTCAAAGGCTTTCAAATGCAAGTGTTTTTCCCCAGTCTCTACTTAGGCTACTTCAAGAGGAAACAAACCAAAGAGACAACACTGAGAACCATTTTTTTTGTGTCACTTTTCAAACAGCTAGCAAAAACCATGTCTGATTTAAGGTTTCAACTACATCTATCAATATAGGAAAAAACAGTGAAACCTAAATATAAAAACTGTTACTGCAAACGAACGCTTCACCTAGAAGAACGAAATTAGGGGTGCCAAGTGAGATTTGTGTCCTGATCATTACCGTCAAGTATCATCAAGATTGGGTGAAAAAATATTTTCTGAGATTTCAGGAAACTCGTCATTTTTTGGAAGCTTGTCAAAGGCTTTCAAATGCAAGTGTTTTTCCCCAGTCTCTACGTAGGCTACTTCAAGAGGAAACAAACCATAGAGACAGCACTGAGAACCACTTTATTGTGTCACTTTTCAAACAGCTGGCAAAAAACCGTGTTTGATTTAGGGTTACAACTACATCTATCAATATAGGAAAAACAGTGAAACCTAAATATTCAACTGTTACTGTAAACGAACGCTTCAACAAAGAAGAACGAAATTTGGGGGGTGAAGTGGGATTTGTGTACTGATCATTACTGCCATGTATCATCAAGTTTGGGTGAAAAAATGTTTTCTCAGATTTCAGGAAACTCGTAGTTTTTTGGAAGCTTGTCAAAGGCTTTCAAAAAACACTTGTGTTTTTCCCAAGTCTGTACTTAGACTACTTCAAGAGGAAACAAACCATAGAGACAGCACTGAGAAACACTTTATTGTGTCACTTTTCAAACAGCTAGCAAAACTGTGCTTGATTTAGGGTTCCAACTACATCTATCAATATTGGAGAAAATAGAGTGAAACCTAAATGATCAACTGTTACTGCAAAAGAACGCTTCCACCTAGAAGAATATTTGGGGGGCCAAGTGGGATTTGTGTATTGATCATTACCGCCAAGTACATCAAGATTGGGTGAAAAAATATTTTCTGAGATTTCAGGAAACTCGTAGTTTTTTTGAAGCTTCTCAAAGGCTTTCAAATGCAAGTGTTTTTCCCCAGTCTCCACTTAGGCTACTTCAAGAGGAAACAATCTATAGAGACAGCACTGAGAAACACTTTATTGTGTGAAGTTTCAAGCAGCTAGCAAAAACCGTGTTTGATTTAGGCTTACAACTACATCTATCATTATAGGAAAAAAAAACAGAGTGAAACCTAAATATTCAACTGTTACTGTAAACGAACGCTTCAACATAGAAGAACGAATTTTGGGGGGCGAAGTGGGATTTGTGTCAGGGATTGAGTGTTAGGGTAGGTTGAGGTCAGCGATAGAGTTTGGGTTAGGGCTAGGTTTAGCATTAGGTTTAGGGTTATGCTTAGGGTAATGGATAGAGTTAGAGCTAGGGTTTGGGCCATGGTTACAGTTAGGATTAGGGTTAGTATTGGGGTTAGGTTTTGGGCTAGGGTTATATTTAGGGTAAGGGCTAGGGTTTAAGCTAGTGTTAGTGTTAGGGCTAGGTCGAGGATTAGGTTCAGCCTTGGGTCTAGGGACAGAATTATTGTAGGTTTAGGCTTAGGGTAAAGGTTAGGGCTAGTGTTATCATTAGGGTTAGGATAAGGGTTCAGATAATGGATATGGTTAGATGTAGGTTTAGGATTAGGTTTAGGTTTAGATTTAGTTTTAGGGATAATGTTAAGGCTATGGTTATGTTTAGGTTTATGGTATGGGTTAGGTTTTGAGCTAGAGTTAGGGCTATGGCGAGTGTTACTTTTAGGGTTAGGTCTATTGTTAGTTTTCGGGTTAGGGTTAGGTTTATGTTTAGGGTTAAGGCTAGGGTTATCAATACAGTTGGGTGTAGGGTTAGAAAAGTTTTAGGATTAGAGCTAGGTTTAAGGATAGTGTTAAGTTCAGTGTTAGGTCTAGGGTTAGGGTTTAGAGTAAGGTATAGGTCTAAGTTTATATTTATGGTAAGGGTTGGGCTTTGAGTAAGGTTTAAGACTAAGGCTAGGGTTAGGTTTAGGGTTAGGGTTAGGGCTATGGTTCGAGTTGGGGTTATGCTTAGGGCTAGATTTAGGCCTAGAATTTGCTCTAGGTTTTGTGTTAGGTTAAGGCATAGAGTTAGGGCTATGGTTAATATAAGAGCTAGGATTATGATTAGGGCTAGTTGTAGGCTTAGGGTTATGGCTATGTCTAATGTTAGGTTTAGGTTTTGGGTTAGGGTCAGGATTAGAGATAGGTTTAGTGTTAAAGGCAGGGTCAGTGTACAGGTTAGAGTTGGAGCTAAGGTTAAAGCCAGATTTGGGACTAGGTTTATGTCTAGGGGTAGGGTTAGTCTTTGCGTTAAGTTAAGGGTTATTTTTAGGGCTAAGGCTAGGTTTTTGTTTATGTCTAGAGCTAGAGTTAAGTCTAGATTTAGGATTAGGTTTAGGTCTACTGCTAGTGGTAGGGTCTGGTTTAGGTATAAGGTTACTGGTAGGGTAAGTGCTACGGTTTGGTCTAGCATTAGGATCAGGTTTAGACCTAGGTTAGTTTTATGGTCAGAATAAGGGTCAGAGTTAGGTATAAGGTTTGGGAAAGGTTTAGAGCTATAATGAGGGCTATGGTTAGGACTATTAATATGGAGAGAGGTTTGATTAGGCTGAGGATTAGTGATAAGACTAGGGTTACCATTACGGTTAGGGCTTTGCTTAGGGTTAGGGATAGGGTTAGAGCTAGTGTTAGGGGTAGGGTTATGGTTATGGTTAGGGTTAAAGCTAGGTGTAGGGCTTGGATTAGGCAAGTTTTTGTGTTAGTGTTGGGGCTAGGTTTAGGGCAACAGGTAATGTAAGAACCAGGGTTATAATTATGGTTAGCTTTGGGGTTAGGATTAGGGGTAGTTCTAGTGTTAGTGTTAGATTTACGGTTAGGCTGATATTTAGAGCTAGAGTTATTTTTAGGATAGGAGTCAGGGTCAGGGTTAGTTTTAGTGTTTGAGTTAGGACTCGAATTAGGGCTAGGTTTACTGTTAGGGTTTGGTTTAAGGTTAGCGTCATGTTTAGAGCTAGGGTGAGTGTTAGGTTATGAGCAGGGTCAGGGTAAGTTCTAAGATTAGGGTTAGGACTCGATTAGGGCTAGGGTTAGTTTTTTAGTAATTTAGGGTTTGGTTTAAGTTAAGGCTATTGTTAGGTCTATTGCTCAGTTTTGTTATAGTCCTAGGGTTAGGTTAGGTTTAGTTTTACAATTAGTATTAGGGTTATGGCTAGTGTTAGTGTTAGGCTTAGACTTAGAGTTAGGGTTACATTTATAATTATGTTAGATCTAGGATTAAGCTATGATTGAGTATAGGGCAAGGGTTAGGGCCAGGGTTAGAATTATGGTAAGGGATAGGTTTAGAACTTGGAATAGGGCTAGTGTGAGAGTTAGAGTTAGTGATGTGGCTAAAATTAGAGTTAGGGTTCGGATAGGGTGGAATTAGGGCTAGGATTAGGACTAGGGTTAGTGTACAGCTTAGGCCTAGCGATAGGGATAGGGTTAGGTTTAAGTTTAGGATAAAGAATGGCGTTATAGCAAGGTTTAGACGTAGGGTGAGGGAAAGAGTTAGGGTTAGGGGTAGAGCTGGGGTTAGGGTTATGATTAAGGCTACGTTTATGGCTAGGATGAGGGCTAGTGGTTTTATTAGATTCAGGACTAGGATTAGTGCTAGGGCTAATATCAGGTCTAGGGTTATGGTTAAAGATAGTTTTAGGGTTAGGTTTATGGCTACGTCTAGTGTAAGGGTTAGGTTTAGGGTAAGGGTCAGGTTTAGAGCTCGGGGAATTATTGGGATTAGGATTTGGCTTAGGTAAGGATTTAGGTTTATGGCTCAAATTAGCCTTAGGGTTAGATTTAGGGTTAGGGATATAGTTAGGCTTTGTTTTAAGGTTCAGGTTTGGTTTAGGGTAAATGATATGGTTAGCGTTAGTGATAGGGCTAGGGTTAGGCTTAGAGTTATGTTGATGGTAATCGATAGGGTTAGAGCTTAGGTTAGAACTAGAGTAATGGTTAGGAATATGCCTTGAGTTAGGGTTAGAGTTAGGTAGAACTAGGGCTAGGGTTAGGTTTAGGGTTATGTTTAGCATAAAATTTAGTTTTTGAGCTAGGTTTAGGGCTAGGTTTAGGGATAGGTCTAGGGATAGGATTACGGTAGGTTTAGGTTTAGATTTAGAATTAGGGCTAGGGTTATCATTAACATTAGGTTTAGGGTTAAGGTAACGGATAGGGTTAGGTTAGGTTTAGATTGTTTTAGAGGTAGAATTAGTGATAGGGTTGGGATTAGAGCTATGGTTATGTTTATTTATTTATTTTTTTATGTATAAGTTTCATATAATTGTAAGATTTCATTCTTGTGTATATATCTAGGAGTGGGTTGTTGGGTCATTGGGTAAATATGTTTAATCTTTTTTAAATTTTTTTATTGTTGGTTGTTCAAAACATTACATAGTTCTTCATATATCATATTTCACACTTTGATTCAAGTGGGTTATGAACTCCCATTTTTACCCCATATACAGATTGCAGAATCACATCAGTTACACATCCATTGATTTACATATTGCCATACTAGTGTCTGTTGTGTTCTGCTGCCTTTCCTATCCTCTACTATCCCCCCTCTCCTCCCCTCCCCTCCCTTCTTCTCTCTCTGCCCCCTCTACTGTCATTCATTTTTCCCCATTGTATTATTTTTCCCTTTCCCATCACTTCCTCTTGTATGTACTTTTGTAAAACCCTGAGGGTCTCCTTCCATTTCCATGCAATTTCCCTTCTCTCTCCCTTTCCCTCCCACCTCTCATCCCTGTTTAATGTTAATCTTCTTCTCATGCTCTTCGACCCTACTATGTTCTTAGTTACTCACCTTATATCAAAGAAGACATTTGGCATTTGTTTTTTAGGGATTGGCTAGCTTCACTTAGCATAATCTGCTCTAATGCCATCCATTTCCCTGCAAATTCTATGATTTTGTCATTTTTTAATGCAGAGTAATACTCCATTGTGTATAAATGCCACATTTTTTATCCATTCGTCTATTGAAGGGCATCTAGGTTGGTTCCACAGTCTTGCTCTTGTGAATTGTGCTGCTATGAACATCGATGTAGCAGTGTCCCTGTAGCATGCTCTTTTTAGGTCTTTAGGGAATAGACTGAGAAGTGGAATAGCTGGGTCAAATGGTGGCTCCCTTCCCAGCTTTCCAAGAAATCTCCATACTGCTTTCCAAATTGGCTGCACCAATTTGCAGTCCCACCAGCAATGTACAAGTGTACCCTTTTCCCCACATCCTCGCCAGCACTTGTTGTTGTTTGACTTCATAATGGCTGCCAATCTTACTGGAGTGAGATGGTATCTTAGGGTGGTTTTGATTTGCATTTCTCTGACTGCTAGAGATGGTGAGCATTTTTTTCATGTACTTGTTGATTGATTGTATGTCCTCCTCTGAGAAGTGTCTGTTCAGGTCCTTGGCCCATTTGTTGATTGGGTTGTTTGTTATTTTTTTGTCTAATTTTTTTGAGTTCTTTGTATACTCTGGATATTAGGGCTCTATCTGAAGTGTGAGGAGTAAAGATTTGTTCCCAGGATGTAGGCTCCCTATTTACCTCTCTTATTGTTTCTTTTGCTGAGAAAAAACTTTTTAGTTTGAGTAAGTCCCATTTGTTGATTCTAGTTATTAACTTTTGTGCTATGGGTGTCCTATTGAGGAATTTGGAGCCCGACCCCACAGTATGTAGATCGTAGGCAACTTTTTCTTCTATCAGACGGCGTGTCTCTGATTTGATATCAAGCTCCTTGATCCATTTTGAATTAACTTTTGTGCATAGCAAGAGAAAGGGATTCAGTTTCATTTTGTTGCATATGGATTTCCAGTTTTCCCAGCACCATTTGTTGAAGATGCTATCCTTCCTCCATTGCATGCTTTTAGCCCCTTTATCAAATATAAGATAGTTGTAGTTTTGTGGATTGGTTTCTGTGTCCTCTATTCTATACCATTGGTCCACCCACCTGTTTTGGTACCAGTAAAATGCTGTTTTTGTTACTATTGCTCTGTAGTATAATTTGAAGTCTGGTATCGCTATACCGCCTGATTCACACATCCTGCTTAGAGTTGTTTTTGCTATTCTGGGTCTTTTATTTTTCCATATGAATTTCATGATTGCTTTCTCTATTTCTACAAGAAATGCCGTTGGGATTTTGATTGGCATTGCATTAAACCTATAGAGAACTTTTGGTAATATCGCCATTTTGATGATGTTAGTTCTGCCTATCCATGAACATTGTATATTTTTCCATCTTCTAATATCTTCTTCTATTTCTCTCTTTAGGGTTCTGTAGTTTTCATTGTATAAGTCTTTCACCTCTTTTGTTAGGTTGATTCCCAAGTATTTTATTTTTTTTTTGAAGATATTGTGAATGGAGTTGTTGTCCTCATTTCCATTTCAGAGGATTTGTTGCTGATATACAGGAATGCCTTTGATTTATGCGTGTTGATTTTATATCCTGCCACTTTGCTGAATTCATTTATTAGCTCTAATAGTTTCTTTGTAGACCCTTGTCTGCTAGGTATAGAATCATGTCACCTGCAAATAGTGATAATTTAAGTTCTTCTTTTCCTATTTTTATGCCTTTAATTTCTTTCGTCTGTCTAATTGCTCTGGCCAGTGTTTCGAGAACTATGTTGAACAGAAGTGGTGAGAGAGGGCATCCCTGTCTTTTTCCAGATTTTAGAGGGAGTGCCTTCAATTTTTCTCCATTCAGAATGATGCTAGCCTGAGGCTTAGCATAGATTGCTTTTACAATATTGAGGTATGTTCCTGTTATCCCTAGTTTTTCTAGAGTTTTGAACATAAAGGGATGCTGTACTTTGTCGAATGCTTTTTCTGCATCTATCGAGATGATCATATATTTCTTATTTTTAAGTCTATTGATGTGGTGAATAACATTTATTGATTTCCGTATATTGAACCTTCCGTATCTGAATCCTACCTGATCATGGCGTACAATTTTTTTGATATGTTTTTGTGTCCGATTCACCAGAATTTTATTCGGGATTTTTGCACCTAAGTTCATTAGAGATATTGGTCTGTAGTTTTCTTTCTTTGAAGTGTCTTTGTCTGGTTTAGGTATCAGGATGATGTTGGCCTCGTAGAATGAATTTGGAAGTTCTCCCTCTTTTTCTATTTCCTGAAGTAGCTTGAAAAGTATTGGTATTAGTTCCTCTTTAAAGATTTTGTAAAACTCTGCTGTATACCCATCCGGTCCTGGGCTTTTCTTAGTTGGTAGGCTTTTGATGGTCTCTTCTATTTCCTCAATTGATATTGGTCTGTTTAGGTTGTCTATATCTTCCTGACTCAATCTGGGAAGATCATATGACTTAAGAAATTTATCTATGCCTTCACTATCGTCTAATTTATTGGAGTATAGGGATTCAAAATAATTTTTGATTATCTTTGTATTTCTGAAGTGTCTGTTGTGATATTGCCTTTTTCATCCCGTATGCTAGTAATTTTAGTTCCCTCTCTTCTTCTCTTTGCTAGCATGGCTAAGGGTCTGTCAATTTTGTATATTTTTTCAAAGACAAACTTTTAGTTTTGTCAATTTTTTCAATTGTTTCTTTTGTTTCAATTTCATTAATTTCAGCTCTGATTTTAATTATTTCTTGCCTTCTACTTCTTTTGCTGTTGTTTTGCTCTTCTTTTTCTAGGATTTTGAGATGAAGTATGAGACCATTTATTTGTTGTTTTTTTTTTCTTTTTTTAAGGAATGAACTCCAAGCAATGAATTTTCCTCTTAGAACTGCTTTCAATGTGTCCCATAGATTCCGATATGTTTTGTCTGTGTTTTCATTTATCTCTAAGAATTTTTTAATTTCCTCCTTGATGTCTTCTATAACCCATTGATCATTCAGTAACCTATTGTTCATTCCTCAAGTGATGTATGCTTTTTCCTTCCTTCTTTTATCGTTGATTTTCAGTTTCATTCCATTATGATCAGATAAGATGCATGGTATTATCTCTACTCCTTTATATTGTCTAAGAGTTGCCCTGTGACATAATATATGATCTATTTTTGAGAAGGATCCATGTGCTGCTGAGAAAAAAGTGTAACTGCTTGATGTTGGGTAGTATATTCTATATATGTCAATTAAGTCTAGGTTATTAATTGTGTTATTGAGTTCTGTAGTTTCCTTACTAAACTTTTGTTTTGAAGATCTGTCCAGTGGCCAGAGAGGTGTGTTGAAGTCTCCCATGATTATTGTATGGTGGTCTATTAGACTCTTGAACTTGAAAAGACTTTGTTTGATGAACATAGCTGCACCATTGTTAGGGGCAGATATATTTATGATTGTTATGTCTTGTTGGTGTATGGTTTCCTTGAGCAGTATGTAGTGTCCCTCTTTTTCCCTTTTGATTAACTTGGGCTTGAAAACTATTTTATTTGATATGAGTATGGACACACCTGCTTGTTTCCGAAGTCCATATGAGTGATATGATTTTTCCCAACCTTTCACCTTCAGCCTATGTATGTCTTTTCCTATCAAATGTGTCTCCTGTAGGCAGCATATTGTTGGGTCTTGTTTTGTGATCCATTCTACTAGCCTGTGTCTCTTAATTGTTGAGTTTAAGCCATTAACATTTAGGGTTATTATTGAGATATGGGTTGTTCTTCCAGCCATATTTGTTTATTTATGTTACTAAACATGGTTTGTTTTCCTCTTTGATTATTTTTCCCCCTTTACTGTCCTACCTCCCACTGTTGGTTTTCAGTGCTATTTTCCATTTCCTCTTCCTGTAATGTTTTGCCGAGGATATTTTGAAGAGATGGTTTTCTAGCTGCAAATTCTTTTAACTTTTGTTTATCGTGGAAGGTTTTAATTTCATCTTCCATCCTGAAGTTTAATTTCGCTGGATACACAATTCTTGGTTGGAACCCATTTTCTTTCAGTGTTTGAAATATGTTATTCCAGGATCTTCTAGCTTTCAGAGTCTGTGTTGAAAGATCAGCTGTTATCCTGATTGGCTTACCCCTAAATGTAATCTGCTTCCTTTCTCTTCTAGCTTTTAAAATTCTCTCCTTATTCTGTATGTTGGGCATCTTAATTATAATGTGTCTAGGATTGGATCTCTTATGATTTTGCACACTCGGCGTCCTGTAAGCTTCTAGGATTTGGGATTCTGTCTCATTCTTCAAGTCTGGGAAGTTTTCTCATATTATTTCATTGAATAGATTGCTCATTCCTTTGGTTTGAAACTCTGTCCCTTCCTGTATCCCAATGACTCTTAAATTTGGTCTCTTGATGTTATCCCATATTTCTTGGATGTTCTACTCATGGTTTCTTAACAGTCTTGCTGAGCTGTCTATGTTCTTTTCAAGTTGAAATACTTTATCTTCATTGTCTGATGTTCTATCTTCTAAGTGTTCTACTCTGCTGGTAGTATTCTCAATTGAGTTTTTAAGTTGGTTTATTGCTTCCTGCATTTCAAGGATTTCTGTTTGTTTGTTTTTTATAACCTCTATCTCCCTGTATAGTTGATCCTTTGCTTCTTGGATTTGTTCATGTAATTCATTATTGAAGTGATCTTTCATTGTCTGATTTTGCTGTCTGATGTCTTCCTTGAGACTCCAGATCATCTGAAGCATGTATATCCTGAATTCTTTATCTGACATTCCATCTGCTGCAGGTATTACCTCTTCTAACATTGAGTTGACCTGCATTGCTTGTGGTCCTTTCTTTCCTTGTCTCTTCATACTGTTTGCGTTTCTTTCTGCTTGGTGAAACTGTTGTGCAATTGAATTTTCCCCCTATATATTCATAATGGTCTTGTATAGTTGCAAAGTCTCCCTTGCAGGCGCGGGCGGTGGCTCTGCCCCTCCTCCAATTGGGACAATGTGCCTACCATGCCGACAGGCCGCTGGGCCTGTTCTTCTGGTCGGTAGCAGGTCCACCTACCTTGCAGGCGCAGGCGGCGGCTCTGTCCCTCTGCGGGCCGCAAGGCTTTTTCTGTTGGTGGTCGCAGTTCTGCCTACTTTGCAGGCGCAGGCAGTGGCACTGCCCCTCTGCAGTCCTCTGGGGCTGTTCTGCCGGTGGGGCACATGTCCGCCTACCTTGGAGGTGCAGGGGGTAAGGCGGCTCTACCCTTCCGCAGGCCGCTGGGCCTGTTCTGTCTATCGGTTGCAGGTCTGGCCTGTTCTGTTGGTGGTCACATTTCTGCCTAACTTGCAGGCGCGAGCGGGGGAGCTCTGCCCCTCAGCAGGCCGCTGGGCCTGTTCTGTGGGTGGTTCCAGTTCTGTCTACCTTGTAGGCACGGGGGGAGGGGGCAGCTCTGCCTCTCATGAGGCCGCTGCTCCTGTTCTGCTGGTGGGTCACAGGCCCGCCTACCTTCCAGGAGTGGTTGGCAGCTCTGCCCCTCTGCGGGCCACTGGGCCTGTTCTGTGGGTGGTCACAGTTCCGTCTATCTTGCAGGCACGGGGGGAGGGGGCGGCTCTGCCTCTCAGTAGGCTGCTGTGCCTGTTCTGCTGGTGGGTCGCAGGCCTGCCTACCTTGCAGGTGTGGTTGGCAGCTCTGCCCCTCCGCGGGCCACTGGGCCTTTTCCATTGGTGGTCACAGTTCCGCCTACCTGGCAGGCATGGGGGGTGGGGGGCGGCTCTGCCCCTCAGCAGACCGCTGGGCCTGTTCTGTGGGTGGTCACAGTTCCGTCTACCTTGAAGGCACGGGGGGAGGGAGCAGCTCTGCCTCTCAGCAGGCAGCTGCTCCTGTTCTGCTGGTGGGTCGCAGGCCCCTATGGTTATGTTTAGGTTTATGGTTAGGTTTATGGTTTGATCTAGAGTTAGGGCTATGCTGAGTTTAATTTTAGGGTTATGTCTATGGTTATTTATCTAGTTAGGGTTAGGGATAACATTAGGTTTCAGGCTAGGATTATCAATGTTTAGGTTTAGGGTTAGGGTAATGGGTAGTTTTAGAGCTAGGTTTAGGGCTAGGTTAAGTTTAGGATTTGGGCTATGGTTTGTGTGAGAGTTAGGTATAGGTCTAGGCTTACGTTTAGGGTAAGGGTTAGGCTATTAGCTCTCTTAGGACTAAGGTGAGGGCTAGGGTTAGGTATAGGGCTAGTGCTAGGGTTAGTTTTATGCTTAAGGATAGGTTTAGGCCTAAAATTATCTCTATGTTTAGAGTTAGGTTTAGGCCTAAGGTTAGGGCTATGGGTAATGTAAGATCTAGGGTTATGATTAGGGCTAGTTTTAGGGTTAGGGTTATGGCTGGGTCTAGAATGAGGTTTAGGTTTTGTTTAGTTTCAGGTTTAGAGGTAGGTTTAGTGTTAAAGGCAGGGTCAGTCTTTGGGTTAGAGTTAAAGTTAGGGTTAAAGCCAGAATTAGGACTAGGTTTAGGTCTAGGGGTAGAGTTAGTGTTTGGGTTAGGTAAAGGGTTTTTTTAGTACTAGGGCTTGGATTTTGTTTAGGGCTAGAGCTAAAGTTCAGGCTAGATTTAGAATTAGGTTTAGGTCGAGAGCTAGTGGTAGGTTTAGGTTTAGGTATAAGGTTACAATTAGGGCTAGTGTTAGGGTTTCATTTAGGGTTAGGGTCAGGTTTAGACCTAGGATTTATGTTATGGTCAAAATAAGGGTCAGAGTTAGGGTTAGGGTTTGGAATAGCATTGGAGATAGAAAGAGATCTAGTGTTAGGACTATTAATAGGTTAAAATTTGTTTAGCCTAAGGATTAGGGACAGGTCTAGGGCTACCATTAGGATTAAGGTTTTGCTCAGGGAAAGACATAGGGTTACCGCTAGGCTTAGGTTTATGGTTAGGGTTAAAGCTAGCTTTAGGGCTCAGATTAGGGCGAGTTTTTGTGTGAGGTTTAAGGCTAGGGTAGGGCAACGGCTAATATAAGGACTAGAGTTACAATTAGGGTTAGGGGTAGGAGTAGGTCATGTGTTAGGGTTAGGTTTAAGATTAGGGTGATATTTATAGATAGAGTTAGTGTTAAGATATCAGTCAGGTCTGGGTTAGTTTTAGGGTTAGGGTTAGGGTTAGGACTCGAATTAGGGCTAGGTTTACTTTAGAGTTCATTTTAAGTTTAGGGTGGTGTTTAGAGCTAGGATGAGTGTTAGGATATAAGTCAGGTTCAGGGTTATTTTTAAGGTTATGATTAAGTCTTGACTTAGGCTACGCTATAGTACTAGGGTTTGGTTTAAGTTAAGGTTAGTGTTAGGCCTTTTGCTCGATTTTGTTTTAGTGCTATGGTTAGGGTTAGGGCTAGTTTTATGATTAACTTTAGGGTTAGGACTAAGGTTATGGTTAGGTTTATGTTTAAGGATAGATTTAAGGCTAGGGTTAGGGCTAGGTTTTGTGTTAGGTTTAGGGCAAGAATTAGGGCTAGGACTAATGTCAGGTCTACGTTTTTAGTTAGTGATATTTTTAGGGTTAGGTTTATGGCTAGGTCAATTTAAAGTTTTACATTTAGGGAAGGGTCAGATTAAGAGCTGGGATATTATTAGGGTCAGGGTCAGGCTTCGGGTTTGGGTTAGATTAAGTTTTAGTGTTAATGCTCAAATTAGCATTAAGTTAGAATTAGGGTTAGGGTAATGGATAGTCTTAAGTTTATGGTTCATGTTAGGTTTAAGGTAATGGATATGGTTAGGGTTTGTGATAGGTTTAGGGTTAGGCCAAGGGTTATAATTAGGGTTATGGATATTTTTAGGGTAATTTATAGAGTTAGACCTAGGGTTAGGACTAAGATAATGGTTAGGATTAGGGCTAGAGTTAGGGTTATGAACAGGGATAGGGCGAGGGTTACATTTAGGATTAGGTTTAGGGGACAGTTTAGGGTTTGAGCTAGGATTTTTGCTTTGGCTAAGGTTAATTTTTGGTTTGGTCTAGGGTTATGGTCATGGTTACTGTTACGGTTAGGGCTAGGGTTATCATTAGGGGTAGGGTAATAAGTTTAGATGTCAGGTTAAATATATGGTTAGGTTGAGGTTAGTGTTAGGTTTAGGTTTAGGATTAGGGTTAGGGTTTGAGCTAGCTTAGATTTAGGGTTAGGGTTAAGGTTACTCTTAGTTCTAGGGTTAGGTCTATGTTTAGAGTTAGGGTAGGTTTAGCTTTAGGTCTAGTGTTTTCATTAGGGTTAAGTTTAGGGTTACGGTATTGGGTATGGTTCTAACTAGGATTAGGACTAGGGTTAAGGTTAGGATTAGGGCTGTGGTTAGGGTTAGGGTTAGGGTTAGTTTAAGTGTAAGGATTAGGTATTGAGTTAGATTTAGGGCTAGGGTGAGGGTTAGGGTTACAGTCTGGGCTAGGGTAGGGTTAGGGTTACGTTTAGGGCTAGGGTTATGGTTAGTGTAATGGATATAGTTAGAGCTAGGGTTTGGGCTATGGTTACATTTAGGGTTAGGGCTAGAGTTAGGGTGAGGTTTAGGGTTTGGACTAGGGTTATGTTTAGGTAAGTTTTAGAGTTTGAGCTAACACTAACCCTTAACCTAAAACTACCCCTAACCATAACTTGACATCTAATCCTATCCATTAACCTAACTTTAAAAGTAACCTTAGCCCTAACCCTAACTCTAACCCTAACCTTAACTGTAAATCTAACCCTAGACATAACACTAAACCTAATTCTCACCCTAGCACCCTAGCTCAAAACCTTACCTATATCCTAAACCTAACCCAAACACTAACCCTAGCCCTAATCCTAACCCTAAATCTAGCCCTAATCCTAACCAAAACGCTAGCCCTATCCCTAGCTCTAATGCTATGCATTACCCTAACAATAACCATAACACAAATGCTTACCCTAGGCCTAACCCTATAACTAACACTAACCATACCCATTATCCTAATCTTAACCTGAATCCTAAATTTAAACCTATCCATTACCCTAAACCTAACTCTAACCCAAAGCATAATTTGAGCCCTAAACCTAAATCTTAACCAAACCCATAACCGAAACCTGAAGCTGACCTTAAAAAGCCACCTAATTCTAAACTTGATCCTTACCCAAAACCTAACCTTTATACAAGACTTGGCCATGAAACTAACCCTATAACTATGCCTAGCCATAACCCTAAACCTGACATTATCACTATCCCTAAAATTGCAATAAACCCAACAAAAGCCCTAGCCCTCATCCGAACACCAAATCTAGCCTTAATCCTAATCCAATCCTAACCCTATTTCTAAGCCTAATTCTAATCATCACCTAGCCCTAAACCTAGCTATAACCCCATCTCTTTCCCTAAACCTAACCCTAAACATAGCCCTAAAATTAGGCCTAACCCTAACACTAATCCTAGACCTATTCCTAGGCCTAGTTTAGCCCTAACCCTAATCCTAACCCTAGCCTTAAGACTAAATCTAATTTGTGCCTAGCCCGATTACTAGTTCTAACCCTATCCCTTACCATAACCTTAGCCTTAGCCCTAAAACATAACCAAGCTATAGCACTAACCCTAATCCTTAATTTAAACCAAACCCTAACCCTACATCTAGCCCTAAGCCTACCCCTAATTCAAGTCCTATCCCTAACCTAAAACTAACCCTGAACCTGACTCTGAACCTAACACTAATCACAGCTCAAAACATCACCTTAACTTAAACCTAATCCTAAAAATAGACTTAGTCCTAACTGTAACCCTAAAATTAGCCCCAATCATAACCCTAGTTCTTACATTAGCCATATCACTAACACTAGCCCTAACAAAACCCAAAACCTAGCCCTAATCTGAGCCCAAACCCTAGCTTTAACCCTATCTCTATCCCTAAATGTAGCTCTAACCCTTAGCCTAAACCTAACCCAAATTTTAATCCTTACACTAAACCTAAACCTAACCCTAACCCTAGCCCTAACCACAACTAAAACCCTAGCCCTAACCCTAGCTCTAACCCTATCCAATACCCTAACCCTAACCCTAACCCTAATGATAACCCTCAGCCTAACCCAAACACATTCCCTAACATTAACCTATCCATTATACTAAACATAACTCTAACCCTAAAGCTAACCCAATACTAGACCTAGACGTAACCATAACCCTAAAACTAGCCCCAATTGTAATCCTAGTTCTTACATTAGCCATAGACCTAAAGATAACACAAATCATAGCACTAATCTGAGCCCTAACACTAGTTTTAACTAGACCTAGCCATATCACTAATGCTAAAATTAGCCATAACCATAAGCCAAAGACTACCTCTAACTCTCTACATTACCCTAACCATAACCCTAACCCTAATGCTAATCCTAGCCCTAACCCTAACACTGAATCTTACCCTAAACCTCGTCCTAGTGCAAATCTTAGCTCAATCCCTAACCCTTAAATATAACCTAATGCTAACACTAACCCTTGGCCTAACCCTAACCCTAACCTTAACCCTAGCCCTAATCCTAACCTTAACCCTAGCCATAACTCTGGTTCTAACCCTACCCATTACCCTAACCCTAACTCTTATGATAACCCTAGACCTAACCCTAAATCTACCTTAACCCTAACCCTAGACATAGCCATAAACCTAAACCTTGTCATAGACCTAACCCCAGCTGAAACCCTAACCATTACACTAAACCTAACCCTATACCTATCCCTAACACTACCCTTAAGCCGAAACCTAATACTAACCTTAACCCTTACCCGACATCAAACCCTATCCAATACCCTAAACCTAATGATAAACCTAGCCCTAATCCTAACACTAACCTTGAACCTAACCGTAACTATATCCTAGGCCTAACCCTATACCTAACATTCTCCCTAGTGCTAACCCTAGCTCAAACCCTAAACTGTACCCTAAACCTAAACCTAACGCTATCCCTGGGACTAACCCTAATCCTAAACTTACCTCAAGTCCTAATACTAACCATAACCCTTGCCCTAAGCCTAGGTCTAACCCTCTCCATTACCCTAAACATAACCCTTACTCTAATGCTAACCCTAAGCTAAACCTAACACTTTCACTACCTCTAACACTATCTATTACCCTACAACTAACCTGAACCCTAAACCTAACCCTATCATACCGTATCCCTAATCCTAATGCTAATGTGAGCCTTAATCCTAAACCCTAACCTAAGCCAAAACCGAAACCTGATTCTAATCCTAATCATACCACCAGCTCTAAATCTAACCCTTATCCTAGACCTTGCCATAAATCTAACCCTCAATCTACCCCTAACCGTAACCTTAGACCTGACACTAGCCCTAGCCCTAATTCTTGCCATAACCCTAAAACAAACCCTAACCCTCATTCTAGCCCTAAACCTAGCCTTATTACTAACCCAAAACATAATCCTAGCCCTAACCATAATTCTAACCTTCAACCTAGCCCTAACACTAGCTATAACCCCATCCCTTACCCTAAACCTAACCCTATCCCTAAACCTAAACCTAAGCCTAAAACTAGGCCTAAACCTCGCACAAACCCTAGACCTAATCCTAGCACTAATTTAGCTCTAAATCTAACCTAACCCTAGCCTTAAGACTAACGCTAACTCTCAACCTAGTCCTATTCCTAGTTCTATCCCCAACACTTACCATAACCCTAAAACTTGTCCATACCTTAGCCCTAACCCAAGCCCTAGCCCTAATCCTACATCTAATCCTAACTCTAAATGTAACCCTAAACCTGAGCCTAAATCTCTCACTAACACAGGCTGTAGCACTAACACTAATCCTAAAACTAGCCCTAACCTAGCCCAAGCCCTACAACAAAACAGAGCCAATGCCCTAACCCTAACATTTAACCTAAACCAAACCCTAAGCCTACACCTAGCCCTAAACCTAGCTCTAATTTGAGTTTCTCCCTAAGCCTAAAACTAACCCTGACCTTACTCTGACCCTACACTAACTCTAGATCTAATCATCAACCCAAAACTAAGCCGAACCCAAACACTAGACCTAGCCCTAACCCTAACCCTAAAACTAGCCCTAATTGTAACCCTAGTTCTTACATTAGCTGTAGCCCTAACCCTAGCAGTACCCTAAGCCAAAACCTATCCTAATCAGAGCCCTAACACTAGCTTTAACACTAACAATAACTGTAACCCTAGATCTAACACTTACCCTAAATCTAATGCTAACCCTAAACCTTGAATTAACCCAAAACCTAACACTAACCCTAGCCCTAATCCTAACACTAACCCTAGCCATAAACCTAGCTCTAATCCTATCATTACTTTAACCCTAATCCTAACCCTATTGCTAACCCTAGGATAACCCTAACCCTATTCCTAACCCTAAACCTATCCATTACACTAAAACTAACCTGAACCCTAAACCTAACCATATCCATAAACCTAATCCTAACCCTAACTCTAATGCTAATTTGAGCCCTAACCTTAACCATTAACCTAATACCACCCGGAACCCTGTACCTTACCGTAATAATGCCCCTAGCTCTAAACCTTAGCCTAAATCTTAACCTAACCCTTACGCTTTACCTAGCATAACCTTAACCCTAAAACTATCTCTAACCATAATCCTAGACCTGACATTAGCCCTAGCACTAATGAAGCCCTAAACCTAACACAAACCCTAGCCCTAATCCTAGCCATAAACTTAGCTTTAATCCTAACCCTAACCCTAACACCAGACCTAACCCTAAATTTAACCCTCACCCTAGTTCTAAACCTAGTGATAACACCATGCCTAACCATAACCATAACCCTAACATTAGCTGTAAACCTAAGCTTAGCCTTAATACTAACCCTAGCTCTAAACCTAGCCCTAATAATGCCCTAACCCTATCCCCACCAAACCCTAACCCTAAGACAAACTCTAACTCTCGCCCTAGCCCTATCAATAGATCCAATCCTATCCCTTATGATTACCCAAACCCTAGCCCAAACCCTAGCCGTAACCTAGACTTAACCCTAACTCTAAATCTAACTCTAACCATAAGCCTAAACCATACCCTATCACTAGCTTTAATCCTAATGCTAATTTGAAAACAAGCCCTAACCCTAGCCCTAGTGCTCAAGCAAAACCGAGCCATAGTACTGACACTAACACTTAACCTAAACCATAGCCTAAACCTACACTTAGCCCTAACACTAGCCCTAATTCAAGTCCTAACCCTAACCTTAGAACTAATACTAACCCCGACTCTGACCCTAACACTGACCCTAGCTCTATACATCACCCTATCCCTAAACCTAATCCTAACACTACACCTAGCCCTAAACCTAACCCTAAACTAGCCCTAATTGTAATGCCAGTTCTTACATTAGCCATACCCCTAAACCTAACACAAAACCTAGCCCTAATCCAAGGCCTAACCCTAGCTTTAGCCCTAACCCTAGCCCTAACCCTAACCCTACCCCTAGTATTAACCCTAGCTCTAACCCTATCCCTTACCCTAAGACAAACCCTCACCCTATTGCTACTCTAGTCCTAACCCTAATTTTAACCCCACTCCAAACCCTAACTTTATTACTAGACCTAAACCTAGCCCTCATTCTAGCTCTAAACTTAACCCAATCCCTAACCCTAACCCTGACCCTTATTCTGACTCTAAAACAAAAGCTAGGTTTAAAACTGACCCTGACCCTTATCCAAAACATAACATTAGCCCTACCAGTAACCCTATACCTAAACTTAACACCAACACTAGCCCTAGACCTAAACCCGATTCTAAATATAGCCATAACCCTAGCCTTAGCTCTAACAATAACCCTTAACCTAAAACAAACACTAATGCTACCCCTAGAACTATCCCAAGTCCACCTTCTGGACCTAACCCTAAACCTAATCCTAACCTGAACCCTGACACTTACCCTAACAAAAACCCTACCTCAAAACCTTATCCTACCCCAAATCTAACCCTAACACTAGAAAAACCCTAAATCTAGCCATAACCATAACTCTAGCTCTTAAATTACTAATACACCTAACACTAGCCCTAAACCTCACACAAAACCTAGCCCTAATTGTAGCCCTAAAGCTAACCCTTAGCATAACTCTAACACTAAACCTAGCCCTAAATCTAAACCTAACCCTCGTCCTAGCTCTAACCAGAGCTCAAACCCTTAACCGTACCATTAACATAACCCTAGCCCAAACCCAAAATCTCACCCAAACCTAGACCTAATCCTAACCTTAACCATAGCACAAACCCTAGTTCTAACTCTATCCACTACCTTAACCATAATACTAAACCTAATGCTAACCCTAGCCCTAACCTTAATCCTAACCCTACCCTAGCCCTGACTGTAACCCTAACCCTCAGTCCATCCCTAACCCTACCTCAAGTCCTAACCTTTAAACTTAAGCAAACCATAACTCTAACTGAAGGCATAACCCTAACCTAACCCAGCCTTAATCCTAACCCAAATCATAACCCTAGCCCTAACACTAAAGCTAATCATAAAACTAGCCCTAATACTAACCATAGCACTAAAACAAAACTGAGCAACAGGCCTAACACTAAACCTTAACTTAAACCAAACACTAGCACTACACCTAGAACTAACCCTAGCCCTAAATTATTAATTCAATTCCTAATCCTAACCTTAAAAATAACCCGGAACCTGACTCATATCCGAACACTCACCCTAGCTTGAAACAGCACCCTAAACTTAAACCATACACTAACAGTAACCTTAGCCCTAATTTGAGTCGTAACCCTAACCATAAAACGAACCCTGACCTGACTCATATCCTAATACTATCTCTAGCTATAAATATCTATCTAACTTTTAACCTAACCCTAGCACTGACCTACCTCTAACCTAACCCTAAAACTAACCCTAATTGTAACCTTAGTTCTTATATTTGTCATTGTCCTAACCCTAGTCTTAATCCTCACACAAAAACTAGCCCTAATCTGAGCCCTAAACCTAGCTTTAACCCTAACCATAACCCTAACCCTAGCCCTAAACCTATGTCTAAACCTATCCCTTACCCTAAGCAAAACCCTAATTTTAATGGTAACCCAAGACCTATTCCTAATTCTTAGGCTAAACAAATATTAACCCTGTTAATTGTCCTAACCCTAGATCTAATTCTAGCTCTAACCCTATCCAAAACCTTAAACCTAACCCTGACCCTTATTCTGACCATAACATAAACCAGAGGTCTAAACCTGATCCTAACCCTAAACCAAACCCTAACACTAGCCCTACTTATACTTATATGGTAACCTTACTTATATGGTAACCTTATACCTAAACCTAACCCTACCATTATCAATAGATATAAACCTAATTCAAAATCTAGGCTTAACTTTAGCTCTAGACCTAAACAAAAACCTAGCCTTAGCCCTCACAATAACCCTTAACCTAACCCAAACACTACCTCTACCTCTAGACCTCAACCTAGTCCTAATTCTGGCCATAACCCTAACCCAAACACTGTCCCTTTCTGTAACACAAATCCTAGCTCTAAATTTTAGGCTAAACCAAAATCTAGCCATAACCCTAAAAATAGACCTAGCCATCAACCTATAGGTCTTATATTATATATAGCCCTAATATAGGACCCAAACATCACACAAAACCTATCTCTAAGCATAAACCTAAACCTAACCCTAGACCTAAACCTAACCCTAACCCTTGCCTTAACCCTAACACTAGCTCAAACAATAACCCATGCCCAAATATAAATCTACACCTAACCCTAACCCTAACCCTAGTCCTAATCCTAACCATAACCAAGGTCAAACTCTGGTTCTAACTCTATCCATTACCCTAAACATAACCCTAACCCTAATGCTAAACCTAGCTCTAAACTTAACCCTGACCTTAAACCTAGATGTCACACTAACCCTAACCATTTCACTAGCCCTAACCATAGCTCAAACCCTAACACTTACCCTAACACTAACCCTAGGCTTAACCCTAAACCTAACCCTAGCTTTAATCCCAACCATAACTCTAGCCCTAAACCTATCCATTACCCTAAATGTAAGCCTAATCCAAATGCTAACATTAGGCCTAACTCTAAACCTATCTCTAAAACAAACCCTATCCATTTCCTAAAACTAACCTGAACACTAAAGCTAACCTTATTAATTACTCTAACACAATCCCTAACCCTAATGCTAAGTCAAGCCCTAAACCTAAACCATAACCTAAACCAAACCCTAAACAAGACACTTGCCCTAACATTACACATAGCTTTAAACTGGACCCTTTCCTGAAACTAACCTGACAATAGACCTAGCCATAAACCTAACCTTAACACTATCCCTAAGCGTAACCATAACTGACATTAGCCATAGACCTAATTCTTGCCCCAAACCTAACACGAACCCAAGCC
This sequence comes from Marmota flaviventris, assembly GCF_047511675.1. NCBI lineage: Eukaryota > Metazoa > Chordata > Mammalia > Rodentia > Sciuridae > Marmota > Marmota flaviventris. The sequence goes on along the minus strand of NC_092510.1, from coordinate 7,371,498 downwards.
CTCATCCTAGCCCTAAAACCTAGCCTTAATCCTAACCTGAACCCTAACCCTAACCCAATCCCTAATTTCAACCCTCACCCTAGTTCTGAACCTATGTATAACCACATCCCTGCCCCTAACCCTAATCCAACACTAACACTAACGCTAACCCTAACCCTAGCCCTAAAACTAACCCTAGCTCTAATCCTAGCCCTAATTTTGTGCTAATTGTAACCCTAACTCTAACCGTACCCCTAACACTCACTCTAACTTTTGCCCTACATCTATTTCTAGTACTAACTCTATCTGTTACCATAACCCTAACACTAGCCCTAACCTAACCCCTAAACCTAGCCCAAGTCATAACCCTAGATCTAAACATAACTCTAAATATAACCCTAAACCTAAGCCTGAACCTCACCCTACCACTAGCCCTAACACTATCCCTAATCCTAAAACTAGTTCTAAACCTAGCTGTAGCTCTAAAACAAAACTGAGCCCTAGCCCTAACCCTAACACTAAGCTAACTGTAACCTCAGACCTGACATTAGACCTAGCCCTAATTCTTGCCCTAACCCTAACACAAAACCTATCCCTAACCTCCCCAAAACTCTAGCCTTATTTTTAGTGTTATCCCTAACCCTAAAACTAACACTGACCTTGACTCTGACCCTAACACTAACCTTATTTCAAATCATCACTCTAATCATAACCTAACCCTAACACTAGACCTAGCCCTAACCCTAACCCTAAAACTAGCCATAACTTAACCCAGTTCTTATATTAGCCATAACCCTACCCTAACCTTAACCTAATCTAAAACCTAACCCTAACCCTAACACTAACACTAGCTTTAAAGCTAACCTAACTCTAAACCTAATCCTAACCCTAGCCTTAATCCTAACCATAACCCTAGCTCTAATCCTATATATAACCTTAATCCTAAGTGTAACCCTAATGCTAATCCTAGGATAACCCTAACTCTATCCATAACCCTAACCCTATTCATTACCATAAACCTAAACTGAACCCTAAACCTAACCATATCCATTATCCTAACCCTAAACATAATCCTAACCTAATTTGAGCCCTAACCCTAAACCTTAACTTAAACAAACCCTAACCATTAGCCTGACCATAATAATACTCTTATCTCCAAAAGTGACCCTAACCCTCAACCGAAACCTTACACTATACATAGCCATAAACCTAACCCTGAAAGTATCCCTAACCATAACCCTAGACCTAACATTAGCCCACACCCTAATGTTAGCCCTAGCCCTAATGTTAGCCCTTATGCTTAAAAAAAAATAGCCCTAATCCTGGCCCTAAAACTAGCCTTAATCTGAACCCTAACCCTAATACTAGGCCTATCCCTAAAGTGAACCTCACCCTAGCCCTTAACCTAGCTATAATATCATACCGTACCCTAACCCTAATTCTAACCTTGCCTAAACCAAGGCCTAGCCCTCATACTAAACCTAGCTCTAATCCTAAACCTAATTTAGCCCTAACACTAAATGTAATCATATCCCTAGCCCTAAGACTAACTCAAACTCTTGCCCTAGACCTAACCCTAGTTCTAGCATTATCCCTTAGCATGACCCAAAGCCTAGCCCTAACCCTAGCCTCAAACTTAGCCATAGCCCTAAACCTAGATCTAGCCCTCACTCTAAATCTAACCCTAACCTAAAACCTAAACCTCAACCTAACACTAGCCCTAATTCTAATGCTAATTTGAAAACTATCCCTCACCATAGCCATAGCATTCAAGCAAAACTGAGTTACAGCTCTAATCCTAAACCTTAACCTAAACCAAAAACTAACACTATGCCCAGCCCTTACCCTAGCCCTAATTTGTGTCCTAAACCTAACCGTAAAACTAAAAATAACCCTGACACTGATTTTAAAACTAACCTTAGCTCTAAACATCACCCTAACCCTAAACCTAATGTGAACACAGAACCTAGCCCTAACCCTAATCCTAAAACTAGCCCTAATCGTAATGCCAGGTCTAACATTAGCAATAGCCCTAACCCTAACACAAAACCTAGCCTTAATCTGAACCCTAACCCTAGCTAGAACCCTAATGCTAACACTAACCCTAACCCTAGCTCTAACCCCATCCCTTACCCTATGCCAACCCTCATCCTAATGCTACCCTAGACCTAACCCTTATCCTTAGCCTACCCCAAACCCTAACTCTATTACTAGTTCTAACCCTAGGCCTCATTCTATCTCTAACCCTAACCCAAACCCTAAGCCTATCCCTGACCCTTATTCTGACCCTAACACTAACCCTAGGTCTAAGCCTGAACCTAACCCTAAACCAAATACTAACACTAGCCCTATAAGTAAACCTATACCTAAACTTAATCATAACATTAACATTAGAACTAAACTTATTCCTAAATATAGCCATAACTCTAGCCATAGCCCTAAACAAAAACCTAGCTCCAGCACTAAAAATAATCATTAGTTTAATGCAATGACTAACAATACCCCTAGTACTAACCCTAGTAAAATTGTGCTCATAACCATAAATCCAATGCTAACCTGAACACTGACAGTTACCCTAACACAAACCCTAGCTCTAAACCTTATCCTAACCCAAAACATACCCTTACAGAAGACCTATCAATAACCCTAACATTAAAACTAGCCATAACCATAATCCTAGTTCTTACGTTACACATAGTCCTAAAAATAGCCATAAACCTCCCTCCAAAACTTAGCCCTAAACGTAGCACTAAAACTAGGTTTCAACCTAATCCTAACTTTAGCCCTAGCCCTAACCCTCACAATTGCCTAGCCCTAAACTTAGCTCAAACTCTAACTCTTACCCTAAATGTAACCCTTACCCTAACCTAACCCTAACCCTTGCCCTAATCCTAACTGTAACCATAGCACAAATCCTACCTCAAATTCTATCCATTACCTTAAATAGTACCCCTAATGCTAACCCTAGCCCTAACTCTAATTCTAATTCTAACAATAGCCCTGAATGTAACTCTAAAACTTGCCCTCGCCCTAACCATAAACAAATAACCTAAACCTAACCCTAACACTAACCCTAGGCCTAACCCTAACCCTAGTCCTAATCCTAACTTTAACCCAATCCCTAACACTAGCACTAACTCTATCCATTACCCTACACATAAGCCTATCCCAAATGCTCACCCTAGGCCTAAACCTAGCACTATCCCTAAAACTAACCCTATACATTACTCTATACCTAAACTGAACCCTAAACCTAATCCTATTCATTACTCTAACTTTAACCCTAATGCTAATTTGAGCCCTAACCCTAAACCTTAACCTAAAGTAAACCCTAACCTGGAATTTGACCCTAATCATACACCCAGCTCTAAACCTGACCCTTACCCTAAACCTAACCTTTACACTAGACCTAGCCATAAACCTAACCCTACCATAACCCTAGATCTGACATTAGTCCTAGCCCTAATTCTAGCCCTTACCCTAACACAAAACCTAGCCTTCATCCTAGCCCTAAACCTAGCCTTAATCCTAATCCAAACCCTCAACCTGGCTCTATCACTAATTTTAACACTCGATTGAGCCCTGAACCTAAATATAAGCCCATAACATCCCCTAAATCTAACCCTAACTCTAACACTTATACAAACACTAACCCTAGCCTTAACCATAGGCCTTACACTAACACTAACTCTACCACTAACCCTAGCCCTAATTTAGCCCTAACCCTAACCCAACCCTAACCCTAGTCCTAAGACTAACACTCACCCTAGCCCTATTTTTATTTCTAACTCTATCCATTACCTTAGCCCTAACCTTAGCCCTCAACGTAGCATTAGCCTTCACCCTAGATATAACCATAACTCTAAATCTAACCCTAAACTTAAGTCTAAACCTCACCCTACCACTAGCCTTAATACCATTGCTAATCCTAAAACTAGCCATAAACCTAGTCCTAGCCCTAAAACAAAACCGAGCCATTGCTCTAACAATAAACCTTAACCTAAACCAAACCCTAATCCTACAACTAGCCATAACCCTAGCTCTAATTCAAGTCCTAGGCCTAAAACTAACAATAGCTCTAAATATCACCCTAACTCTAAAGCTAATGCTGACACTAGACCAGCCCAAATCCCATCCCTAAAACTAACCCGAATCGTAAACATAGTTCTTACATTGGCCTTAGCCCTAACTCTAGTCTTAACCCTAACACAAAAATAGCCCTAATCTGAGCCCTAACACTAGATTTAACCTTAACCCTAACCCTAGTCCTAAACCTAACCCTAACTCTAGCCCTAACCTTATCCCTTACTCTAAGCCAAACCCTATCCATAATGCTAACCCTAGTCCTAATCCTAATCCTTAGCCTAACCCTATTTCTAGTCCTAACACAAGCACTCATTCTAGCTCTAATTTGAACCCCAAACCTAACCCTAACCTTCACCCTTATTCTAACACTAACACTAATTATAGGTCTAAACCTGAACCTAACCCTAAACTGAACTCTGAAACAAGACTTATAGTAACCTTATACCTAAACCTCACCCTAACACTAGCCCTAAACCTAAACCAAATCCTAAATCTAGCAATAACTCTAGCCCTAGACCTAAACAAAACTTAGTCCTAGCCCTATCAATAACCCTTAACTTAAAACAAACACTAACCCTACCCCTAAACCTAACCTTGTCCTAATTCTGGCTTTCACCCTAACCCTATCTAGAGTTAGGACCTGAACAGTGACCTTGCCTTTAAGAGTACACCTATCTCTAAACCTGAGCCTAACCAACATCTAAACCTAACACTAGACCTAGCCAAAACTCTAACCCTAATACTAGCCCTAATTCTGACCCTAGCTCTTATATTATCCATAGCCCTAACCCTATTTCTAAACCTAACACAAAACCTAGATCTTATCCTAGGCCTTAACCTAGCCTTAGGCGTAACCCTAACATAAACCATAGCCCTAACCCTACCCTAACACTCAGGTTACTCCTAACCCTGGCTCAAAACCTAACCCTTACCCTAAATCTTACCCTAAACCTAGCCCTAATCCTAACCTTAACTCTAGCACTAAACCTAGCTCTAAAGATACCCATGACCCTAAACATAACCATAACTCTATTGATAAACCTAGGCCTAACACTTACTCTAAACCTAACAAGAAAATTAATCCTAGACCTACCCTAAACCTCAAACTCAGCATAGAACAAACCCTAGCTCAAACCCTAACCCTTATCGTAAACCTAACCATAACCTTATCCCTAACCCTAAGCCTAAACCTCAATCTAACTCTAACCATAAACCTAAACCTACATCTAATCGTATCCATTACCCTAACCCTAACACTACCCCTAATGATGACCATAGCCCTAACCCTAACCCTAACCGTACTGTAATCTTATCCCTAGACCTAACCCTAAACCTAACCTTCGCCCTAGCCCTAAACCTAGCTCAAAACCCAACTCTTACACTAAACATAACTTTAACCCTAACCCTAGATCTCACCCTAACCCTAACCCTAACTCAAGGCCTATTTCTAACCATAAACCTAGCCCTAAGCTTAGCTCTAACCCTATCCATTATCCTAACCATAACACTGACCCTAATGCTAACTCTAGACATATTGCTAATGCTAAACTTACAAATTACCCTAAACCTAAACTGGACCCTAAACAAAAAACTATCATTACCATAACCCTGACCCTAAAGCTAAAGATCCCTAACCCTAAACCCTAACCTCAAACAAACTCTAACCTAGAACCGTATCCTAATAATTCCTTTACCCCTAAACCTGACCTTTACCCTAAACCTAACCATTACACTAGACCTAGCCATAAAACATTCTAAATCTATCCCCAACTGTAATCCTAAGCATGACATTAGCACTAGCCCTAATCCTAGCTCTAACCCTAACACAAAACCCAGGGCTTATGCTAGCCCTAAACCTAGCCTTAATCCTAACCCTAACCCTAACATTAGGCCTAACCCTAACACTAACCCTGGACATAATCTTAGCCCTAACCCTAGCCCTAATCTTACCCCTAATTTACACCTATCCATAACGTTAGTCCTAACCCTAACACTAAGACTTACTCTAACTCTCACCCTTGCCCCATACCTAGTTCTAACCCTATACCTTACTGGAACAACAATCCTAGCCCTAACCTTAGCCCTATCCTTAGCCGTAGCCCTAACCTAGATCTAACTCTAACTCTAAATCGAACTTTAACCCTAAGCATAAACCTAAAACTAACACTAGACCTAACCTTAATGCTAATACTTAAACTAGTCCTAATCCTAGCCCTAGCCCTAAAACAAATCCCAGACATAGCCCTAAACCTAAACCAAACCCTAAGCCTAACCCTAAACTTAGCCCTAATTTGAGTTAAAAACTAATCCTGACCCTGAATCCGACAATAACACTAACCCTACCTCTAAAGATCACCCTAACCCTAAACATAAACCTAACACTAGACCTAGCCCAAACCCTAAACCTAAATTTAGTCTTAAATGTAACCCTGGTACTTACATTAGCCATAACCCTAACCCTAGCACTAACTTAACACAAAACCTAGCCCTAATTCAAGACCTAACCCAAGCTTTAACCCTAACACTAACCCTAACCCTAGTCCTAATCACAACCATAACCCTAGCCCTAACCCTAGCTCTAAACCTATCTATTGCCATTAGTATAACCCTAACACTAATGTTAACCCTAGGCCTAAACCTAACCCCATGCCTAATCCTAACTAATCCATTACCCTAAACCAAACCTAAACACTAAACCTCACCCTATCATTACCCTAACACTAATCTTCATGCTAATTCAACCCCTAAATTTAAACCATAGCCTATTCCAAACCCTAAAAAAGGCCCTGACCCTAAGAATAACCCTAGCTCTAAACCTGACCTGAAACTAAATATAACCCTTACACTACCTGTATCCATAAACCTAACCCTAATTCTATCTTTAACCATAACCCTAGACCTGATATTATTCCTAGCCCTAATCCTAGCCCTACCCTAAAACAAACCCTAGCCCTCATCCTAGCCCTAAAACCAGCCTTAGTCAAAACCCTAACCCTAACCATAGGCCTAACCCTAATTCTAACCCTCACCCAACCTCTAAACCTAGTTATTATGCCAATCCTTACCCTAAACTTAACCCTAAACCTAAACCTAATGCTAGACCTAAGCTGAACAATAACCCTAGCCCTAATTCTATCCCTAATTTAACCATATCCCTATCCCTAACCCTAGCTCTAAGACTAACTCTAACATTCACACTAGCCCTATCCCTAGTTCTAACCCTATCCATTACTGTAACCCTAACCCTAGCCCTAACCATAGCCATAAACCTTGCCCTTCCTAGCCTTAATCCTACATCTATCCCTAACTCTAAATCTAACAGTAACCCTTAGCCTAAGCCTAACATAAACACTAGCCCTAACCCTAACACTACTCGTAAAACTAGCCCTAACCCTGACCCTAGAAGTAAATCAAACCAAGCAATAGCCCTAATACTAAACCTTACCCTAAACCAAATCCTAATACTACACCTAGACCTAACCCTAGCCCTAATTTGAATCCTAACCTTAACCTTGATACTAACCCTGACTCTGACTCATATCCCAACACTCACCCTAGCTCTAAACACCATCCTAACCTTAAACCAAACACTTACAGTAACCCTAGCCGTAATTTGAGTCCCAACCTTAACCTTAAAACTAAACCTGACCCTGACTACTAACCTAACACTAACACTAGCTCTAAATATCACCCCAGCCTTAAACCTAATCCTAACATTAGAGGTCTAACACCTAACCATAACCCAAAAATTAACCCTAATTGTAACCCTAGTTCTTACATTACATGTTACTCTACCCTAACCCTAATCCTAATACAAAAATTAGCCCTAATCTGAGCTCTAAACCTAGCTTTAAACCTAACCCTAACCCTAGCTCTAACTCTATACCTTACCCTGAGCCAAACCCTAACACTAATTTTAATCCTAATTCTAACCCTAATCCTTAACTTAACCCAAAACTTAATCCTACTACTAGTCCTAACTCTAGCCCTAATTCTAGTTCTAACCATAACCCAAACCCTAACCCTAACCCTGAACCTTACTCTGACCCTAATAGTAATCGTAGGTCTAAACCTTAACCTAACCCTAAACCAAACTCTAACACTAGCCCTACACCTAAACTTAATCCTAAATCTAGCCATAACTCTAGCCCTAGACCTAAAGAAAAACCTAGACCTAGCCCTAATAATAACCCTTAGCCTAGGCCAGACACTAATTCTTCCCCGACACCTAACCCTATTCCTAATTCTGGCTTTAATTCTAACCATAATCCTAATCTGAACACTGACCCTGACATTAACCCTAGCTCTAAACATCACCCTAACCCTGAAAACTATACCTAGCCCTAACATTAACCCTAAACTAGCCCTAATCATAACAAGTTCTTAATCTAGCCATAGCCCTAACCTATTACAAAACTTTGCCCTAATCCAATCCCTACAATATCTTTAAACCTAAAGCTAACCCTAACACTAACCATAGCCCTAACCCTAAGCCTAAGCGTAACCTTAGATCAAATCCTATGCAAAACCCTGGCCCTAACCCTAGCTCTAACCCTATCCACTACACTAACTATAACCCTAAACCTTATGCTAATCCTAGATCAAATCCTAATCCTATGCCCATTCCTAACCCTATCCATTATACTACACCTAATTTGAACCCTAAACTTAAAACTATCATTAACCTATCACTAAACCTAATGCTAATTTGAGAACTAAACATAAACCATAACCTAACCTAAACCCTAACCCTGACACTAATAATACCCCTAGCTCTAAATCTGACCCTAACTATAAACCTAACCCTTACAATAGACCTAGATATAAACCTAACCCTAAAACGATCCCTAACTCTAACCCTAGACCTGACATTAGCCCTAGATCTAATCCTAGTCCTAAACCTAATGCAAAGCTTAACCCACATCCTAGACATAATTCTCGCCTTCATCATAAACCTAACCCAAACCCTAACCTTGATTCTGACTCTATAATAACCCTAGCTCTAAAACTGACCCTTACCCTAAACCTAACCCTTACACTGGACCAAGCCATAAACCGAACACTAAATGTATCCCTAAATTTAACCCTAGACTTGACATTAGCCCTAGACCTAAAGCTAGCCCTAAACCTAATGCAAACACTAGTCCTAATCCTAGCCCTAAACCCTAGACTTAATCATAACCTGAACACTAACCCTGGCCCTAATCCTAATACTAACCCTCGCCAAGCCCTGAATCTTGCTATAACCCATTTCTTTAAACTAAACCTAACCCTAATTCTTATCCTAAACATAGAACTAAACCTAACACTAACCATAGCCCTAATTTAGCCCTATCCCTAACCATAACCCTGAACCTAGCCATAAGACGAACTCTAACTCTGACACTAGCCCTATCACTAGTTCTAACCCTATTGCTTACCATAAACATAACCCTAGCCCTAACCGTTGTCCTAACCCTTGCCCTATCCTTAGCCCAAGCATTAACCTTAGATCAACACCTATCTCTAAATCTAACCCTAATATGAAGCCTAAGCCTAACCCAAACACTAGCCCTAAGCCTAACACTAATCCTAAAACTAGCCCTAACCCTAGCCCTAGCCTAAAACAAAATGAGCCATACCTCTAACACTAATCCTTAAACTAAACGAAACCCTAACCATACACCTACCCTAACCCTAGACCTAATTTGAGTTTTAAGCTGAACCCTAAAACTAACTCTAACCCTGACTATGACACTAATATTGACCCTAGCTCTAAGCATCACACTGAACTTAAATCTAAACCGAAATTTCAACCTAGCCCTAACATTAACCTTAAAATTAGCCCTAAACGTAACTCTAGTACTTACATTAGCCATAACCCTAACCATAGCACAAACCACTAACTTAACCTGAAACCTAGCCATAATCTGAGCCCTATCCTAAGCTTTAAACCTAACCCAAGCCCTAGTCATAACTCTAGTCCTAATCATAACCATAACCCTAAGCCCAACCCTAGTTTAACCCTATCCATTACCATAAACATAACCCTAACCCTAATGCTTACACTAAGTCTAAACCTATTGAGATTTCTAAACCTATTTCTATCCATAAACCTAAACCTAACCTGGGGGCTAATACTAACCCTATCATTACTCTAACCCTAACCCTAATGCTAATTAAATCTCTAACTTTAGACCTTAACCTATTCCAAACCTTAACCCAGACCTTGTCCATAAAAACACCCCTAGCCATAAACCTGACCCTACCCCTAAAGCTAACCCTTACACTAGATGTAGCCATAATCCTAACATAAAATTATCTTTAAACATAATTCTAGACCTGAAATTAGCCATACCCCAAATCCTAGCCCTAAACCTAAAACAAACACTAGCCCTCATCCCAGCACTAAACCTAGCCTTAATCATAACCCTAACCATAACCAAAGCTCTAACCATAATTCTAAATATCACCCTACCTCTAAACATAGCTATAACATTATCCCCAAACTTAATAGTAACTCAGACCCTACTCTATATTTATCTGAACACTAACTATAGCCCTAATCCTAGCCCTAATTTATCCATTTCCCTAACCCAAGCCCTGAGACTAACTCAAACTAGCCCTATCCCTAGTTCTAACCCTATTACATACCATAATCTAACCCTAGCCCTAACACTTTCCCTATGCTCAGTCCTAACCCTAAACCTATATATAACCCTCAATCTAAATCTAACCCTAAACCTAAGCTTAAGCCTAACACTAACACTAGCCCTAACCCTAATGCTAATTATAAAATTAGCAATAATCCTAACACTAGCAGTAAAACCAAACCAAGCAATAGCCCTAACACTAAACCTTAACTTAAACCACAGTAACAATATATCTAGACTTAACTCTAGCCCTAAATTTGACTCCTAACCCAAACCTTAAAAGTAAACCTTACACAGACTCGTTGGCTAAATCTCACGCTAGTTCTAGACCCCATCCTAACCTTAAACTGAAACCTGCCAGAAACCCTATCCTTAATTCGATTCCTAATTCTAACTCTGACCCTCATTCATATCCTAACACTAACCCTAGCTCTAAATATCAGTCTAAATTAAACTTAACCCTAACACTAGACCTACCCTTAACCCTAATCCTAAAACTAACCCTAACGGTAACCCTAGTTCTTATATTAGACATTGCCCTAACCCTAGCCCTAACCCTACAGCAAAACTTGCCCTAATTAAAGCACTATACCTAGCTTTAACCCTGAACCTAACAGTAACCCTAGCTCTATCCCTATTGTATACCTTAAGCAAAACACTAATCCTAATGGTAACCCAAGAACTATTCGTAATCATTAGGCTAACCAGAATCTGTACCCTTTCAATAGTCCTGACTAGCCCTCATTCTAGCTCTAATTTTATCCCAAACCCTAACGCTAACCCTGACACTTATTGTGATATAAACATTAACCCTAGGTCTAAACATGAACCTAAGCATAGAGCAATCCCTAACACTGGCCCTACCAGTAACCTTATAATTAAACCTAACCCTAACCCAGCACTAAGACTAACTCTGTCACACTAGCCCGATAATGAGTTCTAACCTTATTCCTTACCATAACCCAAAACCTAACCGTAAAACTAGCACTAATGCTTGCCCTATATTTAGTCTTTGCCCTAACCCTATTTCTAACCCAAACTCTAAATCTAACCCTAAACCTAAGCCTAAGCCTAACACTAACACTAGACCTAACTCTAATATTAATCATAAAACTAGTCCTAACCCTAACCCTAGAAGTAAAACAAAACTGAGCAATGGCCCTAACCCTAAATCTTAACTTAAAACACGCGAAAACTACATCTAGACCTAACCCTAGCCCTAAATTAGACTCCTAACCCTATCCTTAAATCTAACGCTGAAACAAACTCATATCCTAACACTCACCCTAGCTCTAGACCCCTTCCTAACCTAAACAAAAACCTAACAGTAACCCTATCGCTGATTTGAGTCCTAACCCTAAACTGACACTGATTCATATCCTAACACTAACCCTAGCTCTAAATATCACTCTACCTTAAACCTAAACCTTATAAAAGACCTACCCCTAACCCTAACCCTAAAACTAACCCTAATTGTAACCCTAGTTCTAACATTAGCCCATGCCCTAACCCTAGCCCTAACCCTACCACAAAACAAGCCCCAATCCAAGCTTTAAACCTAGCTTTAACCCTAACCCTAACTCTAACCCTAACCCTAGCTCTAAACTTATCCCTTACCCGAAGCAAAACCCTAACCCTAATGGTAACCCTAGACCTATCCCTAATCCTTAGTCTGACCAAAATCCTAACCCCTTTAATAGTTCTGACCCTAGCCCTCAATTTAGCTCTAATCCTATCCCAAACTCTAATGCTAACCCTGACCCTTATTCTGACCCTAACACTCAACTTAGGAATAAACCTGACCCTAACCCTAGACCAAACTTTAACACTGGCACTACCGATAAACTTATTCCTCAACCTAAATCTACCTCTAGCCTTAGACCTAAATCTAATTCGAAATCTAACCTTAACTCTAGCCCTAGACCTAAACAAAAACCTAGTCCTAGCCCTAACAATAACCCTTAACCTAACCCAAACACTACCCCTACCACTAGACCTAAACCTAGTCCTAATTCTGGCTATAACCCTAACTCAAACTTTAACCTGAACAAGGACCAGCCTTTAACAGTAAACCTAACTCTAAACCTGACCCTAACTGAAAATATAATCCTAACACTAGACCTAGCCATAACCCTAACCTTCAAACTAGCCCTACTCATATCCCTAGTTTTTACATTACCCACAGCCCTAACCCTAGGCCTAAACCTAACACAAAACCTAGAGCTAATTTTAGACCTTAACACAGCCCTAAGCATAACCCTAACCCTAACATAGCCCTAATCCTAACTTAACCCTAGCCTTACTCCCAACCTGAGCTCAAAGCCTAACACTTACCATAAACATCAACCTTGCAATATCTGTAAACTTAACCCTAACCCTAGCCCTAAGCCTAACCTTAACCCTAGCCCTAACCCTAGCTCTAAACCTACAAAATACACTAAACCTAAACCTAAACTTTTTGGCCACCCTAGCCTTAATGCTAACCATAACCCTAACCCTAACCAGAAAACTAAACCTAGACCTAACCTTAAACCTAACACTCGCTATAACCCTAACCCTAGCTCAAATCCTAACCCTTACCATAAAATTAAACATAACCATAGCCCTAACCTTAATCCTAAACATAAATCAAACCCTACCCCTAAACCTCAACCTAAATGTAACCATATCCATTACACTAAACCTAACCCTAACCCTAATGATAATCCTAGCTCTAACCCTAACTCTAACCCTAAAACTACCATAATTCTATCCCAAAGCTGAACCATTCAAAAACATATTTATCCAAAAGTACTGTTGGAGACAACAGGGAAATATACATATACTGAACTACCTCCCGAAATTATTTGGTCAGATTTCTTTGATACTGTACAAGATTCATCTATTAGCTTTCCCCACTAGGCTCCCTTAATTTGGGACTTCTATGATAAAAGTTCTCTAAACAGATTAGGATTAGGTTTGTGGTTAGGGTAAGGGCTAGGTTTAAACCTAGTGTTAGGGTTAGAGTCATGTATCTTTGATACTGGGCAGGATTCATCTTTTACCTAGCCTCACAATGTTCCCTGGTTTGGGCCTTCTCGGTTCAATGGTTTGATGTCAGGAAAAGTTTGTATTTTAAGGTTTCACTTAATTTTGAACTATTTTGTTGAAGAGAAATGGAGCATGAAATCAAACAGGTTGGTGCCAGCTGCTTGAACCTGCACACACTCAATCAGTTCTCTGTGGGCACTCTCTGGTTTGTTCCTTGTGAATGTTGCCCTCAGCTGAAACATGCAAAGCAACTTTATCCCAGAGCACTTTTGGAGAAATAAAGGAAATATGCATAAAACTGAAACACTTCCCCTAATTATTTGCTCAGATTTCTTTGATATTGTGAAGGATTCAATGTTAGCTTGCCCCACTAGGCTCCCTTAGTTTGAGACGTCTATGATCAAAGGTTCTCTAAATAGCCTAGGGTGAGCTGTAGGGTTAGGATTAAGGATAGATCTAATATTAGGTTTAGAGTAGTTTTGTTCAAATTTCTTTGATACTAGGCAAGATTTATATTTACCTAGCCTTACTATGTTCCCCAGGTTTGGGCCTTCTAGGTTCACTGGTTTGCTGTCAGTATTTCAGTTTTTATTTTTAGGTTTCACTTCATTTTGACCTATATGTGTAAATGGAAATGGAGCAGGAAATCAAACAGGGTTTTTGCTAGCTGTTTGAAACTTCACATACTCAATCAGTTCTCTGTGAAGACACTCTGGTTTTATCCTTGTGAAAGTATCCCAAAGATGAGGCATGCAAAAACAACACTATGTGAGGGCATTTTAGGAGATGACAGGAAAAAATGCATGTACTGAACTACCTCCACAAACAGTTAGTCAGATTTCTTTCATACTGGGCAGGGTTCATCTCTTAGCTTGCCCCACTAGGCTCCTCATCTTTGAGACTTCTATGATCAAAGTTTCTCTAAACAGGTTAGGTTAGAGTTAGGTGTAGCGTTAGGGTTAGAGTTTGTCTTGTTCAAATTTCTTTGATACTGAGCAGGATACATTTTTACCTAGCCTGACTATGTTCCCCAGATTTCAGCCTTCTCGCTTCAATTCTTTGCTGACAGGAACAATTTGTATTTTATGGATTCACTTCATTTTGACCTACCTGGGTAAATAGACATGGAACTGGAAATCAAACAAGGTTGGTGCTAACTGCTTAAAATTTCACACACTCAATCAGTTCTCTGTGGGAACTCTCTGGTTTGTTCCTTGTGTAATGAGTAATAAGCTGAAGAATGCAATCCTAACCCTAACCCTAATCCTAAACCTAATGCTAACACTTGGCCTAACCCTAACACATTCGCTAACCCTAACCTATCCATTACCCTAAACATAACACTAACCCTAAACCTAACCAAACACTAAACCTAGACATAACACTAAACTAACATTGGCCCTAGTTGAAATCCTAGTTCTTACATTCGCCATAGCCCTAAAGCTAACACAAAACCTACCCTTGCCTTAATCCAAGCTCTAACCCTAGCTTTTACCCTAATCCTAATTCTAACCCTAGCCATAACCCTAACCCTAAACCTAGCCCTAATACTAATCCTAAACCTATCCCTTACCCTAAGCCAAACTCTAACCCTAAAGCTACCATTGTCCTAAACTTTATTCTTAGCCAAACCCCAAACCTAACTCTATTACTAGTCTTAACCCTAATCCTCAATCTAGCTCTATCACTATCCAAAACCCTAACACTAACCCTGACCCTTATTTTGACCCTAAAATTAACAATAGGTCTAAACCTGACCCTAACTCTAAACCGAGTCTTAACATTGGCACTACCTCTATTTCTATAACTAAAACTTACACTAACACTAGACCTAGACCTACACTTAATCTATTATCTAGTGATAACTCTAGGCCTAGCCCTAAACAAAAACTTAGTCCTAGCCCTAATAATAATCCTTAACCGAACCCAAACACTAAACCTAACCCTAGACCAAACCCTACTCCTAATGTTGGCCCTAACAATAAACCTAAAACTAAACTGAACACTGACCCTTACCCTAACACAAAGCCTAGCTCTAAACCTTATCCTAACAAAACACATAACCCTAACACTAGACCTAGTCATATCACTTACCCTGAAACTAAACATCACCATAGGCCAAAACCTACCTCTAACTCTATCCATTACCCTAACCCTAACCCTAATGCTATTGCTAACCCTAGCCCTAACCCTCACACTGACTCTAACCCTAATCCTCATCCTAGTCCAAACATTGGCTCAATCCCTAACCCTTAAACTTAACCTAAACCTAACACTAACCCATGGCCTAAACCTAAGCCTAACCTAAACCCTAGCCCTAATCCTAACCTTAACGCTATCCCTAACCCTAGCTCTACGCCTACATATTACCCTAACTCTAACCCTAACCTTAATATTAACCCTGGCCCTAACCCTAGCTCTAACCCTACCCATTACCCTAACCCTAACCTTAACCCTGATGATAACCCTAGCCATTACCCTAAATCTACCCTAACCCTAACCCTAGACATAGCCACCAACCTAACCCTTGCCATAGAGCTAACCCCTGTTCAAACCCTAACCATTACCTAAACCTAACCATAAGCCTATCCCTAATCCTAAACTTAAGCCAAAACCTAATGATAACATGAAATCAAACCCTATTCAATATAATAAACCTAATGATAACCCTAGCCCTAACCTTAACACTTACCTTGACCCTAACTGTAACTATAATCTAGACCTAACCCTTGCCCTAGAGCTAACCCTAGCTCAAACTCTAAACCATATCCTAAACCTGAACCTAAACCTAACCCTAGACCTAACCCTAACTCTAGCCCTAATACAAACCATAACCCTAGCCATAACCCTATCCATTATCCTAAGCACAACCATAACCCTAAGGCTAACCCTAGGCCTAACCCTAACCCTTTTGCTAACTCTAACCCTATCAATTACCCTACACATCACATGAACCCTAAACCAAAACATATCATAACCCTAACCAAACCCTAATGCTAATTCAAACTCTAAACCTAAACACTAACCTAAACCAAACCTGAAACCTAATTCTTACCCTAATAATACACCTAGCTCTAAAAGTGACCCTTATCCTAAACCGAACCCTTACAATAGACCTAGCCATAAATCTAACCCTCAATGTATCCCTAACATAAGCCTAGAGCTGAGACTAGCCCTAGCACTAATTCTTGCCATAACCATAAAACAAACACTAGCCCTCACCCTAGACCTAAAACTAGCCTTATTTATTAATAAACAAAATCATAACACTAGCCCTAACCAAATTCTAACCTTTGACCTAGCCCCAAAACAAGCTCTATCCCCATGTCTTCCTCTAAAACTAACCCTAACCCTAAACCTACTCCTAAAACTAAAACTAGGCCTAACCCTAATACAAATGCTAGACCTAATCCTAGCCTGAATTTAGCCCTAACTCTAACACTAACACTAACCCTAACCCTAAAACTAATACTAACTTTAAACTGAACCCTAATCCTAAACCAAAATTTAACCCTAACACTAACCCTAACCCTAGCCATAACCCTAACACTAAGCATAACTCTAATCCTGACACAAACCATAACCCTAACCCTAACTCTAACCCTAACAGCAACCCTAACCCTTACCCTAACACTAACCCTAACACTAACACTAACCATAACTTTACCTAGATGCCCTTCAATAGATGAATGGATAAAAAAATGTGGCATTTATACACAATGGAGTATTACTCTGCATTAAAAAATGACAAAATCATAGAATTTACAGGGAAATGGATGGCATTAGAGCAGATTATGCTAAGTGAAGCTAGTCAATCCCTAAAAAACAAATGCCAAATGTCTTCTTTGATATAAGGAGAGTAACTAAGAACAGAGTAGGGTCGAAGAGCATGAGAAGAAGATTAACATTAAATAGGGATGAGAGATGGGAGGGAAAGGGAGAGAGAAGGGAAATTGCATGGAAATGGAAGGAGACCCTCAGAGTTATACAAAAGTAGATACAAGAGGAAGTGAGGGGAAAGGGAAAAATAATACAAGGGGGACAAATGAATGTCAGTAGAAGGGGCAGAGAGAGAAGAGGCGAGGGGAGGGGAGGGGAGGGGGATAGTAGAGGATAGGAAAGGCAGCAGAACACAACAGACACTAGTATGGCAATATGTAAATCAATGGATGTGTAACTGATGTGATTCTGCAATCTGTATTTGGGGTAAAAATGGGAGCTCATAACCCACTTGAATCAAAGTGTGAAATATGATATATCAAGAATTATGTAATGTTTTGAACAGCCAACAATAAAAAATTAAAAAAAAAAAACTTTAACTCTAACCCTAACCATTACCCTAAAACTAACCCTAACCCTAAGCCTACCACTAAACCTAACAATAACCCTAATCCTAAGCCTAACTCTAACCCTCACCCTAATTCTAAACATGAGGTAACCCTAAACCTAACCCTAATCCTAACACTAACCCTAAACCTAGCTATAACCCTAACCCTAATTTTAAACCTAAAGCTGACACTAACCCTAAACTTAAACCTAACACGAACCCTAACCCTAACCCTAACCCTAACCTAAACCTAACCCTAACCCTAATCCTAACCCTAACACTAACCCTAACCCTAACTTGAACCTTAACACTAAACTAACCCTAACCCTAACCTTCACCCTAATTTTAACTGTAATCGGAAGCTTAAGCATAATCCTAACTGTAACCCTAAGACAAATCCTAACCCTAATCCCTAACATTAACCCTAACAGTAAACCAAACCCAAACCTACACTAACACTAATTTTAAATGTAACCTAGCCCTAACTCTAACCCTTACCCTATAGCTTACCTTAACACTTACACTAACCCTAACTCTAACACTAACCATAATCCTAACCCTAAACCTAATCCTAACTATAACTCTAACCCTAACTGTAAACCTAACCCTAATCCTAACCCTATCCCTAACCCTAACTCTAATCCTATCCCTAATGTATCACTAACACTAAACCTAAATCTATCACTAAACCTAAACCCAACCCTTACCTCACCCTAACAATAACTCTAACCTTAACCTAACCCTAATCCTAAACCTAACCCTAACACAAATCCTATAACTAACTCTAACACAAACCCTAACCCTAACAGTAACTTTAACTCAAACACTAACCCTAATCCTAAACTTAAACCTAAACCTAAACCTAATCCTAACAATAACCCTAAACCTAACTTTAAACCTAACAATAACCCTAAACCTAACTCTAAACCTTACTCTAACCCTAACCTAAGAGTAATCCTAAGCCTCACTGTAACTGTAACCCTAACCGTAACACTAACCCTGACTGTAACCCTAGAGTAACCCTAAATCTAAGCCTAACACAAACACCAAACCTAATCCTAAACCTAACCAAAATCCTAACCATAACTGTAAACCTAACACTAATCCTAACTCTAAACATAACACTAACAGTAAACATAACCCTAACCTTAATCCTAACAGTAAAACTAACCCTAACCCTAACCCTAACAGTAACCCTAATGCTATCCTAACCCTAACCATAACCATAACCATAAACATAATGTAACCCTAACCCTAACCCTAAACATAAACCTAACACAAACTGTATAGCAAAACATAACCCTAACCATAACCTAACACTAATGCTAACCCTTAACTAACTGTAACCCTAACCCTAACACAAACACACTAAAACCAACCCTAAACCTAATTTAACACTAACCCTAACCCCAACACTAATGCTGTCACTAAGGATAACCCTAACACTAACAGTAACACTAACGCTAACCCTAACACTATACCTATCCACCTGTAACTGTAAAACTAAACTTAACCCTACACCTCACTCTATCTCTCTTAATAACCATAACCCTAAGTGTAACACAAACCCTAACTCTAACCCTAACACTAATCCTAAATGTAAGTATAACACTAATCCAAACACTAAACCTAAATTTAAACATAACCTTAAAAGTAACACTAATGCTAACCCTAACCCTAACAATAAACCTATCTTTCAACCTTAACCCTAACAGAAAACCTAAATCTAAACCTTACCCTAACACAAACTATAATTCTTACCCTAACACTAACCTAACACTAACCATATCCCTAACACTCTCGCTAATTCTAAAACTAAACCTAACCCTAATCCTAACGCCAAAACTAACCTTAACCCTAATTCTAACACTAACCCTAACATTAACCAAACCCTAACCCTACTGTAACACTAATTATAGCCCTAATCCTAACCGTAAGAGCAAGCCTAAACATATCCCTAACCCTAACACTATTCCTAACTTTAACCCTAACATTAACACTAACACCTACACTAAACCTAACTCTAACCCTAAACCTCACACTAACCCTAACCATAACAAAAACCCTAACCCTAACTATAACCCTAACACTAACATAACACTAACACTAACCCTATTCTACCTGTAACCCTAAAACTAACCCTAAACCTAATCATAAGCCTCATTCTAACACTAATCATAACCATAAATCTAACACTAACCCTATCACTAACCCCAACAGAAACCTTAAAACTCTTACCTTAACACAAAGCAAATATCTGAACCTAACACTAATATAAACACTAACCTTAACCCTTAACCTAACTCTAAATCTAACTCTAATCCTAAACCAAGCCCTAACCCTAACACTAACCCTAAAACTAACCCTAGCCATAAACCTAACCCTATGCCTAATCCTAACACTATCCCTAACCCTAACCCTAACACTAACACTAAAGCTAACCCCAAACTTAGTCCTATCACTAACACTAATCCTAACCATATTTCTTACCCTAAGCTTAAACCTAGCCCTAACCCTAACCCTAACCCTAACACTAACCCTAACCCTAAAACTAACCCTAACCCTAACACTAACCACAACCCTAACCTTAAGCCTAACAATAACCCTAAACTAACACTAACTCTAATCCTAATACTAGCCATAACACTAACCCTAAACCTAACCCTAACACTAATCCTAACCCTAACCCGAAACTTAACCCTAACCCTAACAATAACACAAACCCTAACCCTAACTCTAACCCTAAACCTAACCCTAACCCTTACATTTGAGTTAAACCTAAACCTAAACCTAACCATAACACTAAACCTAAACTTAATCCTAAATGTAACACTAACCCTAACCTTAACCCTAACCCTATCCCTAAACCTATCCCTAACCCTAACACTATTCCTAACCCTAACTCTTACACTAACACTAACAATAAGCCTAAACGTAACCTATCCCTAACCCTAACCCTAACCCTAAAACTAACCCTAAACCTAATCCTAACACAAAGCACATAATCCTAACACTAACACTAACAATAACACTTACCCTATCGCTAACACTAACCATAACCTAATCCAATCCTAAATTAACCCTAACCCGAACAGTAACACTAACACTAAACCTAACCCTAAACCTAAAACTAAAAGTAACCTATCTTAATCCTAACCCTAAACCAAACCCTAACCATAATCCTAATCATAACACTAACACTAACCATAACCCTAACCCTAACTTTAAACCTAACATTCACCCCAACCCTAACCCTTAAAGTCTAAATCTAATCATAACCCTAACTGTAACCTTAAACCTTAACTTAACCTTAACCCTAACACTAACATTAACCCTAACACTAACCCTAAAACTAACCCTAACCATAACCTAACTCAAACCATAATACAAACCCTAACCATAATCCTAACCCCAAACTTACCTTAAAATTAACACTAACCCTAATCCTAACCATAACCCTAACTATAACCATAACCCTAACTCTAAACCTAACCCAAACACTAACTCTAACCCTAAAACTAACCCTAACCCTATCCCTGAATCTTACACAAACCCTAACCCTAACTCTAACACGAACTCTAACTCTAACCCTAACAGTAACCCTAACCCTTACCCTAAGCCTAAACCTAAACCTAACCCTAACCCCAAACCTAACCCCAAACATAATGCTAACCATAATCCTAATCCTAAACCTAAACCTCATCCTAAACTTATCACTAAACCTAACACTAACCCCAACCCTTACCTAACCCTAACAGTAACCCTACACCTGACCATAACATCAACCGTTACCCTAAACTGAAAACTAAACCAAACCCTAACCCTAACCCTAACCTAAAGCTAACACTATCCATAGCACTAACCCTAACCCTTAACACTAACACTAATCCTAATTCTAACCATAAACCAAACACTAATTTTAACCCTAACACTAACCCTAAGCTTAACACTAACCCTAACCCTATCCATTACACTAAAACTATCTCTAAACCTAACAAGAACCCAACACTAACCCTAACTGTAACCCTAACACCAAGCTTAACCCTATCCCTAATCCTAACCATAACCCTAACCCAAACCCTAACCCAAACCAAAATCCCAACCCTAACCTAACCCTAACTTACCTAATCCTAACCCTAAATTTAATACTAACCCAAACACTAAACCTAACCCTAACCCTAATTGTAATCCTAACAATAATCATAACTGTATCACTAACCCTAACCCTAAACCCAACACTAACACTAATTTTAACACTAACACTAACTGTAACCCAAACCTTAACATTAACACTAACACTAAGTGTAACCCTAACACTATAACTAACCCTAACCCTAACTCTAACCATAATCCAACCGTAACCTTAAACCTAACTTTAACACAAATCCTAACCATAATCCTAAACCTAACACAAACCCTAACCCTAACACTAACTATAACACTATCCTTAAAACTAAACCTAACCATAACTCTGACACTAAACCTAACCCTAACTGGATACCTAACCCAAACCCAAACCCTAACACTACCCTAACCCTAATCCTTATTCTAACAATAACCCTAACTCTAACCCTAAATCTAACATGAACCCTAACTCTAACCTAACCCTAATACTAACCCTAACCCTTACCACAAACCTATACCTAATCCTAATCCTAACACTATAAACATAACTCTAATCCTAACATTAACTCTAACCCTAACTTTTAATCTAAAACTCACCATAATTCTAACCCTATCCCTAACATTATCTCTAACCCAACCCTAACACAAAACCTAACCCAAACACTACAATGAACCCTAAAACTTACACGAACCCTAACCCTAACCAAAAACTTACACCTAAACCTAACATTAAATCTAACCCTAACCTAACCCTAACACAAAACCTAACACTAATTCTAACAGTAACTCTAACACAAACGCACAACCTAACCCTAAACCTAACACAAACCTAAGCCTAATCTTAACACAAATCATAACCCAAACCACAACCCTAACCCAAACCTAACATTAACTCTCTTACCTAACCCTAATCCTAACCCTTACCCTAACACTAACCCTAACCCTAAACCTAACACTAAACTTAAATTTAACCCTACCCCTAACCGTAACACTAACTCTAACCCTATCACTAACCCTAAACCTATCCTTAATCCTATAACTAACACTAACACTAACACTAACCCTAAACCTAACCCTAATTCTCACCCTAACACTAACCCTAACCCTAACTGTAACACTAACACTAGTATTAACCCTTACCCTTAATCTAACAAAAACCCAATCCTAACTCTGACCCTAACCCTAACACAAACCCTAACCCAAAACCTACAATGAACCCTAAAACTTACACGAACCCTAACCCTATAACTAATCCTAAACCTAACCATAAACCTAAGCCTATATCAGTAACACTAATCCTAAACCTACTCCTAACCCTAACCCTAATCCTTACCCTAATACTAACTCTAACCCTAACCATAAGCTTAATCCTATTTTTAACCCTAACCCTAACCCTAACCCTAACCTTAACTGTAACTCTAACTCTAATCCAACCGTAACCCTAACTCAAACCCTCTACCTATCACAAACCATAACTATAACCCTAACAGTATCCCTAACACTAACCCTAACCCATCCCTAACCCTATCTATTAAACTAACACTAACCCTAACCTGATACCTAATCCTGATCCTCACCGTAATTCTAAAACAAACTTTAAACCTAACCCTAAACCTAACCCTAACCCTATCCCTAACACTAACACTAATCCTAACACCAAACCTCAACCTAAACCTAAACCTAAACCTAACACTAACCCTAACCTAAAACTAATACTAAACCTATCCATAACACTAACAGTAATGCAACACTAGTCCTAACCCTATCCCTAACCCTAATCCGAACT
The DNA here is from genome assembly GCF_047511675.1 of Marmota flaviventris. Taxonomy (NCBI): domain Eukaryota; kingdom Metazoa; phylum Chordata; class Mammalia; order Rodentia; family Sciuridae; genus Marmota; species Marmota flaviventris. The sequence continues at coordinate 7,347,533 of NC_092510.1, read as the reverse complement.
TTAAGCATAATTGTAATCGTAACCATAACTCTAACTGTAACCCTAACCCTAACCCTAACCTTAACCCTAACACTAAACATAACCCTAACACTAACCCTAATCCTAACCCTAACACTAAATCTAACACAATTTGTAACCGTAATCCTAATCCAAACCCTAACCTATAACTAACTCTAACCCTAACACTATTCATAAAACTAAACCTAACCCTAGCACTAACTCTAACCCTAAACCTAACCCTAAACCTAACCCTAACCCTAACACTAACCCTAACCCTTACCCTAACCCTAACTCTAAACCTAACTTTAATCCTTACCCTAACAGTAATACAAATTGTAACCATAACCCTAATTCAAAACCTAATCCTTATGCTAACCCTAACCCTAACACTAACTATAACCCTAAACCTACCCCTAACACTAACCCTAACCCTAAACCAACCCTAACACTATCTCTAACCCTAACCCTAACACTAACCCAAAGATTCTCCCTAAACTTAACCCCAACCCTTACATCAACCTAACACTAAACCTAACACTAACCCTAAACCTCACACTAACTCGTACTCCAACGCTAACCTTATCACTAACCCTAACCCTAAACCTAACTCTAAATCTAACACTAACCCTATCCGTAAACCTAACCCTAACCCTAACCCTAAATGTAATGCTAAAACTAACCCTAACAATAACCCTAAGCCTCACTATAACCCTAATCCTAACTGCAACCCTAACCCTAACACTAAACCTAATGCTAAACCTAAACCCACAACTAACCCAAAACCTAACACTAAACCTAACCCTAATTCTAATTGTAACCCTAACCCTAAACCTAAAACTTACCTAAACATAACCCTATCCCTACCTGTAACTGTAACAATAACCCGAAACCTAAACCTAACCCAAAACCTAACCCTGCCCCTCACACTAACCCTAACCCTAAACATAACCCTAAATGTAATCCTAAAACTAACCCTAAACTTAACCCTAAGCCTAAATGTAACACTAACCCTATCCCTAATTCTAACACAAAAAGTAACACTAACCTATCCCAAACCATAACCCTAACCCTAACTCAAACCCTAACCCTAACCCTAACAATAACCATAACTCTAACCTAACCCTAACCCGAAATGTAACCTGAATCCTAACATAACCTAAACACTAACCCTATCTGAAACACTAATACAAACCCTAAACCTAAATGTAATCTTAATCATAACACTAATTCTAACCCTAACTCTAACCCTAACCCTAACTATAATCCTAACCCTAACCCTAACCCCAATGCTAACACTAACCCTGATGCTAAACCTTACACTAACCATAATGCTAACCCTAATTCTTACCCGAACACTAACCATAAACCTAACCCTTACTCTAAACCTAAAACTAAAACTAAACCTAACCCTAACCCAAACCCTATCCTTAACCCTAACAATAACCCTAACCCTAACACTAACCAGAACCCTTACTCCAACCTTTAACCTAACATTAACACTAAACCTAATGCTAAGACTAACTCTAATCCTAACCCAAACTCAAACCTTAACCGTTCAATAAACATAACCCTAACCCTTACACTCACTGTAACCCTAACCCTAAACCTAACACTAATCCTAACACTAACCCAAACCCTAAACCTAAATTTAACTTTAACCCTAATCATAACCATAAGCCTAAACCTAACTCTAACACTAATTGTAACACAAACCCTAACCCTAAACTTAACCCTAACCCTAACAAAAACCCTAACCCTAAACCTAATCCTAATTCTAACTCTAATCCAAACCCTAACCCTAACTGTAAGACAAACCCTAAACCGAACACTAACCCTAATATTAATCACAACAATAACCCTAACCCTAACCTTAAATGTAACCCTAAACCTAACAGAAACCATAACCCTAACCATAACCGTAACCCTATCCAATCCCTAAGCCTAACCCTACTCTATCCCTAACCTAAACCTAACACTACCCTAATGCTAAAATTAAACTTAACCCTAACTGTAACACTAACACTAACATTTACCCTAACCCTAACCCTAACCCTAAATATAACCGTAACACAACCCTTATCCTAACCTAACACTAACTTAACCCTAACCTGAAAAATAACCTTAACCTGAACCCTAACCCTAACCCTAAACCTAAATCTAAATCTAATACAAACCCTAACCCTAATCCTTACCCTAACCTTACCCTACCCTAAAACTAACCCTAACCCAAATCCTAACAGTAACTTTAAACCTAACCGAAACCCGAACCCTAACACAAACACAAACCCTAAACCTTACCCTAACACTAATTGTAAGCCTAATACTAAACATAAATCTAACACTAAGACTAACTGTAAAACTATCTCTAACTGTCACCGTAACCCTTAACTGAACACTTACCCTAACAGTAACCCTAACCCAACCCAAACACTAATCCTAACCCTAACTCTAACCCTAACCCTATCCCTAAGAATAACTCTAACCCTATCCCTAGTACGAACTATAAACCTAACCCTAACCTAAAACCAACCCTAACACTAACCCTAAACTAAATCCTAACACTAACCCTAAACTAAACCCTAACACTAACACTTACCCTAACACTAACCCTAACCCTAACCCTAAAAGTAACAACATCCTTAACACTAATCGTAATCCTAACACTAACTTAAAAATATCCCTAAACCTAACATTATCCCTAACTCAAAATCTAACACTAACACTAACACTTACCCTATCCCAAAATCTAACACTAACCTTAACACTAACCCTAACCCTAACACAAACCCCAATGCAAAGCCTAACACTAACACTAAACCTAACACTAATTCTAAACCTAACCATAACCCTAACACTAACACTAACCCTAACTCTAACCCAAACACAAACTGTAACCCTAAACCTAACACTAAAGCTAACCCTAACTCTAAACCTAACACTAACCCTAACACTAATCCTAACCCTAACCCTAACCCTACTACTAACCCTAACCCTAACACTAACCCTATCACTAACCCTAACCCTAACTCTAATGCAAAGCCTAACACTAACAATAACCCTAACCCTAACCCAACCCTAAATCTTACCTAACCCTATACCTTACCCTAACGCGAAATATAAACCTATCCCTAAACCTAACAATAACCCTAATGCTAACACCAAACTAACCCTAATCATAAACCTAACACCAACATTAACCCTAATCATAACACTAAACCCAAAACTAACCCTAACCCTAAGCCTAATGCTAACCTTAACTTGAACCTTAAACCTAGTGCTAAAGCTAGCCCTAACACTAACCCTGTCCTTAATCCAAACCCTAAATATAACACTAACTCTAATCCAAACCCTAATTTTAAACCTAGCCATAACCCTAACACTAACCCTAACACAAACCCAAACCCTAACCCTAACACTCACCCTAACCCAACCCTTACCCTAACCCTCAAATTAACCCTATCACTAATCCTAACGCAAACCTTAACACTACCACTAACCCTAACACTAACCCTAATCCTACAGTTAAACCAAACCTGACACTGACTCTAAAACTAACCCTAACCCTAAATTTAACCCTAATCCTATCTGTAAACCTAACACTAACCCTAACACTATCCTTTACTTAAATCCTAACTCTGACCCTAAAAAATCACTAACCTTAACACTAACACTAAACTTAACCCTAACCCTAAACATAAATACAACCTAAACTTTATTTTTTTAAATTTTTTTTTATTGTTGGTTGTTCAAAACATTACAAATTTCTTGATATATCATACTTTACACTTTGATTCAAGTGGGTTATGAACTCCCATTTTTACCCCATATACAGATTGCAGAATTACATCAGTTACACATCCACTGATTTACATATTGCCATACTAGTGTCTTTTGTGTTCTGCTGCCTTTCCTATCCTCTACTATCCCCCCTACCCTCCCCTCCCCTCCCCTCCCCTCTTCACTCTCTACCCCCTCTACTGTCATTCATTTCTCCCTCTTGTATTATTTTTCCCTTTACCCTCACTTCCTCTTGTATGTACTTTTGTATAACCCTGAGGGTCTCCTTCCATTTCCATGCAATTTCCCTTCTCTCTCCCTTTCCCTCCCACCTCTCATCCCTGTTTAATGTTAATCTTCTTCTCCTGCTCTTCGTCCCTACTATGTTCTTAGTTACTCTCCTTATATCAAAGAAGACATTTGGCATTTGTTTTTTTAGGGATTGGCTAGCTTCACTTAGCATAATCTGCTCTAATACCATCCATTTCCCTGCAAATTCTATGATTTTGTCATTTTTTAATGCAGAGTAATACTCCATTGTGTACAAATGCCACATTTTTTTTTATCCATTCGTCTATTGAAGGGCATCTAGGTTGGTTCCACAGTCTTGCTATTGTGAATTGAGCTGCTATGAACATCGATGTAGCAGTGTCCCTGTAGCATGCTCTTTTTAGGTCTTTAGGGAATAGACCGAGAAGGGGAATAGCTGGGTCAAATGGTGGCTCCATTCACAGCTTTCCAAGAAATCTCCATACTGCTTTCCAAATTGTCTGCACCAATTTGCAGTCCCACCAGCAATGTACAAGTGTACCCTTTTCCCCACATCCTCGCCAGCACTTGTTGTTGTTTGACTTCATAATGGCTGCCAATCTTACTGGAGTGAGATGGTATCTTAGGGTGGTTTTGATTTGCATTTCTCTGACAGCTAGAGATGGTGAGCATTTTTTCATATACTTATTGATTGACTGTATGTCCTCCTCTGAGAAGTGTCTGTTCAGGTCCTTGGCCCATTTGTTGATTGGGTTGTTTGTTTTCTTATTGTCTAATTTTTTTGAGTTCTTTGTATACTCTGGATATTAGGGCTCTATCTGAAGTGTGAGGAGTAAAGATTTGTTCCCAGGATGTAGGCTCTCTATTTACCTCTCTTATTGTTTCTTTAGCTGAGAAAAAACTTTTTAGTTTGAGTAAGTCCCATTTGTTGATTCTAGTTATTAACTTTTGTGCTATGGGTGTCCTATTGAGGAATTTGGAGCCCGACCCCACCGAATGTAGATCGTAGCCAACTTTTTTTCTATCAGACGGTGTGTCTCTGATTTGATATCAAGCTCCTTGATCCATTTTGAATTCACTTTTGTGCATGGCGAGAGAAAGGGATTCAGTTTCATTTTGTTGCATATGGATTTCCAGTTTTCCCAGCACCATTTGTTGAAGATGCTATCCTTCCTCCATTGCATGCTTTTAGCCCCTTTATCAAATATAAGATAGTTGTACTTTTGTGGGTTGGTTTCTGTGTCCTCTATTCTGTACCATTGGTCCACCCACCTGTTTTGGTACCAGTACCATGCTGTTTTTGTTACTATTGCTCTGTAATATAGTTTGAAGTCTGGTATCACTATACCGCCTGATTCACACTTCCTGCTTAGCATTGTTTTTGCTATTCTGGGTCTTTTTTTTTTCCATATGAATTTCATAATTGCTTTCTCTATTTCTACAAGAAATGCCTTTGAGATTTTGATTGGCATTGCATTAAACCTATAGAGAACTTTTGGTAATATCACCATTTTGTTGATGTTAGTTCTGCCTATCCATGAACATTGTATATTTTTCCATCTTCTAAGATCTTCTTCTATTTCTCTCTTTAGGGTTCTGTAGTTTTCATTTTATAAGTCTTTCACCTCTTTTGTTAGGTTGATTCCCAAGTATTTTATTTTTTTTGAAGATATTGTGAATGGAGTGGTTGTCCTCATTTCCATTTCAGAGGATTTGTTGCTGATATACAGGAATGCCTTTGATTTATGCGTGTTGATTTTATATCCTGCCACTTTGCTGAATTCATTTATTAGCTCTAATAGTTTCTTTGTAGACCCTTTTTGGTCTGCTAGGTATAGAATCATGTCACCTGCAAATAGTGATAATTTAAGTTCTTCTTTTCCTATTTTTATGCCTTTAATTTCTTTCGTCTGTCTAATTGCTCTGGCCAGTGTTTCGAGAACTATGTTGAACAGAAGTGGAGAGAGAGGGCATCCCTGTCTTTTTCCAGATTTTAGAGGGAATGCCTTCAATTTTTCTCCATTCAGATTGATGCTAGCCTGAGGCTTAGCATAAATTGCTTTTAAAATATTGAGGTATGTTCCTGTTATCCCTAGTTTTTCTAGAGTTTTGAACATAAAGGGATGCTGTACTTTGTCAAATGCTTTTTCCTCATCTATAGAGATGATCATATGGTTCTTATTTTTAAGTCTATTGATGTGGTGAATAACATTTATTGATTTCCGTATATTGAACCAGCCTTGCATCCCAAGGATGAATCCTACTTGATCATGGTGCACAATTTTTTTTTATATGTTTTTGTATCCGATTCGCCAGAATTTTATTCGGGATTTTTGCACCTAGGTTCATTAGAGATATTGGTCTGTAGTTTTCTTTCTTTGAAGTGTCTTTGTCTGGTTTAGGTATCAGGGTGATGTTGGCCTCGAAGAATGAATTTGGAAGTTCTCCCTCTTTTTCTATTTCCTGAAGTAGCTTGAAAAGTATTGGTATTAGTTCCTCTTTAAAGATTTTGTAAAACTCTGCTGTATACCCATCCGGTCTTGGACTTTTCTTAGTTGGTAGTCTTTTGATGGTTTCTTCTATTTCCTCAATTGATATTGGTCTGTTTAGGTTGTCTATATCCTCCTGACTCAATCTGGGCAGATCATATGACTTAAGAAATTTATCGATGCCTTCACTGTCTTCTAATTTATTGGAGTATACGGATTCAAAATAATTTTTGATTATCTTCTGTATTTCTGAATTGTCTGTTGTGATATTGCCTTTTTCATCCAGTATGCTAGTAATTTGAGTTCTCTCTCTTCTTCTCTTTGCTAGCATGGCTAAGGTCTGTCGATTTTGTTTATTTTTTCAAAGAACCAACTTTTAGTTTTGTCAATTTTTTCAATTGTTTCTTTTGTTTCGATTTCATTAATTTCAGCTCTGATTTTAATTATTTCTTGCCTTCTACTTCTTGTGCTGTTGTTTTGCTCTTCTTTTTCTAGGATTTTGAGATGAAGTATGAGATCATTTATTTGTTGTTTTTTTTTTTTCTTTTTTTAAGGAATGAACTCCAAGCAATGAATTTTCCTCTTAGAACTGCTTTCAATGTGTCCCATAGATTCCGATATGTTGTGTCTGTGTTTTCATTAATCTTTAAGAATTTTTTAATTTCCTCCTTGATGTCTTCTATAACCCATTGATCATTCAGTAACCTATTGTTCATTCTCCAAGTGATGTATGCTTTTTCCTTCCTTCTTTTATTGTTGATTTTCAGTTTCATTCCATTATGATCAGATAAGATGCATGGTATTATCTCTACTCCTTTATATTGTCTAAGAGTTGCCCTGTGACATAATATATGATCTATTTTTGAGAAGGATCCATGTGCTGCTGAGAAAAAAGTGTAACTGCTTGATGTTGGGTGGTATATTCTATATATGTCAATTAAGTCTAGGTTATTGTCTTATTGAGTTCTATAGTTTCCTTATTCAACTTTTGTTTGGAAGATCTGTCCAGTGGCCAGAGAGGTGTGTTGAAGTCTCCCATGATTATTGTATGGTGGTCTATTAGACTCTTGAACTTGAGAAGAGTTTGTTTGATGAACATAGCTGCACCATTGTTTGGGGCATATATATTTATGATTATTATGTCTTGTTGGTGTATGGTTCCCTTAAGCATTATGTAGTGTCCCTCTTTATCCCTTTTGATTAACTTTGGCTTGAAATCTATTTTATTTGATATGAGTATGGACACTCCTGCTTGTTTCCGAAGTCCATATGAGTGATATGATTTTTCCCAACCTTTCACCTTCAGCCTATGTATGTCTTTTCCTATCAAATGTGTCTCCTGTAGGCAGCATATTGTTGGGTCTTGTTTTGTGATCCATTCTACTAGCCTTTGTCTCTTAATTGGTGAGTTTAAGCCATTAACTTTTAGGGTTATTATTGAGATATGGGTTGTTCTTCCAGCCATATTTGTTTATTTCTGTTACTAAACATGGTTTATTTTCCTCTTTGATTATTTCCCCCCCTTTACTGTCCTACCTCCCACTTTTGGTTTTCATTGTTATTTTCCATTTCCTCTTCCTGTAATGTTTTGCCAAGGATGTTTTGAAGAGATGGTTTTCTAGCTGCAAATTCTTTAAACTTTTGTTTATCGTGGAAGGTTTTAATTTCATCTTCCATCCTGAAGCATAATTTCACTGGATACACAATTCTTGGTTGGAACCCATTTTCTTTCAGTGTTTGATATATGTTATTCCAGGATCTTCTAGCTTTCAGAGTCTGTGTTGAAAGATCAGCTGTTATCCTGATTGGCTTACCCCTAAATGTAATCTGCTTCCTTTTCTTGTAGCTTTTAAAATTCTCTCCTTATTCTGTATGTTAGGCATCTTCATTATAATGTCTAGGTGTGGATCTCTTATGATTTTGCACATTCGGCGTCCTGTAGGCTTCTAGGATTTGGGATTCTGTCTCATTCTTCAAGTCTGGGAAGTTTTCTCGTATTATTTCATTGAATAGATTGCTCATTCCTTTGGTTTGGAGCTCTGTCCCTTCCTGTATCCCAATGACTCTTAAATTTGGTCTCTTAATGTTATCCCATATTTCTTGGATGTTCTGCTCATGGTTTCTTAACAGTCTTGCTGAGCTGTCTATGTTCTTTTCAAGTTGAAATACTTTGTCTTCATTGTCTGATGTTCTATCTTCTAAGTGTTCTACTCTGCTGGTAGTATTCTCCATTGAGTTTTTAAGTTGGTTTATTGCTTCCTGCATTTCTAGGATTTCTGTTTGTTTTTTATAACCTCTATCTCCCTGTATAGTTGATTTTTTGCTTCCTGGATTTGTTTGTGTAATTCATTGTCGAAGTGATCTTTCATTGTTTAATTTTGCTGTCTAATGTCTTCTTTGATACTCCAGATCATCTGAAGCATGTATATCCTGAATTCTTTATCTGACATTCCATCTGCTGCAGCTGTTACCTCTTCTAAAGTTGAGTTGACCTGCATTGCTGTGGTCCTTTCTTTCCTTGTCTTTTCATACTGCTTGCATTTCTTTCTGCTTGGTGAAACTGTTGTGTTTTTGAAATGATTTTTCCCCTATATATTTATATAGCTCTTGTATAGTTGAAAAGTCTCCCTTGCAGGGTTGGGTGGTGGTCTGCCTACCTTGAAGGTGCGGGCAGCGGCTCTGCTCTCTCCTTACTCCAATTGGGGTGTCATGACTACCACGCTGGCAGGTCACTGGGCCTGTTCCGGGCATGGGCGGCGGCTCTGTTCTGCCCCTACTCCAATTGGGGTGATGAGTGTACCATGCCAGCAGGCCACTGGGCCTGTCCCGCTGGTTGGTTGCAGGTCTGCCCACCTTTCGGGCACGGGTGGTGGCTCTGCTCTGCCCCTACTCCAATTGGGTTGTCGTGACTACCATGCCAGCAGGTCGCTGGGCCTGTTCCTGGCACGGGTGGTGACTCTGCTCTGCCCCTACTCCAATTAGGGTGACGTGTGTACCACGCTGGCAGGCTCCTGGGGCTGATCCGCCGGTCTGTCGCAGGTCTGCCTACCTTGCAGGCACGGGCGGTGGCTCTGCCCTTACCCTCCTACCACACCTGCCATCCACTGGACCTGATCTGCAGGTTTGTCTTAGGTCTGCTCACCCTACGGACATGGGTGGCAGTTCCGCTCCTCCCCCACTCCAATTGGGGTCACGTGACCACCCCACCGGCGGGGCCTGATCCGGGTGCGGGTGAAGGCTCTGCTCTGCCCCTACTCCAGTTGGGGTGATGCGTGTTCCATGCTGGCAGGCCCCGCTGGGCCTGACCCGCCAGTCTGTCGTGGGTCTGCCCACCTTGCGGGCACGGCAGGCGGCTCGGCTCCGACCCCTCTCCAATTGGGGTCACGCAATCACCACAATGGCGAGCCTCTGGGCCTGCTCTGGGTGCAGGCGGCGGCCCGGCTCCTCCCCTCTGGCTCGATGACAAATCGAGAGAAACTCGAGTGTCTGTGCCTCACCCTCCCTACCAGGAGAACAACTGTTTCTGTCACCGCTGGTACTGATGAAGTTCTCTCGTCCGTCGCTTTCTGATGACATCAGATCTCTGCCATGTTGGTATCCTATGCGAATGGCAGCATTTCGTTCCCTTTGCCGGGTAACCAAAGCAACGAGTGAGTCCTGACCGGCCCTCAGCAGGACCCGGACTGAGAAGCAGTTTCTGCGGGCTACTTAGCCCTGATCCAGAGCAGTTCCAGGAGCCAGAACTCGGCCGCTCCGTGCTTGGTGTATGCTCTGATAAGAGCAGGCTCCAAGAAGCAGTTTCCACAGGCTCCTTAGCCCTGGGCCAGGGCAATTCTGGGAGCCGGAACTCGGCCGCTCCATGCTCCGTGTATGCTCTGATAAGAGCAGGATCCAAGAAGCAGTTTCTGCGGGCTCCTTATCCCTGGGCCAGGGCAGTTCCGGGAGCCAGAACTTGGCCACTCCATGCTCGGTGTATGCTCTGATAAGAGCAGGCTCCAAGAAGCACTCAGGCACTGAGCCTGAGTAATCTGTCTGCAAGCCACAGGCGAATGGCAGCCTGAAATTACCTGTTCTATGGCTGAATGAGCTGCCTTCACTCAAAAACAGGAATGGTGATGTCAGCTCTCCAAGATGGTGGCCGCTGGCCTCCTCTGTGGTCTGACAGGTGTGGAGAACTGAAATGGACCGCTTCCTTCCCCCGTCTTGAACCCAGAATTCAGCACTGAGTATGGTGCTTGCACGGCTGGCAGAAACTATAGCGCTGTATCCCTGCACCACTATCTCCTCCTCGTTTCCCAGCACGCTCTGCAGACTCTAGCCGCGGGGCGATTTGCTGAATAAGCAGTGTTACCCTCCGTGCGACAAATCTCTAGCATTTGAGTCCCCGTAGCCGATCCTCGTGCGATGGAAATCCTTCCCCCAGGTTCCGGAGCACCCCACTATTGCTGGAAATTCCTAACAAGATAGCCTTTAGCCGTCCTGACTCATCATACTCCCACACAGTGATGCGGCACACGGGGGCAATGCACTCCCCTCACCGCCATCTTCTCCCCTCTCAGATTTCCAACCTTAACTTTAAAACTAACCCTAATCCTAACCCTAATCCCAACCCTATTCCTAAACCTAACCCTAAACCTAACCCTTAGGCTAACCATAACCCTAAACCTAACACTAACACTAACCCTAAACCTAACCCTATCCCTAAACATAACACTAACCATAACCCTAAACCTAACACTAATTCTAAACCTATCACTAACACTAACACTATCCTTAACACTAGCCTTAACCCTAACCCAAACTCTAATGCCAAACCTAAACCTAACCCTAACCCTAACACTCATGCTAAACCTAACCTTAAGGTAAACCCTAACCCTAACTCTAATTCTAACCATAAACAAAACCCTCACCCTTATTGTAACACTAACCCTAAACTTATCACTAACCCTAAGCCTAACACTAACCGAAACCATAAACTTAACTCTACAACTCACCCTAACACTAATTCTAATGCAAAGTTTAACACAAACACTAACCCTGACCCAAACCCTAATCCTAACCATAACCGTAGCCCTAATCCTAAACCAAATCCTAAACCTAATTCAAACCCTAAACCTAACCCTATCACTAACATTAACACTAACCCTAAACCAAACCCTAATCCTAACTCTAACCATAATACTAAACCTAAGCCTAACCATAACCCTACCCCTACCCCTAACCCTAACACTGAACCTAACCCTAACCATAACACTAACCCTAATCCTAAACGTAACCCTAAACCTAACAAGAACCCTAGTCTAACCCTAACCCTAAAACTAAACTTTAATTTTACCCTAACAGTAACACTAACCATAACACTAAGCCTAACCCTAATCCTAACCCTAACAATAACCCTAACCCAAACCCTAACACTAGCCAAAACCCTTCCCCAACCCTAACACTAACACTAACTCTAACTCTGAATCTTACTCTAACCCTAACACTAAAATTAACCCTAATTCTAACCCTAAATATAACCCTATTTTTATTCGTAATCCTAACACTAACCCTAAACCTAACACTAACAAAACCCTACCCCTAAACTTAATCCTATCACAAACCCTAACCCTAATCCTAATACTATCTTTAAAACTAACCCTAAACCTAACGCTAAATATAACCCTTACCCTAACATTAACCCTAATCCTAACCCTAACACTAACTCTAAACCTATCCCTAACCCTAACATTCTAATTAAACCTAACACTAACCCTAACATAAATACTTACACAAACATAAACCTAACCCTAATCCTATCCCTAATACTCACCCTAGCCTTAACCCTAACACTAACACTATCTCTAACCCTAACACTAATCCTAAACCTTATCCTAACTATTACCTTAACCTTAACACTAAAACTAATCTTAACCCTAACTCTAACCCTAATTCAAACCCTAACCCTAAACCTAAACTTAACCCTAAACCCAACACAAAATTTAACACTAACATTAACCCTAACCCTATCCTAATCCTTACTGTATCCCTATCCCTAACAATAAACTTAACCCAAATCCTAACTCAAAACCTAAACTTAACCCTAACACTAACCCTAACCCTAACACTAACACTAACCCTGACCCTTAATCTAACACTAACCTTAACCCTAATCCTATCACTAACTTTAACCATAACCCTAACACTAATCATAACACAAACCCTAAACCTAACCCTAAGCCTAACACTAACTCTAAACGTATCCCTAAAGCATACACTATAATAAGACTTAACCCTACCCCTAACACAAACACTAATACTAAACCTAACCTTAATTCTATCTTTCACCCTAATCCTAACAGTCACCATAACCCTAACACTAACAGAAACACTAATTCTAACCCTATCACTAAACTAACCCTAATCCTAACCCTTAACTTAACCCTAACACAAAACTTAAACTTAACCCTAAATTTAACCCTAAAACTAATCCTAACCCTATCCCTAACCCTAACACTAACCCTAACCCTAAACCCAATGGTAAACCTACTGCTAACCCTAACCCTAACACTAATCCAAACCGTAACCTTAACTCTAACAAGAACCCTACGTCTAACCCTAACCCTAAACCTAACCCTAACCCTAACCCTAACACTAACACTAACTGTAACCCTAACCCTAATCCTAACAATAACCTAACCCTAACCATATCCCCAAAATGATCACTAACCCTAATCCTAAACATAACGCTAACCCTAACTCTAACACTAACCCTAACTCTACCCCTAACCCTAACACTAACATTAACTCTATCTCTAAACCTAATCATACTCCTAAAACTAAACCTAACCCTAATTAGAACCCTGAATATAACCCTTGTCTTATCCGTAACTTTAACCCTAACCCTAACCTAACACAAACCATAACCCTAAGCCTAAATGTAACCCTAACCCTAACCCTAACTCTATCTAACTTTAACCCTAACACTAACCTAATATTAAACCTAACACTAACCCTAAACCTAACACTTACTCTAACACTAACCCTAACCATAAACCTAACCCTAAATATAACCAGAACCCTAACCCTAACCCTAATCCTAACACTAACTCTAAAACTATCTCTAACCCTAACAGTATAATTAACCCTAACCCTAACCCTAACACAAACTTAACACTAACACTAACCCTAACCCAAAGCCTAACACAAACTCTAACACTAAGACTAACCCTAACCTTACCTTTACTCTAACACTAACACTAAACTTAACATTAACCACAATCATAAAACTAACTCTAATCCTAATCCTAACCCTAATCCTTACCTTAAATTAACCTTAAACTAAACCTAACCCTATCACTAATCTTAACCCTATCCCTAACAATAATTATAACACTAACCGTAAACGTAAACCTAAACCTAAAACTAACTGTAAACCTTTCCCTAATCCTAAGAGTATAATAAACATTAACCCTAACCGTAACACAAACACTAAATCTAAACCTAACCCTAACATTCACCTTAACACTAATCCTAACACAAACACTAAATCTAACCCTAACACTAGCCCTAACACTAAACTTAACCCTAATAAGAACCTTAAACTTAATGCTAACCCTAAATCTAAAACTAACCCTAACCTGAAACATAACCCTAAACGCAACCCAAAACCTAAATCTAACCCTAACCCTAACACTAACCCTAATCCAAACCATAACCCTAACTCTAACACGAACCCTAAGTCTAACCCTAACACTAACATTAACCCTAACACTAACCCTAACTCTAACCCTAACACTAACACCAACCATAACACTAACCCTAACCCTAACCATAACCCTAACAATAAAAATAAACACAAACCTAATCCTATCACTAATTCTAACGGTAAACATAACCGCAAACCTAAAACTAAAACTAACCCTAAGCATAATCTTAACCCTAATACTAACACTCAACCTAACTCTACCCATAACCCTAACACGAACATTAACTCTAACTCTAAAACTAATCATAATCCAAACACTAAACCGAACCCTAATTCTAACTCTAATTATTACCCTAATCTTATCCATAACCCTAACACTAACCCTAACCCAAACCAACCCAAACCCTAACAGTAACCCTAACACTAAACTTAACATAAACTTTACCCTAACAATAACACTAACCATAACACTAACACTAACCATAAACCTAACCCTAACCCTATAAATAACACTAACCCTAACCCTAACCCTAACCCTAACACTAACACTCACCCTAACCCGAATCCTAACACAAACCCTAATTAGAACACTAACATTAATCCTAACCCTAATCCTAAACCTTACCTTAAACCTAACAGTAACCCTAAACTGAAACCTAACCTTAACCCTAACCCTAACACTAACTGTAATCCTATCCCTAACAATAATTCTAAACATAATCCTATCTCAAACCCTAACCATAACCCTAACACTAATCCTAACCCTTATCCTAACACTAACCTTAACTCTAAAACTAACCCTATCACTAACCTTAACCTAAACCCTAAACCTAGCCATAACACTAACCCTAAACCTAACTGTAACCATAACACTAACCCTAAACCTATCCATAACCCTAACAGTATAATTAACCCTAACTGTAACTCTAAAACAAACACTAACCCTAACCCTAAATCTAACCTTAAACCTAACACACACCTTAACCCTAATCTTAACAAGAACCCTAATTCTAAACCTAACACTAAACCTACCACTAATCCTAACCTTACATTAACCCTAACACTAACTCTAAACTTAACCCTAACCTAATATTAAACCTAACACTAACCCTAAACCTAACACTTACTCTGACACTGTATTAGTTATAATCCTAACCTTACCTTAACCCTAACACTAACCCTAAACTTAACCCTAACCCTAACCTAATATTAAACCTAACACTAATCGTAAACCTAACCCTAACCCTAACCCTAATCCTAACATAATCCTAACCACAACCCTAATGCTAACACTAACCCTAACACTAATCCTAACTCCAATTCTAAAAATAACCCTAAAACCAGCCTAATATTATGCTTAACTCTAATTCTAACTTATACCCTATTAATAACCTTAACCGTAACCCTAACCCTAACACTAATCTTAAACCTAACCACAACTCTAACCCTAACACTAACCCATACCTATTCCTAATCCTAACACGATCCCTAACCCTAAACCTTACCCTAACCCTAACACTAACACTAATTCTAATGTTAATCCTAACCCTAGCCATTACACTAACCCTAACCCTTACCCTAAGATGAACCATAACCCTAAGCCTAACCCTAATCCGAACACTAACCCTAACCGTAACACTAACTCTAACCCTAATCCTAACCCTAACCCTAACACTATCCCTAAACACTAATCTTAACACTTACGCTAACACAAACCCTAACACTTACACTAATCCTAACACTAACACTAAACCTAATCCTAAACTTAACCCATACCCTAATCCTATCACTAACCCTAAACATAAACCTAACACTAAACCTAACCCTAACACTTACCCTAAACCTAAACCTTGCCCTAATCCAAACACTAAACCTAACCCTAATCATAATCATAACACTAAATGTAACACTATTCCTAACCATTACATTAAGCCCGACACTAACCCAAACCCTAACCCTAACACTAAAACTAACTCTAAAACAAATCCTAACCTTAACACTAACACTAATCCTAACCCTAACCCTAACACTAACACTAACACTAACATTAACTCTATCTCTAACCCTAACACAAACCATAGCCCAACCCTAATCCTGACTGTAATCTAACTCTAACCCTCAACCTAACCTAACACTAAACACAATCCTAATACAAACACTAACCCTATCCCTAAACCAAACCCTAAAACTATCCCTAAGCCTAATCCTAACCCTAAACTTAACACTAACCCTAATCCTAACCATAACACTAACTCTAACCGTAACCCTAATCCTAACCCTCACACTTACCCTAAACCTAAACCTAACCATAACACGAAGCTTAACCCAAACCCTAACCCTAACCCTAACGCTAACCATAATCCTAACCATAAACTTAAAATAACCCTAAGCATAACCGGAACCCTCACCCTAACCCTAACACTCACCCTAACCCTAACAATAACCCTAACCCTAACGCTAACACTAAAACTAAACCTAACTATAATCCTAACCCAAACACTAAAAGTAACCCTATTCCTAACCCTAACCCTAACACTAACACTAAACCTAACCTAACTCTAACCCTAACCATAACCCAAACCCTAACGTAATCCTATCCCTAACCCTAACTCGAACCTTAACACTAACTGTAACCGTAAACCTAACCATAAAACTAATGGTAACCCTAACACAAAACATAACCCTAAGCCTCACCCTAACACTAACCCTAAATTTAATCCTAAACCTAACAACCACCCTTACCCAAACCATAAACCTAACTTTTACCTAAACCTAAGGCTAATGCTTACCTAACCAAACACACATCCTAACACTAACAATAACCCTAACACTAACACTAACCCCTATAATAACATGAACCCTAAACCTAACCACACCACTAAGCCTAAACCTCACCCAAACCATAACCCTAAACCTAACCTTAACCGTAAACCTAACCCTATCCCTAACCCTAACACAAACCCTAACCCTAAGTGTAACCTTAACTCTAACCCTAAAACTAACCCTAACTTTAAACCTAAGCCTAACCCTAAAAGTAATCCTAACCCTAACAATAAACCTAAACCTAACCCTCACCATAACACTATTCCTAAACCTAATACTAACCCTAATCCTAACACTAACCCTAAACCTCATTATAACCCTAAACCAAACACTAATGCTAACCCTTAGCCTAACCCTAATCCTATCCCTAACACTAACCCTAACCCTAACTTTACAGTAACACTAATTCTAACCATAACCCTAAACCTAAACTTAAACCTTAACCTAACCCTAACCCTAACACCAACTTTAATCCTAACCCTAAAACTAACCCTAACCCTAATCCTAACTGTAACACAAACCCCAAACCTAACCAAAACCTGAAATATAACCTAACACTAACCCTAACCTGAACCCTAAACTAACACTAACACTTAATCTAAACCTAACCTCATCACTAATCTTAACCCTAACCCTAACACTAACACTAACTCTACCCTAACCCTAACCATAACTGTAACACTAACCCTAACCCTAACCCTATCACGAACTCTAACCCTTATCCTAACCCTAAACTTATCCCAAACACAAAACCTAACCCTAACCCTAACACTAACACTAACCCTAACCCAAACACAAAACCTAAACCTAACCCTCACACTAACCCTAACTCTAACCTTCACCCTATCTTTAACACTAACCCTAACCCTAACACTAACATAAACCTATCACATAATGTAACACTAACCCTAACCGTAGAACTAAACCAAATACTAACCCTAACCCTAATCCTAACACTATCCCTAACACTAAACCTCACCCTAACACTAATACTAACCCTAAACCTATACCTATCACTTATCCTAATTTTAACCCTAACCCTCACCCTAAAACTAACCCTCAACCTTAACCTAAACCTAACACTAACCCTAACCTAAAACAAACACTAACCTAACCCTAACTTTAACCCTAACGTAACACTAACCCTAATCCTATCCCTAACCATAACAATAACTATAACCCTAACTCTAATCTTAACACTAACCCTAATCTTAACAGTAACCCTAATCTTAACTCTGACACTAAATGTAACCCTAACACTTACCCTAACCCTAACCCTAACACTAACCCTAAGCCTCACCCTAAACCTAACCCTAACCCTAACACTAACTGTAACTGTAACCGTAACCCTAACCCTAACACGAACCCTAACCCTAACCCTAAACCTAACCATAACCATAACCGTAACCCTAACACAAACCCTATCCCTAAACCTAACCCTAAACCTAACATTAACACTAACCTTAACCCTAACCCTAAACCTCACCCTAAAACTAACACTAACTCTAATCTGACAGTAACCATAAACCTAACAAAAACCTAATACTAAGCCTAAGCCTAACCCTAACCCTAACCCTAACCCTAACACTAACCCTAACCCTAACCATAACATAACCCTAACCCTAACTGTAACCCTAAAACAAACCCTTACCTAAAACATAACCCTAAATTTTACCTAATGCTAACCCTAAAACTTACCTAATCCTAACCCTAAACCTAACACTAAACCTAACAGTAACCCTAACCAAAATGTTTAAACTCTTACCCCAACACTAACCCTATCAGTAACGCTAATCCTAAACCTAATACTAAACCTAACACTAACGTTACCACTAACCATAACCCTAACTCTAACCATAATGTTCACCCTTACCATAAACCTAAAACTGGCACGAACACTAAACCTAAGCCACACTATAACACTAATTCTAATTGTAAACTTAACCCTAACCTTAACACTAAACCTAACGCTAAACCTAAACCCACGACTAACCCTAACCCTAACCCTAAAGCTAACCCTAATCCATACCGTAACCCTAACATTAAACCTAAACCTTACCTAAGCATAACCCTATCCCTAATGGTAACAATAACAATAACCCTAAGCCTAAACCTAACCCAATCCCTAACCCTAACCCTTACACTAACCTTAACCCTAAACCTAACACTAACATTAACTCAAACCCTGACACTAAACCTAAACCTAACTATAACCCTAACCCAAAGTCCAACGCTAAACCTAACCCTAACACTAACACTAACACTAACTCTAACCCTAAAACTAAACCTAATAATAACACTGATGCTAACCCTTACACTAACAGGAACCCTCACCCTCTCACTAACATTAACCTAACCCTAACCTAAACCTAACCATAACTCTAACACTAACTCTAAACCTAAACCTAACCCTAACCTTAACCCTAAGACTAACCGTAACACTAATCATAAAACTAATCTAACACTAACAATCACCCTAACCCTAACACTAACCCTCACCCTAAACCTAAATTTAATGCTAACCCTAATCCAAACCCTAACATGAACCCAAACCCTATTCATAACCAAACATAACCCTAACACTAACCTTCACCATAACCCTAACCCTAACCCTATCACTAACACAAAACCTAAACCAAACACTAACCTTAACCTAATCCTAACCATAACACTAACCCCAATACTAACCTAACCCTAAAGCTAATCTAACCCTAACATTGACAATAAAACTCACCCTAACCCTAAACCTTTCCTAACTCTAACCCTAACACTAACTTAACCCTAACCCTAACCCTAATTCTAATTCTAACCCTATCCCTAACACTAACCCTTACCCTATCCCTAACACTAACTCTAAGCTTAACTTTAACCCTAACCCTAACACTTACTCTAACCCTAACCCTAAACCAAAGCCTAAACCTAACACAAACCCTCACCCTAACCCTATCCTAACACTAATTCCAACACTAATCCTAACCTTAACCCTAACCCTAACCCTAACTATAACCCTGACCCTAACACTAGCCCTTAACCTAAGCCTAACCCTATAACTAACCCTAACCATAACACTAACAGTAACCCAACCTAACTATAACCCTAACCCAAACACTAACCCTAACCCTAAACCTAACCCTAACCCTAATACTAAACCTAACATTAACCCGAACCCTAAACCTAAACCTAACATGAATGCTAAACAAAACATGAACCCTAACCTTAACCTCATTTAACCCTAACACTAACCCTAACACAAACACTAATCCTAAACCTAACCCTATCCCTAACCCTAACACTAACCCTGATCCAAATCCTAACCCTAATCCTAACCTAACTCTAAACCTAATTCTAACCCTTATCATAATCCAAACTATAACACTAACCATAACCCCATCACAAACGCTAACCCTAAACCTAACACTAACCCTAACCCTAAAACTAACACTAATTGTAACCATAAACTTAACCCTAATGCTAAAACTCACTCTGACCCTAATTCTAACCCTAACCCTAACACTAAACCTAACCCTAACCCTAACATTAACCCTAACCCTAACCCTATCCAAAATTCTAACCCCAATCTTAACACTAACCCTAACCATAACACAAACCCTAACCCTAACCATAACTGAAACCTTATCCTACTTAAACCTAACATTAACCCAAACCCTTACCCTATCCCTATAACTAACCCTAACCCTATAACCCTAATAATACCCTAATCCTAACTCAAACAGTAAGAAAAACTATAACCCTAAACCTAATGATAATACGAACCCTAAAACTATCCCTAACTCTAACACTAAACCTAACCCTAAACTTAACCCAAACATTAATAAAACCTAATCCTAACCGTAAAGCTAACCAAAACCCAAACCCTAAACCTAAACCTAACCCTAACACTAACTCTAACCCTAACCCTACCCTATCACTAACTATGTTTCACCTTAATCATAACCCTAACTGTAACACTAACCCTAAGCCTAATTCTAACACTAGTCTAAACCTAACTCTAACACTAACCCAAACACTAATCCTAAACCGAAACCTAACCCTAAATGTAACACTAATTGTAATCATAAACCTAAACCTAAACCTAACTCTAACACTAACCCTAACACCTACCCTAACCATAATCCTAACCCTAACACTAAACTTAACCCTAACACTAACCCTAAACCTTACCCTAACCCTAACACTAACTCTAAACCTTACCCTAACCCTAACACTAACCCTAAAACTAACCATAAACCTAACACTAAACCTATCCCTAACCTTAACCCGAAATTTAACCCTAACACTAACCCTAAACCGTACCCTAACCCTAAGCCTAAAGTAACCCTACCTCTAACCCTAACTGTAACCCTAACACAAACCTAACCCTAACATAACACTAATCCTGTTTCCTAACTTTAACCTTAACTCTAACCCTAACACTGAACCTAACACTAACCCTAACCCTAATCCCAACACTAACCCTAACCTCTACCTTATCCTTATCACGAACCCTAACCTTAACCCTAACAGTAACACTAACCCTAACCCTAAACCTAACAAAACCCCTACCCTACCCACAACCATAAAACTAATCCTAACCCTAACCCTATGCTTCACTTAACCTCTCTTAATATCCATATCCCAAAACCTAAATCTAATTTTAACCCTAACACAAACCCTAACCATAACACTTACCCTAACACAAATCATAACTCTAACCCTAATACTAACCCTAAAACTAACCCTAACCCTAATCCTAACCCTAACTTTAAAACTAACCCTAGACATAAACTGAATTCTATCTCTAACTATAATTCTAACCCAAAAAATAACCCAAAGGATAACCCTAAATGTAATTCTAAAACTAAACCTAAACTTAAACCTAACCCTAAACGTTACTCTAACCGTAACACTAACCCTTACTCAAAAAGTACCCCTAACCTATCCTGAACATTAAGCCCAACCCTAACTCGAACCCAAAACTTATCCCTCACCCTAAGCCTAACACTAACCTCAACCCTAACCCTAACCCTAACCCTTAAACTACCACACTAACAGAACACTAACCCTAAACCTAACCATAACCTAACATTAAACATAATATCAACCCTAATTCTAACCCTTCCACTAACCCTAACCCTAACTATAACCCTAACCCTAATGTAACCCTAATCCTAACCCTAACAAAAACCCTAACCCAAACCATCATTCAAACCCTAACCTAACCTTCACCCTAAACCTTGCATAAGCCTAAGCCTAACCCTAACCCTAACACTAATTTAAACCCAAATCTTAACACTAACCCTTACAACAAACCTAACCCTATACTAACCTTAACACTACCTGTAACCCGAAACCTAACAGTAACCTTAACCCTAACTATACACTAACCCTAACACTAACCCTAACACTAAAACTAACCCTAAGTCTCACAATAACCCTAACTAACCATAATACTATCCCTAATCCTTACCTAAAAAAACCCCTAAACCTAATCCTAACGATATCACAAACGATAACCCTAATGCTAACACTAATTCTAACAATAACTCTAATGCAAAAACTAACCCTTAGACTAACCCTAACCCAAATTTAAACCTAACTCTGGTCATAACCTTAACCCTAACTCTAAACCTAACCATTTCCTGAACATAACCCTAACCCTAACCCTAACAGTAACCCTAACCCTCACCCTTACCCTAACACTGACCCTAGTGTAACGTTAACCCTAACATTAACATGAATTGTAACACAAACCCTAACTCAAACCCTAATCCTAGACCTAACCTAACCCTAAACATACCCCTTACCTAATCATAACCCTAAATCTCACCCAAACCCTTACGCTAACCCGCTCCCTACCCCTAATGCTAAACCTAATACTAACCCTAATTCAAACACTAACACTAAACCTAAACCTAAGTATAACCAAAACCCAAACACTAAAGCTAACCCTAAACCTAACCTTAATACTATCCCTAACATTAACCCTAAACCTAACCATAACCCTAACACTAAATTTTAACCTAACCCTAATCCTAACCCTAACCGTAACCCCAACTCTTTCCTAACACTAATACTAACCCCTTATCCTAATCCTTATTCTAACCCTCACCCTAAACCAAAACCTAACACTAAGCCTAACCAGATGCCTAACAAGAAACCTAACCCTTATCTTAACCCAAACACAACCTTAACACTAACTCTCTTCATAACACTAACCCTAACCATAACGCTAACACTAATGCTAAACTCAACACTAACATTAACCAAACCCTAACCTTAACCAAAACCCTAATCCTAACCCTAAAGCTAACCCTCACCCTGACACTAACCATAAGCCTCACCCTAACCCCGACCCTAAACCTAACACTAACTCTAACCCAAACACTAAACCTAACCCTAAACCTAATCCTAACCATAACACTAACACTAACCCTAATCGTAACCCTAATCCTAACACAAACCCTAACCCTAACACTAACACTAAATATAACCCAAACCCATACACTAACCCTAACCCTAATCCTAAACCTAACCCTTACCCTAAAACTAAACCTAACAAAAACCCTAACTGTAATCCTAACACGAACCAAAAATCTAACCCTAACCCTACTTTAAACCAAACCCTAACTCTAACTCTAACATTAATCTTAACTGTAAACCTTACCCTAACCATTGCACTATAACACTAACCCTAATCCTAACCCTAACCCTCACTTAACACTAACTCTACCTCTAAACCTAACCCTAATCCTAACACTATATATAAACCTAACTCTAAACCTAACCCTAACACTAACCCTAACCCTAAACCTAAACCTAAAGCTAACAAGAATCCTTACCTTAATCCTAACATGAACCATAAATCTAACCCTAACCCTAATTTAACCAAAACCCTAACCCTAACCCTAACACTAATCTTAAGGCCAAACCTTACCCTAACCCTAACATTAACCCTAATCCTAACCCTAACCCTAACATAACCCTAACCCTAAACCTAACTCTAACCCTAATCCTAACCTTTATCATAACCCTAACCATAACCCTAACCGTAACCCCAACACAAACCCTAACTCAAAGCTAACACTATCCTAAACTGTAACCCTAACATTAACCTTAACCCTAACCCTAAAACTAATACTAACTCTAACCTTAACCTTAATCCTAAACTAAAATTTTACCCTAACCCTAACTGTAACTGTGACACTAAACATAACCTTAATCCTAACACAAACCGTAACCCTAATCCTAACACAAAACCTAACCTTAACCCTAATGCTAACAGCAACCCTAACCGTGACCCTAACCCTAATCCTAACCCTAACACTAACACTAACCCTAATCCTATTACTAACCATAACAATAACCCTAATCCTAAGCCTAACTCTAACCAACACCCTAATTCTAACCATAAGCTAACCCTAAACCTAACCTTAATCCTAACACTAACCCTACATCTAACTCTAACCTTAACCCTAACACTAACACTAACCCTAACCCTTACCTTAACTTTAAACCTGAAGCTAACACTAACCCTAACCTTAATCCTAACACGAACCCTAAACTTAAACTTAACCTTAACCTAAACCTAACCCTAAACCTAACCCTAACACTAACCCTAAGCCTATCTTGAACCCTAGCACTAACCAAAACCTAACCCTATCCCTAAACCTAATCCTAATCGTAACTGAAATCTTAAACATAATCCTAACCGTAACACTAAGACAAATCCTAAACCTAACCTTAACACTAACCCTAACACTAACACTAACCCTAAACCTACAGTAACAGTAAACCTAAACCTTATCTTAAACCTTACTTGAAACCTTACCTTAACCCTTACCCTAACCCTAACCCTAACACTAACCCTAATCCTAACCCTAAGCCTGATCCTAACCATAACACTAACTCTAACTGTAAACATAACCCTAATCCTAACCCTATCCCTAACCCTAACTCTAACCCTATCCCTAATGTATCACTAACACTCACCCTAATTCTATCCCTAAAACTAAACCCAACCCTGACCCTAACCCTAACAATAACCCCTACCTTAATCTAACCCTAAACCTAAGACTAACATTAACACTAACCTTAGCCGTAACCTAACACTAACCCTTATCTTAACCCTAAAACTAACCCTAACACAAACCATATTTAAAGATACCTAACAGTATCTTTAAATAGAACACTAACCTAATCCTAAACCTAAACCTAAACCTAATCCCAACAATAACCCTAAACCTAACTCTAAAACTAAACCTAACACTTACAATAACCCTAAACCTATCGCTAACCTAACACTAACCCTAAGCCTCAACATAACATAACCCTAACCATAACAGTAACTCTAACTGTAACCCTACACTAACCCTAAATCTACGTCTAACACTAACCCCAAAACTAATCCTAAACCTAACCATAACCCTAAAAGTAACACTAACCCTAACCCTAACACAAACACTAACCCTAACCATAACCTTAACATGAATCCTAACCAGAATCGTAAACCTAACAGTAAACCTAACCCTAAACCTAAACCTAACACTAACAATAACCCTACCCCTAACCCTAGCACTAACCCTAAAACTAACCATAATCTTAAGACTAAAGCTAAACTTACCCTAACCCTAACTCTAATGCTAACCTA
Source organism: Marmota flaviventris (assembly GCF_047511675.1). Classification (NCBI taxonomy): domain Eukaryota; kingdom Metazoa; phylum Chordata; class Mammalia; order Rodentia; family Sciuridae; genus Marmota; species Marmota flaviventris. Next base: position 7,321,840 of record NC_092510.1, on the reverse strand, counting down.
TCCCTAATCCTAACAATAAACATAATGTTACCCTATCCCTAACCCTAACCATAAACTTAACAAACGAAGTAGAAAAACATAACCCTAACCATAACCTAACACGAACCCTAACCCTTACCTAACTGTAACCCTAAACCTAACACAAACACTAATCCTAACACTAACCCTAACCCTAATCTAACACTAACCCTAACCCCAAAACTAACCCTGTCACTAACTCTAACCCTTACCCTAACCCTAAAACTAACATTAATACTAACCCTAATCCTAACACTGTACCAATCCTACCCGTAACTGTAAAACTATCCCTAAACCTAGGCTTCACTCTAATCATCTTCCTAACCATAACTCTAACACTAACCCTAACATTAACACTAAAACTAAGTATGACACTAACCCAAACACTAATCCTAAACCTAACCATAATCCTAAACATAACACTAACCCTAACCCTAACACTAACACTAAACCTATCTTTTTACCCTAACACAGAAAATCTAAACCTAAACCTTACCCTAACACAAATCATAATTCTTACCCTCACACTATTCTAAAACTAACCATATCCCTAACATTGTCACTAATTCTAAATCTAACCCTAAGCCTAACCCGAAGAGTGACCATAAACCTAACCCTAAAACTAACGTTAACCCTAACCCTAACCCTAACATTAACCAAACCCAACCTTACCATAACACTAAATCTAGCCCTAAGCCTAACAGTAAAAGTAACCATAAACAGATACCTAACCCTAACAATATCCCTAAATTTAAGCCTAACACTAATACTAACACATACACTAAAGCTAACCTGAACCCAAACCCTTACACTAACCCTAAACCTAAAAAAAGCCTAACCCTAACTATAACCCTAACACTAACCGTAATACTAACAGAAACCCTATCCTACCTGTAACCCTAAACTAACCCTAAACCTAATCTTAAGCCTCAATCTAACTCTAATCATAACCATAAAACTAACCCTAACCCTATCAGTAACTCTAACAGAAACCCCAAACCTAACCCTTACCCTAACACAAAACATATACCTGAACCTAACACTAATATTAACACTAACCTTAACCTTAAACCTAACTCTAAAACTAACCCTAAACCTAACCCGAACCCTAACACTAACCTTAACACTAAAACTAACCCTAACCATAACCCTAATCCTAACTCTAAAACTAACCCTAACACTATCCCTAACCCTAACCATAGCACTAACCCTATTTCTAACCCTAAACCTATTCCTAACCCTAACACTATCCCTAACCGTAACACTAACACTAACACTAAAGCTAACCCAAAACCTAATCCTATCCGTAACACTAACCCTAACACAGACACTAACATGAACCCTATACCTAACACTAAAACTAACTCTAACCCTTACCATTACAGTAACCGTAAAGCTCAACATAACCCTAACCCTAAACATAAAACTAACCCTAAATATAACCCTAATATTAACTCTGAACCTATCACTAGGCCTAACCCTAACACTAATGCTAATCTTGCCCCTAACCCTAACCACAACACTCACCATAACCCTAACACTTGCATGAAACCTAAACCTAAACCTTACACTAAACCCAAACTTAACCCTAACCCTAACCCTAACCTTAACACTAACCCTAAACCTAAATGTAATACTAACACTAACCCTCACACTAACCATAACCCTAAACCTGAACTAACCCTATCACTAACCCTAAACTTAACCATAAACCTAAAATTAACCCTAACTCTAATCCTAACCCTAACCCTAATCCCAACCACAAACCTAAACCTAACACCAACTCTAAACCTTACCTAAGCATAACATTAACCCTAAAGCTGAAAATAACCCTTACTTTAACCTGAACCCTAACCCTAACTCTCATCCTAACTCTAACCCTAAAACTAAGAGTAACCCTAATCCTAATCTTAACTTAAACCTAACATTATCCCTAAACTTAACCCTAACATGAACCATAACCCTAACCTTAAAATAACCCTAACTCTAAAAAAAAAAAAAAAAAACAGCGGTAATATTAACCCTACCCTAACACTAACCTAACACTTATCCTAACCCTAACCTTATCCCAAACCCTAATCCTTACCATAACCATAACACTAACCCTAACCCTAACCCTAACTTTAAAACTCACCCTAAACCTAAACCTAACACTAAACCTAACTGTAACCCTAACACTAACCCTAAACCTAACTCTAACCCTTAACCAAACACTAATCCTAACCTTAACATTAATTGTAACTCTAACCATAACACTAAGCCTAACACTATCCCTAAATGTAAACCTAACACAAAGCCAAGTCCTGAACCTAACCCAAAGCCTAACACTAACCCTAACCCTAACCCTAACACTAATCCTAAAACTATCCCTAACCCTAACAGTAACCCTAAAATAATCCTAACCCTAACACAACACCTAAACCTAAATCTAACCCTAACAGTAACCCTAAAATAACCCTAACCCTAACACAAAACCTAAACCTAAACCTAACTCTAACACTAACCCTAACCCTAATCTAACACTAACTTTGACCTAACCTTAACCCTAACACTTACCTAACCCTAATGTAACCCTAACCCGAACACTAACTAACCCTAACCCTAACCGTATCACTAACACTAATCCTAAAACTAACTAACCCTAAACATAACCCTATCACTAACCCGAAGCCTAAACCTAACCCTAAACCTAACACTTACCTTAACACTATCCCTAACACTAACATTAACCCTAAACCTAATCCTAACCCTAAAATTAACCCTAACACTAACCATAACCTTAACACTAATTCTAACCCTAATACTAACCATAATGCTAACCCTAACCCTAACCCTAAACTTAACACTAAGCTTACCTTTAACCATAATCCAAACACTAAACCTAAACCTATCCGTAACGCTAACAGTATTCCTAAATCTAACCCTAAATATAAACCTAACAATAACACTAAGCCTAACCCTAAATTTAAACTTAACCCTTACACTAAGCTTAACCCTAACCCTAACACGAACCTAAATCTTAACTCCAAAACTAATCCTAACACTAACCCTAATATTAACCATAAAAATAAAACCAGACCTAACAGTAATCCTAACACTAACCCTACCACAAACCTTAACCCTAACCCTAACTGTAACACAAACCCAAACCTTAAACCTAACCCTAACCCTAAACCTAACCATAACCCTAACAATAAACCTAAACGTAACGCTAACCCTAAGCCTAACATAAACCTAATCCTAACCCAAACCATACCCCAACACAAACCCTAACCAAACCCTAACCTAACCCTAACACTAACCCTAATGCTAAACCTAACCCCAATCCTAACATTAATCCTAAGATCAACCCCAAACCTATCACTAATCATAAACCAAACTCTACCCTGAAACCTAACACTTACTCTAAAATTAACCATAACCCTAACCCTAACACTAACCCTAACCTATGGGTAACCCTAAACCTAAGTCTAAACCTAACACTAAGCCTAACTTTAACCCTAATACTAACCATAACCATAAACCTTCCCTATCACTAAACCTAACACAAACCCTAACCCTATCCCTTACCCTAGCAAAAATCATATCCTTCACCCTAACACTAATCCTAACACTAACCCTAACCCTAACCCTAACTCTAAAACTGACCCTAACCCTAACCTGAACAATAACCCTAACACTATTCCTAAAACTAACTCTAACCATAACCCTAACCCTAAACCTAACACGAACAAGAACGATAACATTAACCCTATCTGTAACACTAACCCTAGCCCTAAACCTAGACCTAACCCTAAAACTAACCCTAAACCTATACCTAAACCTAACAATATTCCTACCCTAACCCAAACACTAACACGAAATGTAAACTTAAACCTAAATCTAACCCTAACCCTAATGCTAACACGAATCCTAACCCTAAACCTAACCATAACCCTAACACTAACTAACCCTAAACCTTACATGAACCATAAATCTGATCCTAACACTAACCCTAACCTTAACCGTAACCCTAACCCTAACACTAAACCTAAAACTAAACCTAATCCTATCCCTAACAATAACCCTAACCATAACGCTAACAGTACCCTAACACTAACCCTAACCCCAACCTTAAACCTAATCTTTACCTTAACTGTAATCCTAACCATAAATCGAACCCTAACATAAACTTAAAACTCACCCTTCCCCTAACCCTAACCCCAACCTTAAACCTAATCTTTACCTTAACTGTAATCCTAACCATAAATCGAACCCTAACATAAACTTAAAACTCACCCTTCCCCTAACCCTAACCCTAAACCTAACCCTAAGCCTAAACTCAACACTAACCCTTATCCAAACACTATTTTTAACACTACCTCTAACCATAATTCTAACCCTAACCCTCACCATAACCCTCAATATAACCCTAAAACAAACCCTAACCCTAAACCTAACACCAACCCAAACCATAAACCTGACACTAACCCTAACCATAACAATAACATTAAGCCAAAACCTAACCTTAACCCTGACACTAACCCTAATTCTAACTTTAACACTAAACCAAACCCTAATCCTAAATTTAACACTAACCCTAACACTAACCCTAACTCTAACCCTAACCATAACACTATCACTAACACTAACTCTAACCCTAACCTAACTGTAACCCTAACCCTGACATAAACTAACCCTAAACTTAACCCTAACTCTAACACTAATTCTAACCCTAACACTAACCCTAACCCTATTTCTAAACCTAAGCTTAAACCTAACCCTAAACCTAAGACTAACCTTAACACTAAAACTAACACTAACACTATCCCTAAACCTAACCCTAACACTAACACTAACCTCAACCCTATTCTTAACCCTAACAAAAACCCTAAACCTAACCCTAACACAAAACATAAACCTAACCCTAACCCTAACATTAATCATGACCCTAACCAAAAACTAACCCTAACCTTAACACTAACCCAAACCTTAAACCTAACCCTAACTCTAACACATATAATAAAACTAAACCTAACACTAAACCTAAGCATAACACTAACCCTAACCTTAATCCTAAATACAACACTAAACCTAAACTTAACCCTAACCCTAACCCTAACTCTAAACCTATCCCTAACCCTAACACTATTCCTAACCTGAAACGTAAACCTAACTCTAACATTAACAGTAAGCCTAACTCTAAATCTAACCCTAAACCTAACACTAACACTAACCCTAACCCTAATTTTAACCCTATATTAAAACTAATACTAAACCTACTCTTAACCCTACCCTAACCCTAACCCTAACACTTACCCTAACACTAATCCAAACCCTTACCCTAACCCTAACTCTAACCCTTAGCCTAAACCTATTCTTAACCTTATCACTAACACTAACTCTAACTTTAACCTAACTCTAAAACTAATCCTAATGTAACCCTAACTCTAACACTAACACAAACCCTAACCCTAAGCCTCAACCTAACACCAACCCTAAACCTAACCACAACCCTAACCCTAATCCTAACTCTTAAACTAACCCTAACTCGATCCCTATCCCTGAACCTCACCCTAATTCTAAAACTAAACCTGAAACTAACCCAAAACTGTACCCTAACCCTAATCCTAACCCTTACCTAATAATAACCCTAAACCTAACCCTAACCCTATCATTAACACTAACCCTAAACCTACCCTTCACCCTAACACTAACCCTAACTCTAACCCTAATCCAAACATAACCCTAAACCTAACCCTAACCCAAACCCTAACCCTAACCCTCCACCTAACACAAACCATAACCCTAAACCTAAAACTAACCCTAACACTAAACCTAACCCAAACCCAAACCCTAATCCTAACACTTAAACTAACCCTAACCCTGCCCTGATCCCTGATTCTCACCCTAATTTTAAAATAATCCTAAACCTAACCCTAATGCTAACACTAAACCTAAACCTACCCATAACCCTAACACTAGCACTAAACCTAACCCTAACACTAACACTAACCCTAACTCTAAACCTAAACCTAATATTAATCCTAACCCTACTCTAACATGAACAACAACCCTAACCCTAATTCAAACCATAACCCCAATCTAAACCTAACCTTAACACTACCCCAAACCCTAACTCTAATCCTATCCTAACTCTAACCCTAAACCTAAACCTAACCCTAATCCTAATCATAACCGTAACCCTAACCATAACACTAACACTAAACGTAACACTAAACTTAACCCTAAATCTTACTCTAAACCTAACACTCAAATTAACCCTAACTCTAATAGTGATACTAACAGTAATCATAACCCTAAACCTTAACTTAACTGTAATCAAATACGAACACTAACCCTAAATCTAACCCTAACACTAACTTTAACCCTAACCTATCCCTAAGCATAACCCTAACCCTAACCCTAGCCCTAATCCTAACTTAATTCTAGCCTTAGTCCCAACCCTAGCTCAAAGTTTAACACTTACCATTAACATAAACCTAGAAATATCTGTAAATCTAACCCTAACCCTAGCCCTAATCCTAACCTTAACCCTAGCCCTAACCCTAGCTCTAAACCTACAAAATACACTAATCCTAAACCTAAACCTATTGGTAACCCTAGCCTTAACCCTAACCCTAACCCTAACCCTAACCAGAAAACTAAACCTAGACCTAACCCTAAGCCTAACACTCACTATAACCCTAACCCTAGCTCAAAACCTAACCCTTACCATAAACCTAAACATAACAATAGCCCTAACCCTAACCCTAACCCTAAACCTAAACCTAAATCTAACCATATCCATTACACTAAACCTAACCCCAACCCTAATGATAATCCTAGCCCTAACCCTAACTCTAACCCTAAAACTGCCATAATTCTATCCCAAAGCTGAAGCATTCAAAAACATATATATCCGAAATTAATGTTGGAGACAACAGGGAAATATACATGTACTGAACTACCTCCCCAAATTATTTGGTCAGATTTCTTTGATACTGCACAAGATTCATCTGTTAGCTTGCCCCACTAGGCTCCCTTAATCTGTGACTTCTATGATAAACAGTTCTAAATAGATTAGGGTTAGGTTTATGGTTAGGGTAATGACTAGGTTTAAACCTAGTGTTAGGGTTAGTGTCAGGTATCTTTGATACTGAGCAGGATTCACCTTTTACCTAGCCTCACAATATTCTTGGTTTGGGCCTTCTTGGTTCAATGGTTTGCTGTCAGGAACAGATTGTATTTTAAGGTTTCACTTAATTTTAAACTATTTTGTTGAAGAGAAATGGAGCAGGCAATCAAACAGGGTTAGTGCTAGCTGCTTGAAATTGTGCACACTCAATCAGTTCTCTGTGGGCACTCTCTGGTTTGTTCCTTGTGTAATGAGTAATAAGCTGAAGAATGCAATATGAATTTATCTGAGAACACTTTAGGAGAAACCAGGGAAATATCCATGTACTGAAATAGCTCACCCAATTATTTTGTCAGATTTCTTTGAAACTGCCCATGACTCATCTGTAAGCTTGCCCCACTAGACTCCCCAATTTTGAAACTTCTATGATTAAAGTTTCTCTAAACAGATTAGGTTTAGGGTTAGACTTAGTGTTAGGACTAGGTTTAGACCAGGTGTTAGGGTTAGAGTTAGTTTTTTATAAAATTTTCTGATACAGGGCAGGATTCACCTTTTTCCTATTTTGACTATACTCCAAATGTTTGGGCCTCCTACGTAAAAGGGTTTTTTTCTCTCAGGACAGTTTCAATTTTCATGTTTCTCTTCTTTTTGGTTAATGTTAGGGTCAGGGTCAGTGTTCTGGATAGGATAAGGGTTAGAGTTAGAACCAGAATTAGGACTAGTGCCATGCCCTAACCCTAGGCCTAATACAACACTAAGCCTAGCGCTAATCCTAGCTCTAATTTAATCCTATCCTAACCCTAACCCTAGCCCTAAGACTAACTAGAACTCTTGCCCTATCATTAGTCCTAGTTCTATCCTTAGCCCTATCCTAACTCTAGATCTAAACCTAACTCTAAATCTAAACCTAACTCTAAATTTAACTGTAATCATAAGCCAGACCAAACCCTAACACTACCCCTAACCATAATGCTAATCCTAAAACTTGCCTTAGCCCTAGCCATAAAACAAAACCAAGCCATATCCCTAACACAAACCATTAACCTAAACCAAACCCAAAACTTACATCTAGCCCTAACCCTAACTCTAAAAATTACTCTGACCCTGATGCAGACCCTAACACTAATCCTAGCTCTAATCATCACCCTAACTTAAATTAACCCTAATACTAGACTTAGCCTTAACTGTAACACTAAAACTAGCCTTAATTGTAACCCTAGTTCCTACATTAGTCATTGTCCTTACCCTAGCATTAACACTAACACAAATCCTACCCTGGATCCAAGCCCTTAACGTAGCTTTAACCTTAATCTTAACTCTAACACTAGACCTAAACCTAACCCTAACCCTAGCCCTAACCCTAGCTCTAACCCTATCACTTACCCTAAGCCAAACCCTAACCCAAATGCTAATCCTATTCCTAACACTAATCCTTAGCCTAACTTCAACTCTAACCATATTACTCGTCTTAACCCTCTCCCTCAATGTATCTCTAACTAACCCTGATCCTCATCAGACCCTAAAAGCAACCCTAGGTCTAAACCTGACCCTAAACCTAAACCAAAACCTATCACTAGACCTACCAGTAACCCTATACTTATGCCTAAGCCTAACACTACACCTAGACCCAAAGCTAATCCTAAATATAGCTATAAATCTAGCCCTAGATCTAAACAAAATCCTAGCACTAGCCCTAATAATAACCGTTAACCTAAACCAAACACTTACCCTATCCCTAGACCTACGCCTCGTGCTAATTCTGGCTTTGACCCTAAACCTAACCCTATCCTGAACACTGACCCTGATCCTAACACTTAAACTAGTTTTAACCCTGACACTAACCCAAAACCTAGACCTAACACTAGACCTAGATATAACCTTAAACCTAACACTAGTCATAAATATTACCCTATCTTTTACATTACCCATAGTCCTAACCCTAGACCTAAACCTAACACAAAACCTAGAGCTAATCCTAGGCCTAAACTTAGCTCTAAGCATAAACCTAAGCCTATCCCTAACCCAAAATCTAACTCTAAACCTAACCCTCTCTTTAGTCCTAACCCTAGATCAAAGCCTAACCCTTACACTAAACATAACCCTAGCCCTATCCTAAATACTAATCCTAACCCTAGCCCTAATCCTAACCTAACCCTAGTCTGAAATTTAGCTGTAACCATATCCATTACCCTAACCCAAATCCTAACCCTAATTAAAACCCTATCCCTAACACTAAACCTAATTCTAACCATAATTTGAACTTAGAACTAAACCTAACCCTAACCATCACACTAGACCTAACCCTAGCTCAAACACTAACCATTATCCTAACCTAACCATAACCTTAACCCTAAACTAACACTTACCCTAACCACAACACTTACCCTAAACAAAACCCTAGCCCTACCTCTAAACCTAACCCTAATCCTAGACTTATACCAACCATAACCTAGCCCTAACCCTAGCTCTAAAACTATCCATTACATTAAACATAACCCTAACCCTAATGTTAACCCTAACCCGATTGCTGAAACCTAACCCATCCGTTACCTTAAATCTTAACTAAAACCTAAAGTAAAACCTTCCATTACCTTTACTCTATACATAACCCTAACACTAATTCGAGCCCTAACCCCTTAACCTTAACGTAAACCAAATGCTAACCCTGACCCTGACCGTGACACTAATAATAACCATAGCTCTAAAGTTGACCTTTAACCTAAGCCTAACCCTTACAATAGAATTAGCCATAACCTAACCCTAAAACTATCCTTAACAATAACCCTTTTCCTGATATTATCCCTAGCCCGAGACCTAGCCCTAATCCTATCAGAATACCTAACCCTTATTCTAGCCCTAATCCTAGCCTTAATCCTAAACTGAACCATAACTCGAGGCCTAATCCTAATTCTAACCCTCACCCTAGCCCTAAAACTAGCTATAACCCCACTCATTCCCCTAAACTTAACCCTAACCCCAGTGCTAACCCTACCCCTAGCACAACCCCTAGGTTTAATCCTAACACTAACCCAGGTCCTAGTCCTAGCACTAATTTAGCAGTAACCCTAACGCTCACCCTAAGCCTACTCCTCAGAAGAAAATCTAATTCTCACCCTAGACGTATCCCTAGTTATAACCATATTTCTTATGATAACCCTAACCCTAGCATGAGCCCTTACTTTGTATCAACCCTAACTCTAAATCTAACCCTAAAACTAAGCCTAAACCTCACTCTAAAACTAGCCCTAACCCTGATGCTAATCCAAAATCTAGCCTTAACCTTAGCCCTATCCCTAAAACAAAACTGAGCCATAGCCCTAACCATAACCCTTAACCTAAACCAAAACCTAACCCTACACCTAGCACTAATTTTAGCCCTAATTCGTGTCCTAAACCTACCACTAAATCTAACCCTGACCCTTATACTGACCCTAACTATAAACCTTGCTAAAAATATCACCCTAACCCTACCTCTAAAACTGACACAAATTGTAACACTAGTTCATACTTAGCCATAGCCCTAACCCTAGCCCTAACCAAAACCAAAACCTAGCCCTTATTTGAGACTTAAACCTAGTTTTAACCTAACCCTAAACCAAAACCTAGCCCTAAACCCTACCCTAACCCTAGACAGAATCCTAAACATAACCCTAACCTTATAAGTAGCTCTAACCCTATCCATTACCCTAACCCTAACCATAACTCTAATACTAACCCTAGGCCTAACTCTAACCTTATTGCTAACCCTAACCTTATTCATTAACCAAAACCTAACTTGAACCCTAAACCTAACCCTATCATTACCCTAACCCTAACGCTAATGCTAATTTGAGCCCTAATCCTAAACTTAACCTAAGCCAAACCCTAACTCTGATGATTCCCGTAATAATATACCTAGCTCTAACCCTGACCCTACCCCTAAACTTAACCTTATACTAGACCTAGCCATAAACCTAACCCTAAAACTATTTCTAACTTAACCATAGACCTGACAATTGCCCTAGCTGTAATCCTAGCCCTAAACTTAACACAAACCATAACCCTAACCCTAACCATAACCATAACCCTAGCCTAAATCCTATCCATAACCTCAGAGCTAAACTTAGCTCTAACCCTATAAATTACCCTAAACATAGCCCTAATTATAATGCTAAACATAGGCCTAAATCTAACCCTGTGTCTAACCATAACCCTATCCATTATGCTAAACCTAACCTGAACCCTAAATCTAACCCTATCATTACCCTAACACAAACCCTAATGCTAATTTGAGCCCTAACCCTAAAACCTAACCTAAACAAAACTCTAAACATGACTCTGACCCTAATAATACCCCTAGCTCTAAATTTAACCTTTACCCTAATTATAACACTTACACTGAACATAACCATAAACCTAACCCTAAAACTATCCCTAACCATAGCCCTAGAACTGACATTTTCCCTAACACTAATCTTAGCCCTATCCAAAACACAAAACTTAACCCTTGTCCTAGCCCTTAACCTAGCTTTAATCATAACTCTAATGAAACCCTAGCCCTAACCCTAATTTTAACCTTCGCCCTAGCCCTAAACCTAGTTCTAACCCCATCATTTACACTAAACCTAACCCTAAGCCCAAAAGTAACCCTAGACCTAAACATAAATAGAAACCTAGCCCTACTCCTAGCCCTAATTAAGCCCTGTACCTAACCAAACCCTTAGCCTAGACCTAAGACGAACTCTCACTCTCGCCCTAGCTCTATCCCTAGTTCTAATCCTATTTTTATCATAACCCTAATCCCAGCTATAAAACTAGAACTAATGCTACCCATATCCTTAGCCTTAGACCTAACCCTAGATCTAACCCTAACTCTAAATCTAAATCTAAACCTAAGACTAAACCTAACCCTAACACTAGTCCTAAACCTAATGCTAATCTTAAAACTAGCCATAACCATAGCCCTAGCTCTAAAACAAAACCGAGATAGCCCTAACTTTAAAGCTTAACCTAAACCAAAACCTAACGCTACACCTAGCCCTCACCCTAGCCCTAATTCGAGTCCAAACCCTAATCATAAAAATACCCCTGACCTTAATTTTGACCCTAATATTAACCCTAGCTCTAAACACCATGCTAATATTAAACCTAACCCTAACACTAGAATTAGTCCTAACCTCAATCTTATAACTAGCCCAAATAATAACTCTACTGGAAACATTGGCCATAACTCTGAACCTAGCCCTAACTCTAACCAAAATTTAGCCCTATTTGGAAACCTAACTCTAGCATTAACCCTAAACCTAATCCTAACACTAGCCCTAACCCTACCCGAAATGTAACCCATAACCCTAGGTCTAACCCTATCCCTTACCCTAAGCCAAACCTAACCCTAATGCTAACCCTAGTCCTAAAGTTAATCCTATTACTAGTACTAACCCTAGCCATCACTCTAGCTCTAACCATAACTCAAACCTGACACTTATTCTTACCCTAATGGTAACTGTAGGTCTAAACCTGACCCTAAGCCTATATTGAACCCTAACACTAGCACTAGATATAAACCTATTCCTAAACCTAACCCTAACACTAGCCATAGACCTAAACCTAATCTTAAATCTAGCCATATCTCTATCCCTAGATATAAACAAAAACCTAGCCCTAGCCCTAATAATAAACCTTAACCTAACCCAAACACTAACCCTACTCCTAGACCTAACCCTAGTGATAATTCTGGCTTTAACCCTAAAGCTAACTCTAATCTGAACACTGATCCTGACCCTAAAACTAACTCTAGCTCTAAACATCACACTAACACTAATCCTAATCCTAACACTTGACCTAGCCATAATACTAACCCAAAAACTGGCCCTAATCATAACCCTAGTTTATATATTAGCTGTAGCACTAACATAAGCCCTAACCTAACCCCAAACCTGGCCCTAATCTGAGCGCTAACCCTAGCTTTAACTCTAACACTAATCCTAGCCATAAACCAGTCCCTAACCCTTCCCTAACACTAGCTCTTATCCTATTTGTTATCTTAAGCCAAACCCTAAACCTAATGTTAACCCTAGTCCTAACCCTAATCCATAGCCTAACCCAAAGCCTAAACCTATTACTAGTTCTAACCTTAGCCCTCATTCTAGCTCTAACCATAACCCAAACCCTAATCCTAACCCGGAAACTTATACTGACCCAAACACTAACCATATGTCTAAACCTGACCCTAACGCGAACCCAAACCCTAACATTAGCCCTACTGGTAAACCTTTACCGAAATCTAAACCTAACACTAGTCCTAGTCCTAAAGCTAATCCTAAATCTAGATATAACTCTAGCCCTAGACCTGAACAACAACCTTGCCCTAGCCTTAACAATCACCTTTAAAATACATAACCCAAACACTAACCCTACTTCTAGACCTAAACCTAGTCCTCATTCTGGCACTAACCCCAACAATCACTCTAACCTGAACACTGACCCTGACCCTAACATATACCTAGCTCCAAAACTCACCCTAACTCAAAACCTAATCCTAACACTACACCTAGCCATAACCCTAACCCTAAAACTAGCTCTAATCATTACCGTAACTCTTAACTACCAATGGCCCTAACCCCAGGCCTAAATTAACACAAAACCTAGCCCTAATCCTAGGCATAAACCTAGCCCTAAGTGTAACCCTATACTAACCCTAACCCTAACTTTAACCCTAACCGTCCCCTTAGACCTAACCCTAGCTCAAAGCCTCACCTTTATCCAAAACATAACCCTAGCCCTATCCCAAACCCTAACTTAACCCTAGCCCTAATTCTAACCTTAACCATCATCCTAACCATAGCTCTAATTCTATACAGTACCCTAACCCTAGCCTAATCCTAACCATAACCCTAGCCCTAACCCTAGCTCTAATCCTATCCAGTACCCTAACCATAATTCTTACCCTAATTTTAACCCTAAGCTTAACCCTAACCCTATAACAGTCCCTAAACCTATCCATTAAGCTACAACTAAACTGTACTCTAATCCTAAGCCTATTCATTACCCTAACCCTAACCCTAAACCTAATGCTAATTAAAGCCCTAAACCTAAACCTTAACCTAAACTGAACCATAAGCCATATGCTGACTTTAATAATACATCTAGCTCTTAACTTGACCCTTACCTTTAATCTAACCCTTACACTAGACCTAACCATAAACATAACCCTAAATCTAACCCTAACCGTAACCCTAGACTTAACCCTAGTCACTTACTCTAAGACAAACTATAGCTCTAAATCTTATCCTAACCAAAAAACTAACCCTAACACTAGACAAATGCTAAATCTACCTGTAACCATAACCCTAACTCTTACATTACTCATACACCTAACACTAGCCCTAAACCTCACACAAAACCTAGCCCTAAACCTTGCCCTAAACCTAGACCTAAGCATAACCCTAAACCTATCTCTAGCATTAACCTTAACCCTAACACTGGCTCTGGCCCTAACCCTACTCAAACTCTAATCCTTACCCTAAACATAAAAATAGCCCCAACTCTCAAACCTAGCCCTAATCTAACTGTAACAATAGCACAAATCCTAGCACAAACTCTATCCATTACCTTAAACATAACCCTAACCCTAATGCTAATCCAAGCCATAACCCTAACCCTAACCCTAACTGTAGCCCTGAATCTAACCTTAACCATTACCCAAGCCCTAACCCTAGCTAAAACCCTAACATTTCTGCTAAACGTAACACTAACATTAACTCTGGGCCTATCTCTAAACCTAGCCAAAATCCTAAGGTTAACACAAGCCCTAACACTAGCACTAACCCTATCCTTTACCCTAAAAACATAAACCTAAACTAAATGCTAACCCTAGGCCTAACCCTAATCCTATCACTAACACTAACCCTACCTATTACTCTAAACCTAACCTAAACTCTAAACCTAACACTATCCATTACTTTAACCCTATCCCTAATACTAATTTGAGCCCTAACCCTAAACCTTATCTTAAACCAAACCCTAAACCAGACTCTGACCATAATAATACACCTAGCTCTAAACCTGACCTTTGCTATTAACTTAACTTTCCACTAGACCTAGCCATAAACCTAACGTTAACACTATTCCTAACCATAACCTTAGACCTGACATTAGCCCTAGCCCTAATCTTAGCTCTAACCCTAACATAAACCCTAGCCCTCATCCTAGCCTTAATCCTAACCTGAATACTCACCCTATTCCTATACCTTATTTTAACCCTCTCTATAGCCCTGAACCTAGCCATAACCTCATCCTTTCCCTTAAAACTAACCATAACCCTAACACTACCACTAACCCTAGTCTAACCCTAACACTAAACCTAGTGCTAATCTAGCCCTAATTTAGCTTGAACCCTAAGCAAATCCCTAACTCTAGCCTTAAGAATACCTCTAACTCTCAACCTAGCCCTATTTTTTATTTCTAAACCTGTCCATTACCATAACCCTAACACTAGCCCTAACCTTAGCCCTAACCTTAAATCAAACCATAACTCTAAATCGAACCCTAACCTTAAGCCTAAACCTCACTCTACCACTAGCTGAACACTATCGCTAATCATAAAACTAACCCTAATCCTAGCCCTAGCCCTAAAACAAAACCGAGCCATTACCCTAACCCTAAACCTAACCTAAACCAAACCCTAACCCTACAACTAGCCATAACCCTAGCTCAAATTTGTGTCCTAGAACTAAAACTAACTGGTAAAATGACTCATATCCAAACACTAACCCTAGCTCTATATATCACCCTAACCATAAAGCAAATTCTAACACCATCCCTAGCCCAAAACCTAACCCTAAAACTAACCCTAATAATAATCCTAGTTCTTACATTAGCTATAGTCCTAACCCTAGGCCTAACCCAAAATCAAAAATAGCAGTAATCTGAGCCCTAAAACTAGATTTAAACCTAACCCTAGCCCTAGCCCTCAACCTAACCCTAACCCTACATCTAAACCTAGCTGTAACCCTATCCCTTATCCTAAGCCAAAACCTATCCATAATGCTAACCCTAGTCCTAATAGTAATTCTTAGCCTAAATCAAACACTAATTTTATTACTAGTCCAAACCCTAGCTCTAATTCTATCTCTAAACGTAACCCCAAACCTAACCCTAATCTTCACCCTTATTCTGACCATAACATTACTTATAGGTCTAAACCTGACTCTAACACTAAACTGAAACCAGAAAATAGCCCTACCAGTAAATTTTACCTAAACCTAACCCTAACACTACCCCTAGACCTAAACCTAATCCTAAATCTACTGATAACTCTAGCCCTAGACCTAAATAAAAACTTAGTCCTAACCCTAACAATAACACTTTACTTAAAACAAACAATAAAACTACCCCTAGACCTAACACTACTCCTGATTCTGGCTTTCACCCTAACTCTAATCAGAACACTGACCCTGACACTAATACTAAACCTACCTCTAAAACTGACTCTCAACCAAAATCTAAACCTAACACTAGACCTAGCCATAACGCTAACCCTAAAACTATCCCTAATTAGAACACTAGATCTTACATTACCCATAGCACTAAAATTAGACCTAAACCTAAGACAAACCTAGCCCTAATCCAAGGCCTAAACCTACCCTAAGCATAAACTTAATCCTAAACCGAACCCTAACCATAAGCCTAAACCTCACCTTAGACCTAAGCATAGCTCAAAGCCTAACCTTTGGCCTAAACATAACCCTAGCCTTATCCCTAACAATAACCCTAACCCTAGATCTAACCCTAACCCTAACTCTAACCCTAACCCTATACATTACCCTTATAATAACCCTATTCCTAATGCTAACCCTAGGCCTAACCCTAACCCTATCACAAACCTTTAATCTCTCCATTACCCTAAACCTACCCTGACCCCTAAACCTAACCATATTCATTACCCTAAACCTAACTCTAACCCTAATGCTTATTTGAGCCCTATCCCTAAATCTTAACCTAATACAAACCGTAACCCTGAACCTGAACTTAAAAATACCCCTAGATCTAAAACTGACCCTTACGCTAAACTTAACACTTAGACTAAGACATAGACCTAATTCCAAATCTACTCCTAAATGTAACACTAAACCTGACATTATCCCTAGCCCTAATTCTAGACCTCACCCTACAACAAACCCTAGCCCTCATCCTAGTCCTAAACCTAGACTTAATCACAACTGTAACCTTAATCCTAGCCCTAATCCTAATTCTAATCCTCACTCTACCTCTAATCCTAGCTACAACACATCCCTTAAGCTAATCCCTAAACCTATTCCTAATGCTAGGAGTAAGCTGAACACTAACCCTAGTTCTAATCCTTGCCCTGATTGAGCTTTATCCTTAAAACTAACCATAACCCTAGCCCTAAGACTAACTCTAACTCTCGCCCTAGCCTTGTCCTTAGTTCTATCCTTATCATTTACCATAACCCTAAACCTAGCCCTAACCCTTTCCCTATCATTAGACCTAGCCCTAACCCTAGATCTAACCCTAACTCCAAGTCTTAACATAACCCTCAGCCTAAGCCTAACACAAACACTAGCCCTGACACTAACGCTAATCATATAACCTAGGACTAAAACAAAACTGAGCAATAGAGGCTGAATATGTGGCTCAAGCAGTAGCACATTCACCTGGCATGCGTGGGGTGCTGGGTTTGATCCTCAACAACAATAAAAATGTAATTAAAAAAAAAAGATGTTGTGTCCTCCAAAAACTAAAAAAAATAAAAATATTAAAAAATTCTCCCTCTCTCTCTCTTTCTCTCTGTCTAAAAAAAAAAAAAAAAAAAAAAAAAAAAAAAAACCTGAAAAATACTCCTAACCTTAAACCTTAACATAATCCAAACCCTAACACTACACGTAGACCTAACCCAAGCCCTAATTCAAGACCTTACCATAACCTTAAATTAACCCTGACACCGAATCATATCCTAACACTCACCCTAGGTCTAAACACCACCCTAAACTTAAACCGAACCCTAACAGGAACCCTAGCCTTAATTTGAGTCATAACCCTAACCTTAAAACTAACCTTGACACTGACTCATATCCTAACAGTCACCCTAGCTTTAAAGACCACCCTAACCTTAAACTGAACCCTAACAGTAATCCTAGATCTTATTTGAGTCCTAATACTAACGCTAATACTAACACTGTCTCTGAATCATATCCTAATACTAACCTAGCTATAAATATCACCCTAACATTAAACTGAACCCTAACACTAGAACTACACCTACCCCTAACCCTAATTGTAACCCTAGTTCTTATATTATCCATTGCCATAACATTAGCCCTAACCCTAACACAAAAATTAACCCTAATCTGAGCCCTAAACTTAGATTTAACCCTAACCCTAACCCTAACTCTAGCCCTAACCCTAGCTCTAAACCTATCCCTTACCCAAAGTGAAACTCTAACCTTAATGGTAACCCTAAACCTATCCCTAATCCTTAAGTTAACCAAAACCCTAACCCTTTAATAGTCATAACCCTATCCTCACTCTAGCTCTAACCCTATTCCAAACCCTAATGTTAACCTTGACCATTTTTTTCACCCTAACAGTAATCTTAGGTCTAAACCTGGCCCTAACCCTAGACCAAACCCTAACATTAAACCCAGACATAAACCAAATCCTAAATCTATCCTTAACTCTAGCCATAGACTTAAACAAAAACCTATCCCTAGCCCTTAAAGTAACCCTTAACTTAACACAAACACTAACCCTACCCCTAGACCTAAACCTGGCTGTAACCCTAACTCTAATTCTAACCCAAACACTAACCCTGCCTTCAAGAGTAAACCTACCTCTAAACTTGACCCTAACAAAAATCTAAACCTAACACTAGACCTAGCCAAAATCCTAACCCTAAACCTAGCCCTAATCTTAACCCTAGCTCTTACATTATCCACAGCTCTAACCCTAGGCCTAAACCTAACACAAAATCTAGAGCTAATCCTAAGCCTAAGCATAACCCTAACACTAACCTAACACTTGATTAGTCCTAACCATAGCTCAAAGCCTAACCCTTATCCTAAACATAAACCTACACCTATCCCTAAATATACCACTAACACTAGCCCTAATCCTAAACTTAACCCTAGTCCTAAACCTTGCTCTAAAACCTACCCATTACCATAAAAGTAACCCTAAACCTATTGATAACCCTAGGCCTAACCCTAACCCTAAACCTAACCAGAAAACTAAAACTAGACCTAACCCTAAACCTCACAATCACCATAGACCTAACTCTAGCTCAAACCCTAACCCTTACCATAAACCTAAACATAACCATAGCCCTAAACCTAAACCTAAACCTCAATCTATCACTAACGATAACCTATGCTTACATCTAACCATATCCATTACTCTAACCCTAACCATAATCATACTCTAATCTTATCCCTAGACCTAACTCTAAATCTAACCCTCGCTGTAGCCCTAACCCTAGCTCAAAACCTATCCCTTATGCTAAACATAAACCTAACACTAACCCTAGTTATAACCCTAACCCTAAATCAAGACCTATTCCTAACCATAACCCTAGCCCTAAACTTACCTCTAACCCTATCCATTACCCTAATGATCACCCTTACCCTAATGCTAACCATAGGCCTAACAAAAACACTATCGCTAAAACTAACCTTATCAATTACCGTAAACCTAACCTGAACCCTAAACAAAAACCTATCATTACCCTAACCCTGCCTAATGCCTATTTGAGCCCTAACACTAAACACTAACCACAACCAAACTATAACCTTATCCTGACCCTAATAATTCCCTTAGCTCTAAACCTGACCCTTAGCCCTAAACCTGACCCTTACATTAGATGTAGCCATAAACTTAATCCTAAAACTGTCCTCTCCCCAACTGTAACCCCGCACCTGATATTAGCCTTAGCCCTAATTCTAGCCCTAACCTAAACAAAAACCCCAACCCTTATCCTAGCCCTAAACCTAGATTAATCTTAACCCTAATCCTAACCCTAGCTCTACAACCAATACTAACCCTAGCCCTAATCTTAGCCCTAATTTCACCCCATCTTTAAACCTAACCCTAACCCTAGATCTAAGAATAAATATAACTCTCACACTAACCCTATCACTAGTTCTAACCCTATCCCTTAATGTAACCCTAACCCTAGCTCTAAACTTAGTCCTAACCCGTGCCCTATCCATAGCCCAATCACTAATATTAGATCATAATCTATCTCTAAATCTAACCCTATCTGGAAGCCTAAGCCTAACCCTAAAACTAGCCCTAATCCTAACACTAAATCTAAAACTAACCCTAACCCTAGCCCTAGCCCTAAAACAAACCTGAGCCATAAGCTCTATTCCTAACCCTTAAACTAAACCAAAACCTAATCATACACCTACACCTAACCCTAGCCCTAATTCGAGTTTTAAGCCGAACCCTAAAACTAACCCTGACACTGACTCTGACACTAACACTTATCCTACCTCTAAACATCACCCTAATCCTAACACTAACCCTAACACTAAAGATAGCCCTAAACTTAACCCTAAAATTAGTCCTAATCATAACCCTTGTACTTACATTAGCCATAATCCTAACCCTATCACTAACTTAGCCCAAATCCTAGCCCTAATCTGAGCCCTAACCTGAGCTTTAACCCTAACCCTAACCCTAACCCTAACCCTAGCCCTAGCCCTAATCATAACCATAACCCTAGCCTTACCCTATACATTACCATAACAATAACCCTAACCCTAATGCTAACCCTAGGCCTAAACCTAACCCTATCACTAATCCTATCCCTATCCATTAACCTAAACCAAACATGAACCCCAATTCTAAGCCTCTCATTACCCTAACCCTTACCCTAATGCTAATTCAATCCCTACTTTTAAGCCTGAACCTATTCCAAACCCTAACCTAGACCTTCACCTTAATAATACCCCTAGCCCTAAACCTGACCCTAACCCTAAACCTGAACCTTACACTAGACGTACCCATAATCCTAACCCTAAAACTATTTTTAAACATAATTGTAGACATGAAATTAGCCATACTCCTAATCCTAGCCTTAACCCTAAAACAAACCTGAGACCTCATCCTAGCCCTAAACCTAGCCTTAATCATAAACCTAATCCTAACCCTTATTCTAAACATCACCCTACCTCTAAAACTAGCATAAAACCTTCCCTCACCCTAAACTAAATCCTAAAACTAACCCTAGTTCTATGCTTAAACTGAATACTAACCATAGACCTAATCCAAGCCCTAATTTAGCCCTATCCCTAACCCTAACCTTAGCCCTAAGACTAACAATAATTCTCATACTAGCCCTATCACTTGTTCTAATCCTACCTCTTATAACCATAACCCTAACCCTAACCCTTGCCCAATCCTTAGTCCTAGCCCTAACCCTAATCCTAAGCCTCACACTAACATTAACCCTAACCCTAACTCTATTCATAAAACTAGCCCTAACCCTACCACTACCAGTAAAACAAAAATGAGCAATAGTCCTAACCCTAAACCTAACATAAACCAAACCCTAACACTACACCTAGACCTAACCATAGCCTTAATTCGAGTACTAAACATAACCTTAAAAGTATACCTGACACTGACACATATACTAAACTCACCCTAGCTTGAAACACCATCCTAAACTTAAACCTAAACTTAACAGTTACCCTAGCCCTTATTTGAGTCCTAAACCTAACACCAGACCCTGACTCATATCCTAAAATTAACCCTAGCTCTAAATATCACCCTAAACTTAAACTTAACCCTAACACTAAAACTAAGCCTACCCCTACCCCTACCTCTAACCCTAAAACTAACCCTAATTGTAACCCTAGTTCTTATATTAGCGATTGACCTAACCCTAGTCCTAACCCTAACACAAAACAAGCCCTAATCCAAAACCTAAACCTAACTTTAACCCTAACCCTACCCTAACTTTAGCCCTAAACATAGCTCTAAACCTATCCCTTACCCTAAGTGAAACCCTAACACTAATTGTTAACCTAGATGTATCCCTAATCCTTAGGTTAACCAAATTTTAACACTATTAATAGTACTGACCCTAGTCCTCATTCTAGCTCTAATCCTATCCCAAACCCTTTCACTAATCCTGACCCTTATTCAGACTCTAACACAAACCCTAGTTCTAAAACTGACCCTAAACCTAGAGGAAACCCTAACACTGGCCATACTGCTAACTTATACTTAAACCTAACCCTAACCCTATCCCTAAGACTAACTCTAACTCTCACACTATCCTTGTCCCTACTTCTAAGCCTATCCATTACCATAACCTTAAACCTAGTCATAAACCTTGCCTTTTCCTTAGTCCTAGCTCTAGTCCTAACCTGAAAACTAACCCTGACCCTGATTCTGACCCTAACACTAAACCTAGCTCTAAAATCATTGTAACCATAAATCTAACCCTAACACTAGACTTAGCAATAATCCTAACCTTATACCTAGCGCTAATCATAAACTTACTTTGTACATTAGCCATAGTCTTAACCCTAGCCCTAACCTAACCCAAAACCTAGCCTTAATCAGAGTCCTTATCCTAGCTTTAACCCTTAACTTAAACCTAACACTAACCCAAACAAAAGCCTTAATTCTATACATAACCCTAGCCCTAATCTTAGGTCTAACTCTATCCATTACTCTAATGATAACCCTAACCCTTATGCTAACACTAGGCCTAACCCTAACCCTTACATTACACTAAACCACAACTAAATTCTAAACCTAGCCCTGTCATTACCCTAAACTTAAATCTAATGGTAATTTGAGCCGTAAACTTAAACCCTAACCTAACCTAAACCCTAACATTTATTATGACCCTAATAATAACCCTAGCTCTATAACTGACCCTTACCTTAAACCTACCCTTACACTGGAGCAAGCCATAAACCTAACACTAAATGTATCCCTAATTGTAACCCTAGACCTAGACCTGACATTAACCCTAGACCTCATACTAGCCCTAAACCTAATACAAACACTAGCCCTCATCCTAGCCCTAAACCCTACCCTTAATCATAACCTTATTCGTAACCCTGGCCCTAACCTTAATACTAAATCTCACCAAGCCCTGAATCTTGCTATAACCCATTCCTTTAAACTAAACATAACCCTAACTCTTACCCTAAACCTAGGCCTAAACCTAACACTAACCCTAGCCCTAATTTAGCCCTATCCCTAACCATAACCCTAAACCTAGCCATAAGAAGAACTCTAACTCTCACACTAGCTCTATAACTAGTTCTAATACGATTCCTTACCATTAACATAACCCTAGTCCTAACCATTGTCCTAACCCTTGCCTTATCCTTATCCATAGCACTAACATTAGATCAACACCTATCTCTAAATCTAACCCTAATCTGAAGCCTAAGCCTAACCCAAACACTAGCCCTAAGCCAAACACTAATCCTAAAACTAGCCCTAACCCTAGCCCTAGCCTAAAACAAAACTGAGCCATAGCTCTAATACTAATCCTTAAACTAAACAAAAACCTAACCATACACCTACCCCTAACCCTAGACATAATTCGAGTTTTAAACTGAACCCTAAAACCAACTCTGATCCTGACTCTGACACTAATATTAACCCTAGGTCTAAACATCACTCTGACCTTAAACCTAACCCGAACTTCAACCTAGCCCTAACCTTAACCTTAAAATTAGCCCTAAATCAAACTCTAGTACATACATTAGCCATAACCCTAATCATAGCACTAACTTAACATGAAACCAAGCCATAATCTGAGCCCTATCCTGAGCTTTAAACCTAACCCAAGCCTAATCACAACCCAAGCCCTAATCATAATCATAACCCTAGCCCCAACCCTAGTTTAAAACTATCAATTACCATAAATATAACCCTAACCCTAATGCTAACCCTAGGTCTAAACCTAAGGCTATCTCTAACCCTATTTCTATCCATAAACTTAAACCTAACCTGGGCCCTAATGCTAACCCTATCATTACTCTAACCCTAACCCTAACGCTAATTTAATCCCTAAATTTAGACCTTAACGTATGCCAAACCTTAACCCAGACCTTGTCCATAAAAATATCCCTAAACCTAAGCCTGACCCTACCCCTAGACCTCACCCTTACACTAGACATAGCCATAATCCTAAACATAAAATTATCTTTAAACATAACTCTAGACCTGAAATTAGTCATAAACCAAATTCTAGCCCTAAACATAAAACAAACACTAGCCCTCATCCAGCACTAAACATAGCCTTATTCATAACCCTAACCATAAAAAGCTCTAACCCAAATTCTAAATATCACCATACCTCTAAACGTAGCAATAACATTATCCCTTAAACTAAACTTAATACTAACTCAGAACCTACTCTATATTTAAGCTGAACACTAACCATAGCCCTAATCCTAGTCCTAATTTATCCATTTCCCTAACCCAAGCCCTAAGACTAACTCTAACTCACACTAGCTCTATCCCTAGTTCTAACCCTATTACATACCATAATCTAACCCTATCCCTACCCTTTCCCTATCCTCAGTTCTAACCCTAAACTTAGATATAACCTTAAATCTAAATCTAACCCTAAACCTAAGGTTTAGCCTAACACTACACTAGCCCTAACCCTAATGGTAATCATAAAATTAGCACTAACCCTAATCTTATCTAAAACCAAACCAAGCAATAGCCCTAACCGTAAACCTTAACTTAAACCAAAGTAACTCTACATCTAGACCTAACCCTATATTTAA
The DNA here is from genome assembly GCF_047511675.1 of Marmota flaviventris. Classification (NCBI taxonomy): domain Eukaryota; kingdom Metazoa; phylum Chordata; class Mammalia; order Rodentia; family Sciuridae; genus Marmota; species Marmota flaviventris. The sequence continues at coordinate 7,296,934 of NC_092510.1, read as the reverse complement.
ATTCGACTCCTAAACCTAACCTTAAAAGTAAACCGGACAGAGACTTGTATCCTAAAGCTCACCCTAGCTCTAGACACCATCCTAATCTTAAACAGAAACCTATCAGTAACCCTATCCCTAATTCGAGTCCTAACCCTAACTCTGACACTCATTCATATCCTAACACTAACCCTAGCTCTAAATATCACTCTAACCTTTAACCTAACCCTAAAACTAGACCTACTCTTAACCCTAACCCTAAATCTAACCCTAATGGTAACCCTAGTTCTTACATTAGCCATTGCCCTAACCCTACAACAAAACTTGCCCTAATTAAAGCTCTAAACCTAGCTTTAACCCTAAACCTAAACCTAATCCTAGCTCTATCCCTATCCTTTATTCTAAGCAAAACTCTAACCCTAATAGTAACCCTAGAACTATTCCTAATTATTAGGCTAACCAAAATCGGAACCCTTTTAATAGTCATGATTAGCCCTCATTCTAGCTCTAATCTTATCCCAAACCCTAACGCTAACAATGACACTTATTCTGACACAAACAATAACCCAAGTCTAAACCTGAACCTAAGCATAGAGCAAACCCTAACACTGGCCCTACCGGTAACCTTATAAATAAACCTAACCATAACCCTAGCACCAAGACTAACTCTAACTCTCACACTAGCCCTATCCCTATTTCTAATGCTATTCCTTACCATAACACAAAACCTAGCCCCAAACCTAGCACTAATGCTTGCCCTAACCTTATTTCTAACCCTAACTCTAAATCTAACAATAAACCTAACACTAACACTAGCCTTAATTCTAATGTTAATCCTAAAACTAGCCCTACCTAACCCTAACCCTAGAAGTAAAACAAAACTGAGCAATGGCCTAAACCATAAACCTTAACTTAAACCACTCTAAAACTACATCAAGACATAACCCTAGCCATAAATACCACTCCTAACCCTAACCTTAAATCAAACCTTGAAACAGACTCATATCCTAACGCTCACCATAGCTCTAGAACCCATCCTAACCTTAAACCAAAATCTAACAGTAACCCTATTGCTAATTCGAATCCTAACCCTAACCCTGACCCTGATTCATATCCTAACACTAACCTTAGCTCTAAATATCACCCTAACCTTAAACCTAACCCTAACACTAGACCTACCCCTAACCCTAACCCTAAAACTAACCCTAATTGTAACCCTATTTCTAACATTAGCCAATGCCCTAACCCTAGCCCTAACCCTACAACAAAAACAAGCCCCAATCCAAGCTCTAACCCTAGCTTAAACCCTAACCCTAACTCTAACCCTACCTCTAGCTCTAAACTTATCCCTTACCCAAAGCAAAACCCTAACCCTAATGGTAACCCTAGACCTATCCCTAATCCTTAGGCTACCAAAATCCTAACCCCATTAATAGTTCTGACCCTAGCCCTCATTTTAGCTCTAATCCTATCCCAAACTCTAATGCTAACCCTGACCCTTATTCTGACCCTAACACTCAACTTAGGTCTAAACCTGACCCTAACCCTAGACCAAACTCTAACACTGGCACTACCAATAAACTTATTCCTAAACCTAACTCTACCACTAGCCTTAGACCTAAATCTAATTCGAAATCTAGCCTTAACTCTAGCCCTAGGCCAAAAAAAAAAAAAAAAACATAGTCCTAACCCTAACGATAACCCTTAACCTAACCCAAACACTACCCCTACCCCTAGACATAAACCTAGGCCTAATTCTGGCTATAACCCTAACTCTAACTCTAACCTGAACACTAACCAGGCTTTAAAAGTAAACCTAACTCTAAACCTTACCCTAACCAAAAGTATAACCCTAACACTAGGCCTAACCATAACCCTAACCCTCAAACTAGCCCTAATCATATCCCTTGTTCTTACATTACCCATAGCACTAACCCTAGGCCTAAACCTAACACAAAATCTAGAGCTAATCCTAGGCCTTAACATAGCCCTAAGCATAACCCTAACCCTAACCCTTGCCCTAATCCTAACTTAACACTAGCCTTAGTCCCAAACCTAACTCAAAGCCTAACACTTACCATAAAGATAAACCTAGAAATATCCATAAATCTAACCATAACCCTAGCCCTAATCGGTACCTTAACCCTAGCCCTAACCCTAGCTGTAAACCTACAAAATACAATAAACCTAACCCTAAACCTATTGGTAACCCTAGCCTTAACCCTAACCCTAACCCTAACCAGAAAATTAAACCTAGACCTAACCCTAAACCTAACACTCACTATAAACCTAACCCTAGCTCAAAACCTAACCCTTACCATAAACCTAAACATAGCCATAGCCATAACCTTTACCCTAAACTTAAATCTTACCCTAACCCTAAACCTAAACCTAAATCAAAACGTATCCATTACACTAAACCTAACCCTAACCCTAATGATAATCCTAGCCCTAACCCTAACTCTAACCCTAAAACTACCGTAATTCTATCCCTACACCTAACCTTTAACCTAACCCTTGCTATAGCCCTACCCATAGCTCATAACCTAACACTTATGCTAAACATAACCCTAATCATAAAACTAGTTCTAACCCTCAACCTAACCCAAACTCAAGACCTAATGCTAACCATAACCCTAGCCCTAAACTAAACTCTAACTGTATCCATTACCCTAAACATAACCTTACCCTAATGCTAACCCTACGCCTAACACTAACCCTATCACTAACCCCAACCCTATCAATTATCTTAAACCTGACCTGAAACCTAATCCTAACCCTATTATTACAATAAACCTAACCCTAATGCCAATTCGATCACTAACCCTAAACTCAAACCTAAACCAAACTCTAACTCTGAACATGATCCTAATAATACCCCTAGCTCTAAAACTTACCCTTTCCCTAAACCTAACACTTACAGTAGAACTAGCCAAAAATCTAAGCTTGAAATTATCCCTAAAGGTAACCCTAGACCTGATATTAGCCCTAGCCATATTCCTAGCCCTAACCATAGAACAAACCCTAGCTCTTAGCCCTAAACCTAGTCTTAATCATAACCCTAACCCTAAACCTGGGCCTAAACCTAACACTAACCCTAGCCCTAATCTTAGCCCTAATTTAGCCATATCCCTAATCCTAATCCTAACCTAGCCCTAAGACTAAGTCTAACTCTCACCCTTTCCTTAAAACTAGTTCTAACCCTATCACTTACTAGAACCCTAATCCTAGCTCTAACCCTAGGCCTAACCCTACACCTTTTCTTAGCCCTAGCCCTAACCCTAGATGTAACTTTAAATCTAAATCTAACCCTAACCATAAGCCTAAAACTAAACCTAACACTAGCCCTAATGCTAAACCCAATGCTAATCCTAAAACCAGTCCTAACTCTATCCTTAGCCCTAATACAAAACCAAGCTATAGCCCTAACTCTGACCCTTAACCTAAATCAAACCTTAACCCTACACCTAGCCCTAACCTTAGCCCTAATTTGAGTTTTAAACCAAAAACTAAAACTATCCGTGACCCTGACCTAACCCTAAACCTAGCTCTAAACATCACTCTAACCCTAACCCTAAATCTAACACTAGACTTAGCCCTAACCCTAACCATAAAACTAGCCTTAATCATGACCCTAGTACTTATATTAGACATAACCCTAACCCTAGCCTTAATTTAACCCAAAACCTAGCCAGAATCTCTGCCCTCACTGTAGCTTTAACCCTAACCCTAACCTTAACCATAACACTGCCACTAATTGTAACCATAAACCTAGCCATAACCTTAGCTCTAACCCTATCCATTACCCTAACCATAACCAAAAACCTAATGCTAACCCTAGGCTTAAACCTAAACCTATCCCTACTCATAACCCTATTCATTACCCTAAACCTAACTTGAAACCTAAACCTAAACCTATCATTACCCTAATTTTAACCCTAATGCTAATTCGAGCCTTAACTTAAAACCTTAACCTATCCCAAACACTAATAGTGACCCTGACCCTAATAATACTCTTAGCTCTAAACCTGACTCTAACTTTAAACCTACCATTACACTAGATGTAGCCATAAACCTAACCCTAAAACTATCTTTAACCATAATGCTGGACTTGAAATTAGCCCTAGCCCTAACTCAAACCATAACCCAAGTTTTATCCCGAATTCTAACCCTTGCCCTAGCCCTAAATCTAGCTATAACCCCATCCCTTACCCTAAGCCTAAACCTAACCAATCGCCCTAACCCTAGGCCTTACAATAACACTAAGCCTAGCACTAATCCTAGCCCTAATTTATTCCTATCCAAACCCTAGCCTTAGCCCTAAGACTAACTCTTGTCCTAGCCCTAACACTAGTTCTATCCTTAGTCCTAGCCCTAATCCTAACTCTAAATATAAACCTAACTCTAAATTTAACTGCAAACAAAAGCCTAAACCAACCTCTAACATACTCCTAACAATAATGCTAATCCTAAAATTTGAACTATGCCTAGCCCTAGTCATAAAACAAAACCAAGCCATAGCCCTAACACTAACCCTTGTTCTAAACCAAAATCTAACCCTACAATTAGCCCTAACCCTAACTCTAAAACTTACCCTGAACCTGACACTGACCCTAATACTCATCCTAGCTCTAAATATTACCCTAACCTTAAATTTAGCCTAGCACTAGACCTAACTTTAACCCTAACCATAAAACTAGCCCTAATCATAACCCTAGTTCATACATTACTCATTATCCTAACCCTACTCCTAACCCTAACACAAATCCTACCCGTAATTTAAGCCCTAACCCTAGATTTAACCCAAATCTGAACCCTCATACTAGCCCTTACCCTAACTCTAGGCCTAACTCTTTCCCTTACCCAAAGCCAAACCCTAACCAAAATGCAAACCTAATACTAACCCTAATCCTTAGCCCAACTTATACTCAACCATATTACTAGTCCTAAACCTAGCCCTCATTCTTGCTCCAACCCTAACCCTGATCATTATTTCGACCCTAACACTAACCCTGGGTCTAAACCTGACCCTATCCCTAAACCTGTCGCGACCCCTTGCCCGCAAGGAAGACGCAACTCAGGAATCTTCTTTCAGCAGTTTATTCAGGTCCTTGATATTTCTTCTTCTAACCCTCGGATGCCCCTCCCAGCCTTAATAAAGCATCTCAAGCCCCAATGCAAAGCTGCCACGTGGAGCTTTCTCATAGGGTGGTGAAAAACCATGCGCCAACTCTCCCAAATAAGGAGTTGTTTGTTACAGACCACAGCGGAGCCAGCGCCATCTTGTAATGGCGACCACGGTCTAATTAGAACGGCTCACCACAGTTCCCCCTTTCTGTTTTCTTAAAACAATACAGGCGAGAGTAGAGGTCCTATCCCACTGTGCAGAAGTGGCTGCATAGTATGGCTCAGTCCTAAGGAGGGCCCTTCCCCAGATCCGAGGCCATATCAGCCGACGCCTTTTTTCATGGGGCGGGGCGTGGACGCGTCTAACCCGGATGCAATAGGACATGCTCTCCTTGAGGTCCACGTCAAGGATCACTCAAGTGCAGTGCCTTGCCTCGCATCCTGTATCGTGACGATGGTGGACGAAGGGGGGTAGCTGAGGCCGAACTGTGGCTGTTAATAACAACAAACAAGTTGACAGCACCCTGAAAGAAAGGCACGGACTTTAAGGCGATAGAAAAGCACTAGTGTGAAAACCCATCTACGTGCAATGGCAGTAAAACCGGCAGAGTGCAAGGGCTTTCCAACCTAAGAGAATAACAAGGAAAGTCATGTCGATCCCAGTGCAATGTTATAATAACTTGGGGTGCAACGACCATGACAAAGGTTTACTGTTTAAGATGCGCAAGCCAGACTTGAGGTGAGTTGCCATTTTCTAAAGCTGCAAGAGCTTGTATGATCATAGCCTTATCGTGAGTACTGCGGGCCTTAAGGCAACAGAGAAACCACAAACAGAGGAACATACCGAAGCAACACATTGCACCAAAAATGCCTACCCCCACCCACTCTTTGAAGAAGGAAAAAGCAGAAGATATCCAATCGGTGAATTGACCCAAAGTCACGGGATCGACACGGGTACTGTTCAAGACAGCTATCTGGGTTAGTTGAGACTGGATCAAGTCTTCCGCTGCCATGGACCAATTTCCAGCCAAATATTCGCCAATGATGCGGGAGGCATTCCTGGAATCATTAAATCTGACAGAGGTTATGCATAAATGTGCACGTTGGTCAACACAACCCAAAAGCACCAAGTCAGCCAATTCTTCTACCTGAGCTTGGAGTAAATCTATTCTTTGGTTGGCAGCTAAAATCCCTGACAAAATATGTTGATTAATTGTATTTTGGGATTCAAGTATGGTGGAAGTTTGTTGAACAACTTGATTAATGGTGGCAGCAGTTTGTACTTGACTGGCCATGGCCACTCCAGCCGTGACCGCTGCAGCAGCAGACACTGCCACAGCTGTCACTATAGCTGCCATAACTCCAAAATCCCTGCAGACTCTAAGTAGCTCAACAATGGGGAATTTATCTGGGTCCGCAGTGACTGGGATTGGGACAAAAGTTGGAATTTTCATAACCACTGCTACAGTCCAAGAACCATTCCAACACTCAGATAAGAGACAGGTAACATTAGAACAATCCAGCATCCCCGACGAAGTGTCATTAGCCAAAAGGAGCAAGAACGGGGATTGGACACAGACCATTGCAGGGGGCAATGTGGCATTATATAGCAGAGAGTTGAATGAAACAGATGTAAGTCTATTACCTCTATCACTCTCCCTAACAGTACCAGAAACATTAGCTAGCCAGCTTTTGGCTCCCAGCAATTGAGCCAATGCAGAAATATCAGCTGAAGCCCCCTTCTCATTGGAAATCAGCCATTGAAACCAGGACCAACCTACTCCTGTAGAGGAGTTGGCACTGTTATTAAAGTTATAAACATGCCTCTTAAGAGAGGGGGAAAGGGAGAAACCTTTAGCAACTTGATGTTTCTCCCAAGAATGATCCTGACAAGGCATAAATGTTGGGGGGAAACCAAGATTAGGGGTACAGTAAGGGGAGGCCTTGAAATGGGTGGCATTGTAAGTACTATTAGAAGAAGGAGGAACTGGGATTAGTACCTTGGAGATAATAGCCAAGGTAGTTATGTTTAAAGCAGAGCTATTTGCGGGGGTCCCTGAGCCTGATTGCTTCCCCGAAACTACTTGGCTCAGTACAGCACTGATAATGCTCCCTGAGACCTGACTGGACCACAATGGGTCCTCCCAGTTAGTCAAATTTTTGGTCTTAAGGCTGATGCAATTAGCGTTTCCAAGGCTGAAACAAAAAACTCCTGTGAGATTAACTTGAGATTGATTAAAAATGCTCTCCATGTCCCCTCTAGGAGAGGCACAGGGAGCAGACATCTCACATGAGGTAGAGAAAAGAGTGGGGAGGACACTAGAATTACTATGAACCGGCATCGGCATTGGCCAAGCCCGTGCCACTGCCCACCACTGCATTGGTGTCGTCTGTGCCATCGGCACCAGAACCAGAACCAGAGCACGTAGCAGAGTGAAGATCCTCATCACGGGATTGCTGTGGTATCTCTTGTTGCTGGTCGGTTGATGTCAAAACTCTTCTTGTCAGGCGTTCAGGGACCCACAACGGTTCTGTGCGATCCTGGGGAAAAACACATACAGATCCTCGCGCCCATGTCAGCACGGGGTCGGGGCCATTCCATTGGCCCGTAAGAACATCTTTCCACTTAACATAGCCAATCACAGAGGGCTGAGGGGACACATGTCTATCGGCCACAGAGCGGCCATGAATATCCAAATTCAAAAAATTAATGGTAAAGAGAGCTAAGGACAGGCGTTCTTTAGGAGTGTGTTCAGCTCCTATTCCCCCTTTTTGTTTTTGTAAAGTTTCCTTTAAGGTGCGATGAGCACGCTCAACAATGCCTTGTCCTTGAGGATTGTAAGGCAGACCATGAGTAAGTTGCACTCCCATGGTAGAGCAAAAGGATGTAAATTGTCTGCCAGTATAAGCAGGTCCATTATCAGTCTTAAGGGATGCAGGAGCACCCCATGCTGCCCATGCTTCTAGGCAATGAGTAATAACATTACGTGCCTTTTCTCCCGATAAAGCAGAAGCATGAATAACTCCAGAGCACGTATCAACAGAAACATGTACATACTTGAGGTTACCAAAGTCAGGTATGTGCGTCACATCCATTTGCCAGACAACCAATGGCTTCAATCCCCGTGGGTTCACTCCATAAGTAGGGGGATGAAGAAATGTGACACAATGGGGACATTGTAATACTATCTGACGAGCATCCGCTCTTGAAATAGAAAAACGCCTGCGCAGCGTTAAAGCATTAACATGGAAATTCTGGTGAAATAATTTAGCCCCCTCTAAGGAGGAAGCCAAGCATATCAACTGACCTCTAGTGGCTGAGTCCGCACAGGCATTACCCTGTGATAACGGACCAGGAAGAGAGGTATGAGCCCGGATGTGCATTGGATAAAAAGGAGCAGTGCGGTTACAGATAAGCTGTTGAAGCTGATTAAAATAAGCAGATACATTATGGGCATTACTAATAGCTCCCACGGCCTCCAGGACTTTTAGTGCTTGTACCACAAAGATGGAGTCTGAAATAAGATTAAAAGGAAAAGAACACTGTTTAAAAACCTCAATAACAATTTGCAGTTCCACCCATTGTGGATTTCCAGGAGCAAATTGATGCTGAACAGGGGGAGAATCATTAATTACATAAGCTCCCATTCCAGACTTGGAACCATCAGTAAAAATATTAACAGCCCCCGGAATTGGATCGGGTGAAGTTACCTTAGGGAAAATGATGGGATGTTCTTTAACAAAATGGAGTAATGGATGGGAAGGGTAATGATTATCAATATCCCCTTGAAACGAGCAATATAAAATAGCCCAGTTGTCAAGAGTAGCACACAAAACATTAAGTTGAGCTTTAGTATAGGGTATAATAAGAGAAGAAGGTGATTGTCCGAAAAATTGAATGCTTTGTTGAATCCCTTTAAGTGCTAACGCTGCAACAGCATCAGGATAGTATTCTAAGGATTTTCCTGGGGATACATGTGGGTGGATCCATAATAAGGGCCCATCTTGCCACAGTACTCCAGTAGGCTGCCGCATAGTGGCAAGCACACATAACTGGAAAGGTTTATCACTCTGGAGCCTGCATAAAGTAGCATGTTGTATGGCTTCTTCTACTGTTATAAGGGCCGCTCTAGCCTATTTAGTGAGGCTACGAGGAGAAGAAAGATCTGGATCACCCTTAAGGGTAGCATACAAAGGCTGGAGCACACTATTAGGAATATGTAAATATCCCCTTATCCAATTAATATCTCCCAGCAGTTTTTGAAAATCATTTAGAGTTTGGAGATCTTGAGTTCTTATGGTGATTTTTTGTGGTTTTAATTTGTCATACCCAATTATCGCTCCCAAATACTCAATAGAATTCCCCGTTTGAACCTTTTCAGGTGCAATATATAGCCCATATTGAGCTAACAGCTTTACTAATTCTTTATAGGCCTCATTAACTGTCTGTTCTAGCTTAGCGGCCAATAACACATCATCCATATAATGAATGATCTTGATGGAGGAATACTTATGTCTGAGAGGTGCGAGTGCCTTCCCCACATACATCTGGCACATCGTGGGACTATTAGCCATTCCCTGCGGCAACACTACCCACTCAAACCTTAGATCTGGTTCCTCGTGGTTACACGAGGGAAGGGTGAAGGCAAAACGCTGTGAGTCTTTAGGATGCAAAGGAATAGAAAAGAAACAGTCTTTAATGTCAATAGCAATAATATGCCAGCCCTGAGGAACAGAGGAGAGCAGAGGCAGCCCTCTTTGAATGGGCCCCATAAGTTGCATTTGAGCATTAACTGCTCGTAAATCATGCAGTAGGCGCCACTTTCCTGATTTTTTCTTAATAACAAATATGGGAGTATTCCATGGAGAAGTAGAAGGTTGGATGTGACCCAAGTCAAGTTGTTCTTTGACTAAATTATGGGCTGCTGCCAATTTAACCGAGGGAAGAGGCCACTGAGGCACCCAAACAGGCTCCTCGGTGAGCCATGTTATGGGTATTTGAGCCCCAGTGGCCCCTAGGAAAAACCCAGACCAAATCTGTTAAGCTTTTGATGACCTTGCACAGGATGCCTACGCCCCTGGAAGTGTTTTCCTAGTCCTAGACCTGGCCTATACCCCATATTTTGCATAATTTGTTGAGACACTGGGGAATAGTCATTACTAAGAGTGAACCCCATGTCTTTCATCAGATCACGGCCCCATAAAGAGATAGGTAAATCAAGTACATAAGGTTGAAAGGTGCCATTGTGCCCTTCCGGGTCCTTCCAAGATAGATGTCTACAGCTGATTTGAGGGGCTTGGGCATATCCAAGTCCTCTCAGGGATTGATCAGAAGTCTGCACTGGCCGTCCCTTAGACCAGTCCTTAAAGGCTATGATACTATGGTCTGCTCCTGTATCCAGCAATCCCACAATAGATTTACCTTCTATGCTTAATTCCAAAGTGGGGCGATTGCTCATATCTAGTGACAAATAGGCACAATTCCCTCCGGTGGTTCCAATCTCACTTCCCATCCGTGACCTTGAGTCAGCAGGGAAGTGATTATGTAAACTAGGCAAAATTAATAATTGAGCAATCCGATCCCCTGGGGAGATAGACACAATGCCCTTTGGAGCCTCCACCATAACCTTTACTGCCCCTACAGTATCAGGGCTAATGACTCCAGGAAAGACATGAAGACCTTGTAAAATAGAGGATGCACGTCCAATCAGCAAACCTACAGTGCCAGGTGGTAAAGGCCCTTTGAACTCAGTTTCCACTAATTGGACTCCCATCTTAGGTGTTAATACGAGTCTGGAGGTGGAACAGAGGTCCAATCCTGCGGCACCTGTAGTGGCTCTCTGCGTCTCATGGGATGGCGTAGAGATGGCCATGTCTCGGGTTCGGGTGTGACATTCTCCACTGCCCCATATATTTGTGGGCCCTGGGGTCGGGGGCCCCTTCGGCCGTTTTTTGGCCCAGCTGAAATAGGCTGTCCATGGATGTCCTTCACTGATCTACACTCTTTTGCCCAATGCCTCCCCTTTTTACATTTTGGACATAGCCCCGGTTGACGAGGGCCATTGGAAGGGCCACCGTAAGGAGGTCTAGTAAACTTGTCTTTTGGGGGACATTCACGTCTGAAATGACCGGGTTGACCACAATGGAAGCATGTTCCAGCACCAGGACTGCCCCCTTTTGCAATCCGAAGGACAGCGGCTGCAAGACCTGCATTAGTTAAAGGTCCTCCAATCTCCCTACACACTTTCATCCATGCTTCTATGCCCTTATTTTTATAAGGAGTGATTGCTGCTTTACATTCCTTGGTACATTGCTCAAAAACCAATTGCTTGATAAAGGGCATGGCTCTATCAGGATCCCCAAAAATCTTTCCAGCGGCATCCACCATCCTTGCTACAAAATCTAAAAAGGGTTCTGTAGGGCCTTGTAGAATCTTGGTCAAATTACCAGACACCTCTCCTCTATTTGGAAGTGACTTCCATGCCCGAATGCAAATGCTGTTAATTTGATCATATACCTCAGGAGGAAATCCTGTCTGTTTATTTGCAAATCTACCCTGCCCCAAAAGCATATCCTTGTCCCAATGGGGGTGTCCCACCGCATGGTTTTGGGCGGCCTGCTCTATTGTGCCCTCTAGCACAAATGCTCTCCAGTCCAAATATTTACCCGGGGAAACACAAGCCCGAACAAGGCTAGCCCAATCAGAGGGAGTCATGCAGTATCTAGACAGACTCTCCACCTGAGTTAGTGTGAAGGCGGCATCCACCCCATAAGTGCGCATGGACTCCGCCAGGGTCTTCACAATTTTAAAATCTAAGGGTTCATGGAATCTTCCCCTGTTGTTATCCTGAAAAACTGGATAAGCAAGACCCATCTCAGTGTTAACAGCCCTCCATGTTTGGGCATGGAAAGCTCTCCCCGAAACACCCCCACCATACGGCGGTGGATCCGGGGGATCGTTTTTCTTGAGCCCCTGTTTGTTTTTGTACCCTTCTCCTACAGCCAAACTCTCTAGCTGACGAGACAGCCTCCCGAGCTCTTCCTCCTCATCTACCTCCTCCTCTGACCCACTTTCGCATGGGGGTGTGCGCAGTGTACTAAGATCTGGATACAATCGTCTCCTCCCCTGCTTCACGCTCTGCACACTCCCATCCTTCTGAGATATCTCACTTCTTGCCGGAGACAATCGTCTCCTCCCCTGCTTCACACTCCGCACACTCCCAACCTCCTGAGGCACCTCACTTCCTGCCGTCTCTGATTTCTCCTCATGTAATTGCTCTAGAACTTCCTGTCCTTTAGTAAGTGCTTCCTGACATCTGCCATCTGTAAGGCAACTACGGACCATTTTCCAAAGGGGTATCACCCCACCCTCTAATATGCCCTGCTCAGAAGCAAAGTCAAGATTTTTGCCTAATTTATCCCAACTAGGTATAGTGAGGCTGCCCGAAAATGCAAACCACGGTGCAGCGATATCTATCTTCTGTAAAAATCTCTGTAAAGTACTATGTTTCACTTCCAGGCCCTTGGAACATAACAGGCCATCTAGGGCCAGGAGAAGCGGACTTGAAGATGCGGCACCCATGACACAAGAACAAAAGAAGCACAAAAACAAAAGCAAAATACAACAAGAAAAACACAGAAAACAAAAGCGAAAGTACACAGTGCAGCTGCAATATAATGTAAGGCTCTCTCTTTCTTTACAGAGGAGCTGCCCCGCTTTGGTCGCGGATCCCACTTACCAGGGACTATCCCCGCTTTGGTCGCGGATCCCACTTACCAGGGACTATCCCCGCTTTGATCGCGGATCCCACTTACCTGGGACTAACCGGTGCACCACCCCTGACTGTTGAAAGTTCTGATTCCCGGGTTTCGGCACCACTTGTCGCGACCCCTTGCCCGCAAGGAAGACGCAACTCAGGAATCTTCTTTCAGCAGTTTATTCAGGTCCTTGATATTTCTTCTTCTAACCCTCGGATGCCCCTCCCAGCCTTAATAAAGCATCTCAAGCCCCAATGCAAAGCTGCCACGTGGAGCTTTCTCATAGGGTGGTGAAAAACCATGCGCCAACTCTCCCAAATAAGGAGTTGTTTGATACAGACCACAGCGGAGCCAGCACCATCTTGTAATGGCGACCACGGTCTAATTAGAACGGCTCACCACATAAACCAAACCCTAACATTAGCCCTACCTGTAACCCTATATCTATATTTAACCCTAACACTAGCTGTAGACCTAAAGCTAATCTGAAAAAATAGCTATAACTCTAGCCCTAGACCTAAACAAAAACCTCGCTACAGCCCTCACAATAACCTTTATCCTAAACCAAACACTAACCCTACGTCTAGACCTAAAACTAGTCCTAATTTGGGCTATAACCCTAAACCTAACCCTATCTCAAACACTGACCCTTACCCTAACACTAAATCTAGCTCAAAACCTGACCCTATCAAAAAAAAACCTTGACCTAACACTAGACCCAGACATAACCCTAATCCTAAAACTAGCCCTAAACATAACCCTAGCTCTTATGTTACCCATAGTTCTCACACTATCCCAAAAAATAACATAAAACTTAGCCCTAATCCTAGGCCTAAACTTAGTCCTAAGTATAACCCTAAACCTAATCATAGCCCTACCACTAACCCTAACCTATCCCATGCCTCGAACCCTAACTTTAATCCTAACCCAAACTTTAGCTCTAACCCTATCCATTACCCATACACTAACCCTAAATATAACCCTATCCCTAACACTAAACCTAACCTTAAACATAAATGTAACCCTAGACCTAACGCGAAACCTAACGTTTTCAATAGCCCTAAACTTAGGTGAAACATTAAGCCTTACACTAAACCTAATTCTAACGCTAGCCCTAACCCATACCCTAACCCTATTTCTAATATTATCCACTACCATAAACTTAACCCTAACCCTAAATAAAACCCTAGCCATAACCCTAACCCTAAACCAAATCATAACCTTAAACATAACCCTACAGTTAAACTTAAACCTAACCCACGCCCTGGCTCTAACCTTAGCTCAAACCCTAATCTTTACTCTAACCTAACCATCACCCTAGCCGTAACCCAAACACTTTCCCTAACCTTAATACTTATCCTAAATCAAACCCTATCCCTATCCCTAATCCTAAACTTAATCCAAACCATAACCAAGCCCTAACCTGAGCTCTAAACCTATACATTACAATAAACATAACCCTAACCCTAATGCTAATCCTAAACCTATCAATAAACCTAACCCATTCTTTACCCTAAACCTTAACTGAAACCTAAACCTAACCATATCCATTATCCTAAACCTAAACCTAAATCAACCATTAGCTCAAGCCTTAACCATAAACTTTAACCTAAACCAAATGCCAACCCTGACTCTAACCCTAATAAAATCCCTAGCTCTAAACCTGACCCTTACACTAAACTTAACTCACTAGAACTAGGCATAACCTAATCCTAAAACTATCCCTAATCATAAACCTAGATCTGACATTAGTCCTAGCCCTAGCCCTAGCCCTAAACCTAACAGAAACCCTAGCCATCCTTCTAGCCCTAAAACTACCTTAATCCTACCCTGAACACTAACCCTAACCCTAATCCTAATTCTAAACCTCATCCTAGACCTAAAGCTAGCTATAACACCACACATTCCCCTAAACTTAACCTTGACCCCAAAGCTAACCCTAAACCTAGCCCTACCCCTAGGCCTAAACTAACAATAATCCTAGCCCTAATCCTAGCCATAATTTAGCTGTAAACCTAACCCTAACCTAAACCTGGTACTAAGTCTAAAACTAACTCTCTTCCTAGCCGTATCCCTAGTTATAACCCAATCCCTTCTGGAACGCTAACCTAACCCTAACCCTAGTCCTAGATATAAACCTAAATCTAAATCTAACCCTAACCCTAATCCTAAGCCTCATCCTAACACTAGCCCTAATGCTAACACTAATCCAAAATCTAGGCCTAGCCCTAGCCCTACCCCTAAAACAAAACCGAGCCATAGCCCAAACTCTAAAACTTAACTTAAACAAAACCCTAACCCTACACCTAGCCCTAACTTTAGCCCTAACTCTAAAACTAACCTTTACAGTGACTCTGACCCTAACACTAAACCTAGCCCTATACATCACCCTCACCCTAAACCTATGCTTTGCATGCTTCAGCATAGCGCTACATTCACAAGAAACAAATCAGAGAGTGCACACAGAGAACTGATTGAGTGTGTGAAATTTCAAGGAGCTAACACCAACCCTGTTTGTTATCCAGCTCCATTTCCAATTATACATATAAGTCAAGGTGAAGTGAAACCTTAAATCACAAACTGTTCTGACAGCAAACCATGAACCGAGAAAGCCCAAACATGGGGAATAGAGTAAGGCTAGGTAAAAGAAGAATACTCTTTGGCATCAAAGAAATTTGAACAAAACTTACTTTAACCCCAATACTAATTCTAACCCTAGCCCTAAACCTAACCCTAACTCTAACCCTAACCTGTTTAGAGAACCTTTGATCATAGAAGACCCAAACTTGGGGTGCCTAGTAGGGAAAGGTAACAGATGAATCCTGCCAAGAATAAAAAAAAATCTGACAAAATAATTGGGGGAGGTGTTTCAGTACATGCCTATTTCCCCTGTATTTTTCCTAAAGTGCTCTTGGATAATGTTCTTTTCATTGCCATGGCTTTAGGAAACTTTCACTAGGAAGAAACCAGAGAGTGCGCACAGAGAACTGATTGAGTGTGTGAAATTTCAAGCAGCTAGCACCAACCCTGTTTGATTACCAGCTCCATTTCCATTTACCCATATAGGACAACTTGAAATGAAACTTTAAAATACAAACTGTTCCTCACAGTGAACAATTAAAATTAGAAGGCCCAAAATTGGAGGACATAATAAGGCTAGGTAAAAGAGAAATCCTACCCAGTATCAAAGAAATTTGAACAAAAATAACTCTAACCATAACACTAGTTCTCATTCTAGTCCTAAATCTAACACTAACCCTAAACCTATCCTGTTCATAGAGCTTTGATCATACAAGTCCCAAACTTGGGGAACCCAGGGCAGCAAGCTAGCAGATGAATCCTGTGCAGTATCTAACAAATCTGACCAAATAATTGGGGGGAGGTAGTTCAGGACAAGCATATTTCCCTGATTTCTCATAAAGTGCTCTTGGATAAAGTTGTTTTTGCATACTGCTCTTAGAGCTACTTATACAAGGAAGAAACCACAGAGTGCTCACAGAGAACAGATTGAGTGTGTGAAGTTTCAAGCAGCTAGCACAAACCCTGTTTGATTTCTAGCTCCATTTCTATTTATCTGTATAGGTTCAAATGAAGTAAAACCTTAAAACCCAAACTGTTCCTGACAGTGAGCCTTGAACCAAGAAAGCCCCAAACTGGTGAACATAGTAAGGCTAGGTAAAAGATGACTCCTGCCCAATATCAAAGAAATTTGAACAAAACTAACTCTAACCCTAACACTTGCTCTAACACTAGCCCTAACCCTAACCCTAACCTGATTAGAGAACCTTTGATCACAGAAGTTCCAAACTTGTGGAGACTAGTGGGGCAAGCTAACAGATGAATCCTATGAAGTATGAAAGAAATCTAACCAAATGACTGGGGGACGTAGATCAGTACATGAATATTTTCCTGTTGTCTACTAAAGTGCTCTCAGATAAAGATTTTTTTTTATTTTTATTGTTTTGCATGCTTCAGCTTTGGGATACTTTCACAAGGAAGGAATCAGAGAGTACCGATAGGGAATTGATTGAGTATGTGAAGTGTCAAACAGCTAGCACCAACACTTTTTGATTTTGAGCTCCATTTCCATTTACCCATAGAGATCAAAATGAAGTGAACCCTTAAAATATACAGTGTTCCTGACAGTGAACACTTGAACTGAGAAGGTCCAAAACTGGGGAACTTAACAAGGGTAATTAAAATATGAATATTGCCCAGTATCAAATAAATTTGAACAAATATAACTGTAACTCTAATGCTAGATTTGACTCTATCCCCAACACTAATGCTAAGCTGTTTAGAAAACTTATGATCATAGATGTCCCAAAATTGGGGACCCTAGTGGGTCAAGCTAGTAGATGAATCCTCCACAGTATCAAAGAAATATTACCAAATAATTGGGGAAGGTATTTCAATATGTTTATATTTCCCTCTTTCTCCTAAAGTGCTCTCGGATAAACTTGCTTTTCATACTTCAGCTTAGAGCTATATTCACAAAGAATAAACCAGAGAGTGCCCACAGAGAACTGATTGAGTGTGTGAAGTTTGAAGCAGCTAGCACCAACCCTGTTTGATTTCTAGCTCCAATTCCATTTAGGTCAAAATGAAGTGAAACCTTAAAATAGAAACTGTTCCTGAAAGTGAACCATTGAATCTTGAAGGCCCAAACTTGGGGAGCCTACTAAGGATGGGTCAAGGATGAATCTGGTACATTATCAAAGTAATCTGACCAAAAAAATTTGAAGCTCTTTCAGTACATGTGTATTCATCTTGCTCCTAAATCACTCAGAGATAAAGCTGTTTCTTTGTACTTCAACGTAGGGATACTTCACAGGAAACAAACCAGACAATCCTCACTGAGAACTGATTGAGTGTGTGATGATTCAAGCAGCTAATCCAAACCCTGTTCGATTTCCAGCTTCATTTCCATTCACCTCTACAGGGCAAAAATAATAAAAACATGAAAAATGAAACTGTTCCTGAAAGCAAACCATTTATGTAGGAGACCCAAACATTTGGAGTACAGTCAAAATAGGAAAAAGATGAATCCTGCACAGTATCATAGAAATTTGAAAACAAAACTACCTCTAACCCTAACACTAGGTCTAATTCTAGTCCTAACACTAACCCTAACACTAACCTTAACCTGTTTAGTGTCCCTTTGATCCTAGAAGTCCCACACTTGTGGAGCCAAGTGGGGCAGGCTAACAGATGAAGCTTTCACAGTATCAAAGAAATCTGACCAAATAATAGGGGAGGTAGTTCAGCACATGTATATTTCTTTTTCTTTCTTTTTTTTAAAGAGAGAGAGAGAGAGAGAGAGAGAGAGAGAGAGAGAGAGAGAGAGAGAATTTAAAGATTTTTTTTTCTGTTTTCAGAGGACACAACATCTTTGTTTGTATGTGGTGCTGAGGATCGAACCCGGGCCGCACACATTCCAGGCGAGCGCGCTACCACTTGAGCCACATCCCCAGCCCCAGCACATGTATATTTCCATTTTCTCCTAAAGTGCTCTCACATAAAGTTGCTTTGCATGCTTCCACTTAGGGCTACTTTCACAAAGAATAAACCAGATAATGCCCATAGAGAACTGATTGAGTGTGCCCACTGAGAACTGATTTGTGAAGTTTCAAGCACCTATTACCAACCCTGTTTGATTTCCAGCTCAATTTTCATTCACATCAATAAGCTATAATGAAGGACAATCTTAAAATACAAACTATTCCTGACAGCGAACCACTGAACCAAGAAGGCCCAAACCTGTGGAGCATAGTAAGGCTAAGTAAAAGATGAATCTTGCCCAATATCATAGAAATTTGAAGAAAACTAGGGCCACGCTGGAGCTCTCTATTCAGATGGAAGTCTCGGCTTTGTGGTTGCTCTCCACTCAGTCGGAAGTCGGAAGTCTTGGCAGAGCATGAGCTCTCTGAAAAGATGGAAGTCTCGGCTGTGCATGTGCTCTCAGCTCAGACGGAAGACTCAGCAGCGTGTGACCTCTTGGTGCAGAGGGAAGTCTTGGCTGCGGTTTCACTCCTGGCTCAGAAGTCTTGGCCATGGAGGCGCTCTCGGCACAGAGGATAGGTGGCACAGAACACAGAGGCTTTGCTTGTGGGTCACCAGGCCAAGCTCTGGACACGGTCAAAGGTCACTCCAGAACCACCTACCTCACCAAACACCCTACACAGGTAACAGATGGAATCCTCTTGGAAAACCTTGCTCACCATCTATCAGTGGCCGTGGCTACCAGCTCAGTTCTGCAGCTGCTCAGGTACCTGGTTTCCAACTCCCCTACCTCCAGCTGTGATAACTCAAGATTTTTCTCACAATCTTATTTTTGGGAGGTTGTAGCTATCAATGCAGAACATCAACTGTACAGGTACCTGGTTTCCAACTCAGAGACTAAGAGTAGGGAGACTCCAGGTAGAAGCTCAAGCCCTCTCAAACTGGCTACCTCTACCACCCTTAGCACAGAGACTCAAGCTAGGAATAGACAACTCCACCTACTGGAAGAAAACAGAGTTCTGAGAGACTTTTCTATTCTCCCTCTTCTCATCTCTTCTCCTCTACCCTTCCCCCTCTTGCCATCACAATCTCAACATACATGAAACCAAGGACTTTGCATGAAATTGGACTTTAAGAACTGAATCACCAAAATTATTTAATATAGAGGAATTGCATAGGCCCATCTCACCCCCCATTTATTTTTATATTATTTTCATTCTCCCTCTTTTCTTTCTTGTTTTTTTTCTTCTTTTTTATTCTTCCCTCTATTCCACTTGCAACCTCCAAACTTTTACTATTTATACATAGGGTAATTTTATGAATACAGATAAGGAATTTGAATTTATACATTCTTCCATAAATTACCCCTGTCTATTCATTACAGTTCTCCTCCAATTTGCTAAGATAGATTAATCTCATACCCTCACTCTTTTCTGCCTTAACATAGCATCCTACCCCTGACCCTCAGTTCTCTATACACCATCAGAAATGGTATGGCTTTTATGAAACTAATGACTATATTCTAAATAATAATTGAAGCCAACATCTGTAGACATAGAATCTAAATATAAATGTATGTATAATGGTTAGGCTTAGGCTTCAGGTTAGGGTTAGATTTAGAGTTAGGATTTAATCTATGGTTAGGGCTAGGACTAAGGATAGGACAAGGGTTAGGACTAGGTTTAGGGTTAGGGTTAGGATTGTGGTAAAGTATAGGGTTAGAACTAGTGATAGGCTAGTGTGAGAGTTAGAGTTAATTGTAGGGCTGGGGCTAGTGTTATGTTTAGGGATAGGGCTAAATTAGGGCTAGGCTTAGTGTTAGGTTTAGACCTCAGGTTAGGGTTAAAATTAGGGTTACATGTAGGGAAAGGGAGTGGGTTATAGGTAGGTTTTGGGCTAAGGCTAGGTTTAGTATTAGGGTTAGGCTAGGGTTAGGTTTAGGGTTATGATTAAGGCTAGGCTTAGGCCTAGAATGAAGGCTAGTGTTTGTGTTATGTTTAGGGCTAGTATTAGGGCTAGGGCTAATGCCCGGTCCAGGGTTACAGTTAGGGATAGATTTAGTGTTAGGTTTATGGCTTGTTCCAGAGTAAGGGTTAGGGTTAGGGTAAGGGTTACGTTTAGAGCTAGGGTTATTATTAGGGTCAGGTTCAATTTTAGGGTTTGGTTTATGTTAGAGGTGAGGTTTAGGGCTCAAATTAGCATTAAGTTTAGGGTTAGGGTTAATGACTGTTAGGTTTAGGGTTTAGATGTGGTTTAGTTTAATGGATAGAGTTAAGGTTAGGCCTAATGTTTAGCATAAGGGTTAGGGTTATCATTAGGTTAGTGGATAGGGTTAGACCTAAGATTAGTGCTAGGGATATGTATAGGATTTAGGGTTTTTGTTTTGTTTTGTTTTGTTTTAGGTTAGGGTTAGGTTTAAGTTTAGGGTTAAAGCTAGATTTAGGACTCTGATTAAGGCTAGGTTTTGGGTTAGGTTAGGTCTAGGGTTAAGGCTACAGGTAATGTATGAAGAAGGGTTATGATTAGCGCTAGTTATAGGGTTAGGGTTACGGCTGGGTCTAGTGTTAGGGTTAGGTTTATGGTTATGACAATATTAAGAGCTAGATTTAGTGTTAGGGTCAGAGTCAGTGTCCATATTACTTTTCAGGTTAGATTTAGGACTGGAATTAGAGATAGGTGTAGGGCTAGGTGTAAGGTTAGGGTTTGGTTTAGGCGAAGGGTTAGGATTAGGACTATGACTCGGTTTTGTTTTAGGGCTAGGGGTAGGGTTAGGGCTAGTTTTAAGATTAGTGTTGGGGTTACGGCTAGTGTTAGTGTGAGGTTTAGGCTTAGGTTTAGGGTTAGATTTAGAGTTAGGTTTAGATCTAGGGTTTGAGCTAGGGTGAAGGATAGGGCTAGGGTTAGGGCTAAGTTTAGGGCTAGGTTTAGGGTGATGGTAAGGATTGGTTTAGAACTCGGTATAGGGCTAGGGAGAGAGTTAGAGTTAGTCTTAGGGCAAGGGTTAGTGTTATGGTTAGACCTAGGGTTAGGGCTAGGGTTAATGTTAGGTTTAGGATTAGGGTTAGGTTTAGGATAAGTGTTGGGATTACAGCTAGTTTTATGGCTAGGGTGAGGGTTATAATTAGTGTAAGGGTTAGGTTTATGATTATGGTGAAGTTTATATATAGGATGTGGGCTAAGGTTTGTGTTAGGGTTAGGATTAGGATTAGAGCTAGGGCAAAAGTCAGGTCTAGGGTTACAGTAAGGGGTAGTTTATTGTTAGGTTTATAGCTATGTGTATTTTAAGAGTTAGGTTTATGGTTAGGGTCAAGTTTCGAGCTAGGGTTATTATTATGGTTAGGGTCAGGTTTAGGGTTTTTGTTAGGTTAAGGTAAAGGTTTAGGGCTCGAATTAGCAATATTGTTAAAAATAGGGTAATGATAGTATTAGGTTTAGGGTTCAGGTTAAGTGTAGGGTAATTTATAGGATTAAGGTTAGGTATAGGATTAGGATTTGGCCTAGGGTTAGCATAAGGGTTAGGGTTATCATTAGAATAATGGATAGTTTAGAGCTAGGGTTAGGGCTAGGGTTATGCTAAGGATTAAGTCTAGGCTTAGGCTTAGGCTTAGGGTTAGGGCTATGGTTAGGATTAGGTTTAGCTTTAGGGTTAAAGCTAGGGTAGACCTTGGATTAGGGCTAGGTTTTGCAATAGGTTAGGGGTACAGCTAATGTAAGAACTTGTTATGATTCTGGCTAGTTTTAGGGTTAATATTATGGCTAGGTGTAGTTTTAGGGTTAGATTTAGTGTTGGGGTGGTGTTTAGAGCTAGGGTTACTGTTAGTGTCAGGGTCAGTGTTCAGGTTAGTATTATGGTTAGAATTAAAGCCAGAATTAGGTCTAGGGGAAGAGTTAGTGTTTGGCTTAGGCTAAGGGTTATTGTTAGGGCTATGTCTAGGTTTTTCATTAGGACTAGGGTTTGAGTTATGGCTAGATTTAGGATTAGGTTTAGGTCTAGGGCTACTGTTAGGGTTAGGTTTAGGTATAAGTTTACTTGAAGGGCTACTGTTAGGATTCAGTATTGGGTTAGGTTCAGGTTTAGACCTATGATTAGTTTTAGGGTCAGAATAAGGGTCAGGGTTAGGGTTAGGATTTGGGTTATGGTTAGAACTAGAATGAGTGT
Organism: Marmota flaviventris; assembly: GCF_047511675.1. Lineage (NCBI taxonomy): Eukaryota > Metazoa > Chordata > Mammalia > Rodentia > Sciuridae > Marmota > Marmota flaviventris. The sequence continues at coordinate 7,274,409 of NC_092510.1, read as the reverse complement.
TAGTGTTAGGACTAGTAATAGGGTTAGGGTTTGTGTTAGGTTGAGGATTAGGGTTAGCATTAGGGTTAGGGATAGGTTTAGAACTAGGGTTAGGGCTTGGAATAGGGCAATGGTTAGGTTAAAGCTGGGTTTAGGTCTCAGAGTAGGGCTAGTTTTGTGTTAGGTTTAGGGCTAGGCAACTAGGGTTACAATTAGGGTGAATTTTTTGGTCATGGTTAGGGGTTAAACCTCTAGTGTTAGGATTAGGTTTAAGGTTAGGGTGATATTTAGAGCAAGTTTTAGTGTTAGGTTAATAGTCAGGGTCAGAGTTAGTTTTAGAGTTAGGGTTAGGACTCCAAATAAGGCTAGGGTTACTGTAAGGGTTTGGTTTAAGGTTAGAGTGGTGTTCTGAGCTAGGGTGAGTGTTAGGATATGAGTGAGGGTCAGGGTTAGTATTAAGGTTAAGGTTCGGACTCGAATTAGGGCTAGAGTTAGGTCTAGGTGTAGTATTCGGATTTGCTTTAAGTTAAGGTTTAGTAATAGGGCTATTACTCGGTTTTGTTTTACTGCTAGGGTTAGGGTTTGGGCTAGTTTCATGAATAGTGTTAGGGTTAGTGCTAGTATTAATGTTAGGCTTAGGCTTAGGGTCAGTGTTAGAGTTGGAGTTAGAGTTAGATCTAGGGTTAGGACTAGAAATAAGGATTAGGCAAGTGTTATGGCTAGGATTATGGCTATGTTTAGGGCTAGGGTTAGGGTTAAGTTAAGGGATATGGTTAGAACTAGGGATAGGGAGAATGTGAGAGTTAGAGTTAGTCTTAGGGCTATGGTTAGTGTTAGAATTAGGGATAAGGTTAAACTAGGCCTAGGATTGGGGCTAGGGTTAGTGTTCAGCTTAGTCTAGTGTTAGGGTTAGGGTTAGGATTAAGTTTAGTGTAAGGGATGATGTTATAGCTAGGTTTAGTGGGAGGGTGAGGGTTAGAATTAGGTTAGGGCTATGGTTAAGGTTAGGGTTATGATTAGGGCTAGGTTTAGCACTAGGATGAGTGCTAGGTTTTGTTTTAGGTTTAAAGCTAGGATTAGGGCTAGGGCTAAAATCAGGTCTTGGGTTATGGTTAAAGATAGTTTTAGTGTTAGATTTATGGCTACATGAAGTGTAAGGGTTAGTTTTAGGGTTAGGGTCAGGTTTAGAGCTAGGACTATTTTTACAGTCAGGGCCTGGGTTAGGGTTTGGGATAGGTTAAGTTTTAAATTTAGGGCTCAAATTAGCATTAGGTTTAGTGTTAGGTTAATGATAGGGTGAAGTTTAGAGTCTAGGTTTGGGTTAGGGTAATGGAATTTGTTAGGATTAGGGATAGAGTTATGCTTAGGACTATGTTTACATTATACTTAGAGTTACATTTATGGAAATGGAAAGGGTTAGAGCTAGGGTTATTGCTAGGGTTATGTTTATGATTAGGGCTATGGTTAGTGTAGGATTAGGGTTAAAACTTGAGTTACGGCTCGGATTAGGGCTATTTTTTGTGTTAAGTTAGTGAAAGAGTTAGGGTTATGGCTAATGTAAGTACCAGCGTTATGTATAGGGCTAAATTTAGGTTTAGGGTTTGGGCTATATATAGTGTTAGGCTTAGGTTTAGGATTAGGGTTATGTTTAGAGCTAGGGTTAGTGTTATGGTCAGAGTGAGGGTCAGGGTTAGTTTTAGTATTCAGATTAAACCTCAAATTAGGGCTAGGTTTAGGGTTAGAGTTTGGTTTAGGTTAAGGGTTAGGGTTAGGGCTATGGTTCAGTTTTGTTTTAGGGTTAGGGTAGGGTTAGGGCTGGTTTTAGGATTAGCATCAGGGTTATGGGTAGTGTGAGAGTTAGAGTTAGTGATAAAATTAGACTTAGCGTTTGGGATAGTGTTAAATTAGGGCTAGGATTAGGGCTAGGGTTAGTGTTTAGCTAAGGCCTAGCGATAGGGATAGGGTTAGGATTAAATTTAGGATAAAGAATGGTGTTATAGCTAGGTTTAGATGTAGGGTGAGGGTTAGAGTTAGCGTTAGGGCTAGGGTTAGAGTTAGGGTAATGATTAAGGCTAGGTTTAGGGCTAGGGTGAGGGATAGTGTTCAATTTAGATTAAGGGCTAGGATTAGTACTAGGGCTAATATCAGGTCTAGGCTTATGGTTAAAAATACTTTTAGGTTTAGGCTTATGGCTAAGTCTTGTGTGAGGGTTAGGTTTAGGCTAAGGGTCAGGTTTAGAGCTCGAGGAATTATTAGGATTAGGATTTGGCTTAGGTAAGGATTTAAGTTTATGGCTCAAATTAGCATTAGGGTTAGGGTTAGGATATAGTTAGGGTTTGTTTTAAGGTTCAGTTTTGGTTTAGGGTAATTGATAGGGTTAGTGTTAGAGATAGGGCTAGGGTTAGGCTTAGTGTTAGCATTAGGGTAAGGGTTATGGTTATGGTAATTGATATGGTTAGAAGTAGAGTTATGGTTAGGAATATGCCTTGAGTTAGGGTTAGAGTTTGTTAGAACTAGGTTTAGGGTTAGGATTAGGGTTATGTTTAGCATAAAGTTTAGGTTTTTGAGCTAGGGTTAGGGCTAGTTTTAGGGTTAGTCTACGGATAGGATTATGTTATGTTTAGGGTTAGGGTGGTGTTTTGAACTAGGATGAGTGTTAGGATATAAGTCAGGTACAGGGTTATTTTTAAGATTATGATTAGGACTTGAATTAGGGCTAGGTTTAGATCTAGGTGTAGTGCTAGGGTTTGGTTTAACTTAAGGTTAGTGTTAGTCCTGTTGCTCGATTTTATTTTAGTGCTATGATTAGAGTTAGGGCTAGCTTTATGATTAGCTTTAGGGTTAGGTCTAGTGCTATGGTTAGGTTTAGGATTAAGTCTAGATTTAAAGCTAGGATTAGGGCTAGTGTTAGAGTCTGTAAACAAGTCAGGATAGTGCCTGGCAAAATGCCAGAGCGAGTGGTTTGTGAAGTAACAAAAGCAAGCCATTAAGTGTGGAGATTCCTTATTGGTTGACTGCTATATCGAGTTTATGTTAATTAGATAAGCTGTGTGGAATGTATAAATACTCCTCCTGTCCTACAATAAACGGCTCCTACTCCTGCTGTATCAATGTACACAAGTTGTTCATCACCCTCCGGTTATTTTGCCCAGCCAGCCGGGCTACAGCAGGCTAGGTTTTGTGTTAGGTTTAGGGCAACAATTAGGGCTAGGAATAATGTCAGGTCTAGGTTTATAGTTAGTGTTAATTTTAGGTTATGTTTATGGCAAGGTCAAATTAAAGTGTTATGTTTAGGGAAAGGGTCACATTAAGAGCTGAGGTATTATTAGGGTCAGGGTCAGGCTGTGGGATTGGGTTAGGTTAAGTTTTAGTGTTAAGGCTCAAATTAGCAATAAGTTTAGAATTAGGGTTAGAGTAATGGATAGTGTTAGGTTTAGGGTTAGGTTTGGTTTAAGGTAATGGATATGGTTAGGGTTTGTGATAGGTTTAGGGTTAGGCCTAGGGATAGCATTATGGTTATAGTTATCGTTAGGGTAATTTATAGGTTTAGACCTAGGTTTAGGGCTATGATAATGGTTAGGATTAGGGCTAGAGTTAGCGTTAGGGTCAGGGTTAAGACGAGGGTTACACTTAGTATTAGATTTAGGGTACAGTTTAGGGTTTGGGCTAGGATTTTTGCTATGGCTAAGATTAATTTATGGTTTGGTCTAGGGTTATGGTCATGGTTAGTGTAACAATTAGGGCTAGTGTTATCATTAGGGTTAGGGTAATAGGATTAGATGTCAGGTTAAAGATAGTTTTAGGTTTAGGTTAGTGTTAGGTTTAGGTTTAGGATTAGGGTTAGCATTTGACCTAGCTTTGGTTTAGGGTTAGGGTTAGGTTCACTGTTAGTTCTAGGGTTAGGTTTATGTTTAGGGTTAGGGTAGGTTTAGTTTAAGGTCTAATGTAATCATTAGGGTTAAACTTAGGGTTAGAGTAATGGGTATGGTTCAAGCTAGAATTAGTGCTTGGGTTAAGGTTAGGATTAGTCCTGGGGCTAGGTTTAGGGTTTGACCTTGGGTTAGTGTTAGGATTAGATTAAGTGTAAGGGTTAGTGATGGATCTAGATTTAGGGCTAGGATGAAGGTTAGGTTTACAGTCTGGGCTAGGGTAGGTTTATGGTTAGGTTTAGGGCTAGGGTTAGTATTATTTTTAGGAATATTGTCAGTATAATTGATAGAATTAGAGCTAGGGTTTGGGCTATGGTTACAGTTAGAATTAGGGCTAGAATTAGAGTGAGGTTTAGAATTTGGGCTAGGGTTATTTTATGGTAAGGTTTAGTGTTTGAGCTAGGGTTAAGGCTAGAATGAGGGTTAGTGTTAGGGTTAGGGCTAAGTTTAGGGATAGAGTTATGCTCAAGGTTAGGTTTAGGGCTGTAATTAGGGCTGGGTTTTGTGTGAGGTTTAGGGCTACTGTTAGGTATATGGGTAATGTAAGACCTAGAGTTATGGTTATGGCTATATAGTCAGGGTCAGGGTTTGTTTTAGGAGTGTTAGGGTTAGTTTTTGGCATAAGATAAGGTTTAGAGCTAGGGTTTTTGTTAGGGTAAATGTCAGGGTTCAGGTTAGGATTAGGTTTAGGGTTAGGTCCAGAATGAGGACTAGGGTTAGGTCTAGGGGTAGAGTTAGTGTTTGGTTTAAGTTAAGGTTTATTGTTATGGCTAAGGCTAGAGTTATGGCTATATTTAGGATTAGGTTTAGGTTTAGGGCTAGTGTTATTGTTAGGTTTCAATGTAGGGTTAATGTTAGGGCTAGTGTTAGTTTATGGATAAGGGTTAGGGTCAGGTTTAAACCTAGGTTTAGTGTTAGGGTCAGAATAAGGGTCAGCGTTAGTGTTAGGGTTTGGGTTAAATTTAGAGCTAGAATGACGATTAGGATTAGGACTAGTAATAGAGTTAGGGTTTGGGGTAGGCATAGAATTAGGGTTAGGACTAGGGTAGCAATAGGGTGTAAGAAATAGAGTTAGAACTAGGATTAGGACTAGGGATAGGGTTAGGGTTAGGGCCAGGGTTATGATTAGGGTTAAAACTAGGGTTAGGCTTTGGATTAGGGCTAGGTTTTGTGTTAGGTTTAGGGCTATGGCTAATTTAAGAACTGGCATTACAATTAGGGCTAGTTTTATGGTTAGGTTTAGGGCAAGGTCTAGTGTTAGGATTAGGTTTAGGGTGATTTGTAGAGCTAGGGTTAGTGTTAAGGTCAGAGTCAGGGTTAGTATTAGTTCTAGGGTTAGGGTTAGGACTCGAATTAGGGATAGGGTTAGGGTGAGTTGTAAGATTAGGGTTTCATTGAGGATAAGGTTTAGGGTCAGTGAAATGGCTCGGTTTTCCTTGAGAGCTAGGGCTTGGGTTGGAGCTAGTTTTCAAATTAGCATTTGGGTTAGAGCTAGTGTTAGGGTGTGGTTTAGGCTTAGAGTTAGGGTTAGATTTATAGTTAGGGTTAGAACTAGGTTTAAGGCAAGAGCGAAGGTCAGGGCTAGGTTTAGGGATAAGATTTGAGTTATTATAAGGGATAGAGTTAGAAGTAGGGATAGGGATAGGGCAAGAGTTAGAGTTAGTGTAAGTATTATATTTAGGGTTAGAATTAGGGCTTAATTAGAGCTAGAATTAGAGCTAGGCTTAGTATTAAGGCTGAGCCTAGGTTAATGGCTAGGGTTATGGTTATGGTTATGGTTAGGTATGATGTTATAGCTAGCTTTAGAACTAGGGCGAGGGTTAAAATTAGTTTTAGGTCTATGGTTAGGGTTAGGTTTAGCAATAAGGCTAAGATTATGGCTAGGATTAGGGCTAGAGTTTGTTTTTGGGTTAGGGCTTCATTAGGGCTATGGCTAATGTTAGGTCTAGGGTTATGGTTAGAGATAGTTTTAGTGTTAAGATCATTAGGGTTAGGATTAGGTTAATGGATATGATTAGGTTTAGGGTTCAGGGTAGGTTTAGGGTAATGTATAAGTTTAGGGTTAGGAATAGGTTAAGGGTTAATCTTGGGTTAGCACTAGGGTTAGGGTATGGATTAGGGTAATGGTTAGGGTTATAGCTGGGGTTAGGGCTGGGTTTATGGTTAGGATTAAGGTAGGTTTAGGGTTAGGTTTTGGGTTATGTCAGGGGTTAGGGTTAGGGTTAGGGTTAGATTTTGGGTAAGGGTTAGGGCTAGAATTAGGGTTATGTTTAGGGTTAAAAGTAGTGTTATGGCTCCAATTACAGATAGGATTTGGTTTAGGTTAGGGTAAGTTTTAAGTTACAGCCAATGTAAGAACTAGGGTTATGATTAGAACTAGTTTTAGGGTTAGGGTTAGGGCTAGGTCTAGGGTTAGGTTTAGGTTTATGTTTTGAGTGATGTTTAGAGCTAGGGTTAGTGTTAGGGTCAGAGTCAGGGTCAGGGTTTGTTTTAGGGTTAGGGATAGGACTCGAATTAAAGCTAGGTTGAGGGCTAGGTGTAGGCCTAGGGTTTGGTTTATGTTAAAGGTTAGGGTTAGGGCTATAGCTGGGTTGTTTTTTGGGCTAGGGCTAGTTTTAGCACTAGCATTAGTGTTACAGCCTGTGTTAGTGAGAGGTTTAACTTAAGGTTAGGGTTAGATTTATAGTTACGTTTGATATATGATTAGGGCTAGAGCTACGTTTAGGGCTAATGTAAAGACAAGTGATAGGATTATGGTAAGGGATAGGGTTAGAACTAGAAACAGGGCTACGACGAGAGTTAGAGGTAGTCTTAGGGCTATGGTTAGGTTAGGTTTAGGGCTAAATTAGGGATAGGATTAGGTCTAGTGTTTGTATTAGGGTTAGGCCTAGTTTAGGCTTAGGTTTAGGATTCAGGATAGGGTTGGGATTAGGGGAAGGGATGGGTTCAAAGCTAGTTTTAGGGCTAGGTCAAAGGTTACAATTTCTGTTAGGACTAGGGTTATGGTTTGATTTAGTAATAAGGATAGGTTTAGGGCTAGAATGAGGACTAGGGTTTGTTTTAGGGTTATGGCAAGAATTAGGGCTAGGGATAGTGTCAGGTCTAGGCTTACATTAGGGATTCATTGAGGGTTAGATTTATGGCTAGTATTAGTTTAAGGGTTTGGGTTAGGGTGAGTGTCATGTTAGAGCTAGGGTTATTATTAGGGTTACAATTAGGTTTCAGGTTTGGTTTAGGTTAGGGTTTAAGTTTATACTTGAATTAGCATTAGGATTTGGTTAGGGAAATGATAGGTTTGGGTTTAGGATTCATGTTAGGTATAGGGTAATTGATAGGGTTAGAGTTAGCAAAAGGGTTAGGGTTAGGCCTAGGGTTAGCCTTAGGGTTATGGTTGTGCTTAGGGTAAGGGATAGGGATAGGGCTAACGTTATGGTTATTATTAGGGCTAGAGTTAGGGTTAGACATAGGGTTAGCGTTAGGCTTAGGTTTTGGGTATGGTTTAGAGTTTGAGCTATGGTTAGCACTAGGGCAAGCGTTAGGTTTAGGGTTAGGTTTAGGTTATAGTTATGGTTAGTGTCAAGGTTAGTGTTAAGATTAGGGCTAGAGTTATCATTAGGTTTAGGGTATTGGATACAGTTTGATGTCATGTTAGGGTTAGGGTTAGGTTTAGGCGTAAAGTTAGGGTTAGAAATAGCTTTAGTGTTAGGTTTCGGGTAATGGTTAGGGTTTGAGCAAGGGTTAGCTCTATGGCAAGTATTAGGTTTATGGTTATGTCTAGAGTTAGGGTTAGTGTAGATTTAGTGTAAGGGCTAGGGTTATCATCAGGGTTAGGGTTAGGGTTAGGGTAATGGGTATGTTAGAGCTAGGGTTAAGGCTAGGGTTATCATTAAGTTTAGGGTTAGATTATGGTAATATGTACTCTTAGAGCTAGGGTAAGGGATAGGGTTAAGGTAAATATTAGGGCTAGGGTTTAGGTTAGGTTTAGGTCATGGGTTAGTGTTAGGGTTAGATTAAGTTTAAGGATTAGGGATTGAGCTAGTGTTTGGACTAGGACGAGGATTAGGTTTAGAGTTAGTGTGAGGGTTAGGGCTAGGTTTAGCATTAGGGTGAGGGTTAGGGTTAGGGTAATGGATAGAGTTAGAGGTAGGTTTTGGCCTATGGTGATGGCTAGTTTCAGGGTTAGTGATATGCCTAGGTATAGTGTTAGGGCTACATATTTTGTTAGGATAAGCTTTAGAGCTAGGGTTTGTGTTAGGGTAAGTGTCAGTGTTCAGTATAGGGTTAAGTTTATTGTTGGGGCCAGCGTTAGGTGTATTGTTTGGTCTAGGGGTAGGGTTAGTGTTTGGGTTAGGTTAAGGGTTATTATTAGGTCTAGGACTAAGTTTTTTTTTAGGGCTAGGCCTCGAGTTATCACTAGATAAAGGATTAATTGTAGGTCTAGGTCTAGTGTTAGGGTAAGGTTTAGTTATAGGGTTACAGGTAGTGCCAATGTTAGGGGTCGGTTTGGGGTTAGGGTCAGGTTTAGACCTGTGGTTAGTGTTATGGTCAGAATAAGTGTCAGGGATAGGGTTAGGGTTTGGGATAGAGATATAGCTAGGTTGAGGATTAGGGTTAGAACTAGTAATAGAGTTAGGTTTTGTGTTAGGCTAAGAATTAGGTTTAGGACTATGGTAGCTTTAGGGTTACAGTTTGGCTTAGGGTAAGGGATAGGGTTAGCATTAGTGTTAGGGCTAAGGTTAGGGTTAGGGTTAGGGCTAGGATTAGGTTTAGGGTTAGAGTTAAAGCTAGGGTTAGAGCTTGGATTAGGGCTAGGCTATGTTTGGTGTTAGCTTTAGGGCTATGGCTAATGTAAGAACTAGGGTTACAATTAGGGCTAGTTTTAGGGTTAGTGTTTCATCTAGGTTTAGTGTTTGGTTAGGTTTAGTGTTAGGGTTATGTTTAGGGTAATGGATAGTTTAGGATTAGTGAATGTGTTAGGGTTAGGCCGAGGGTTAGAATTAGGGTTAGGATTATGGTTAGGGTTAGGGTAATGGATAGGGATAGAGCTAGGGTTAGGGCTAGGTTTATGGTTAATGTTAGTGTTAGGGTTAGTGTTAGATTCAGGGTTATTGCAAGGATTAAAGTTAGGGTTAGGTTTAGGGTAAGCATTAGGACTTGGTTGAGGTTTAGAGTTAGGGTTAATGCTAGGGTTTGGGCTCGCATTAGGGCTAGATTTTGGGTTACATTAGGGATAGTGTTAGGGATACAGCTAATGTAAGAACTAGGGTTATGATTAAGGCTAATTTTAGGGTTACGGTTCTGGCTAAGTCTAGTTTTATGGTTAGGTTTAAGTTCAGGGTGATATTTTGAGCTAGGGTTAGTGTTAGGTTCAGAGTCAGGGTCAGGGTTAGTTTTAGGGTTGGGGATAGGACTAAAAATATGGGTAGGCTTAGGGCTAAATGTAGGGTTAGGATTTGGTTTAGGTTAAGGTTTAAGGTTAGTTCTATGGCTCATTATGTTTTAGGGCTAAGGCTAAAGTTAAGGGTAGTTTTACGATTAATGTTAGTGTTATTGCTAGTGATATGGTGAGTATAGGCTTAGGGGTACATTTCGAGTTATGGTTAATTCTAGGGCTAGGGCTATGGCTAGGGTTAGGGCTAAGGTTATGTCTAGTTTTGGGGTTATGGTAAGGGATAGGGTTAGAAGTAGTAATAGAGCTAGGGCGATAGTTAGAGTTAGTATTAAGGCTAGGGTTAGTGTTAAGTTTAGGGCTAAATTAGGGCTAGGAATATGTCTAGGATTGGTGTTAGGGTTAGGCCTAGGGTAAGGGCTATGTTTAAGATTAGGTTTACTAATAAGTTTAGGAGAAGGGATGGGGTTATAGCTAGGTTTAGGGTTAGGGTGATGATTAGAATTAGGTTTAGGTCTAGGGTTAGGTTTGTGTTAGAATTAAGGCTAGATTTGGGGTTAGGATGAGGGCTAGGGTTTGTGTTAGGGATAGGGCAAGTTTTAGGTATAGGGTTAATGTCAGGTTTAGGGTTAGAGCTAGGGATAGTTATTGGGTTAGGTTCATGGCTAGGTCTAATATTAGGTTTAGGGTAAGGCCCAGGTTAAGAGTAAGGTGTGTTTTTAGGGGCAGGTTCAGGTTTCAGGTTTGTGTTAGGTTAAATATTAGGGTTAAGGCTCAAATTAGTGTTAGGGTTAGAATTAGGGTTAGGTTTATGGGTAGGTTTGTGTTTAGGATTCAGGGTAAGATTAGAATAATTGGTGGGATTAGGGTTAGGCCTAGGGTTAGCATTTAGGTTAAGGATATTGTTAGGGTAATGAATAGCATTAGAGCTAGTGTTAGGGCTAGGATTTAGAATACTATTAGGGCTAGAGTTATAGTTAGGGATAGGGCTAGGGTTAGGGTTTGGATTAGGTTTAGGGTACAGGTTAGGTTTTGAGCTAGGGTTAGTGCTAGGGTGAGTGTTAAGTTTTGGATTATGTCTGGGGTTAGATTTACGGTTAAGGTTAGTGTTAGTTTTAGGGTTAGAGCTAAGGTTATCTTTAGAATTAGGTTAATGGATAGGGTTAGATGTCGGATTAGGGTTAGTGGTAGCTTTAGGTTTAGGGTTAGTGTTAAGGTTAGGGCTAAGATTATCTTTTGAGTTAGGGAAATATATAGGGTTAGATGTCAGGTTAGGGTAAAGAATAGTTTTATGTTTAGGGTTAGTGTTAGGGTTTGGGCTAGGGTTAGTGTTAGAGACAGGGTTAGGGTTTTACCTAGGGTTAAGGCTATGATGAGGGTTAGTTTTAGGGTTAGGTCTAGGATTAGGTTTACAATTAGGATTAGAGCTAGGGTTATCATTAGGGTTAAAGTTCGGTTTAGGGTAATGGATAATTTTAGAGATAGTAGGAGTGCTAGTGTTAACATTATGATTAGGGCTAGGGTTAGCATTAGGTTTAAGACTAGGCTAGGGTTATGTTTAGGGTTCGGTTTTGGGTTTTATCTTTGGTTAGGTTTAAGGCGAGGGTTAAGGTTAGCTTGAAAGTTAGACATAAGGTAAGGGATAAGGTTAGGTTAGGGTTAGGGTTACGCTTTGGGCTAGATTTAGGCCTAGGATTATGGCTAGGTTTTGTGTTAGGTTTAGAGCTACTTTTAGTGCTATGGTAATGTAAGGGTTATGTTTACAGTTATGGCTAGGTCTAGTGTTAGGTTTAGGTTTTGGTTAGGGTCAGTTTTATAGCTAGAGTTAGTGTTAGTGTCAGGGTCTGTGTTTGGATTAGGGTTAGGGTTACGGCTAGAGCCAGAATTAGGATTGGTTAGGTCTAGAGGTAAGGTTAGTGTTTGGCTTTGGCTAAGGGTTATCATTAGAGCTAGGGCTAGTTTTGTGTTTAGGTCTTGGTTAAAGATATGGCTAGATTTATGATTAGGTTTATTCTAGGGCTAGTGTTAGGGTTAGGTTTAGATATACGGTTATAGTAGGGCTAGTGTTAGGGTTTGGTTTAGGTTCAGGATCAGAATAAGGGTGAGGGTTGGGGTTAGAATTTGGGTTATGGTTATAACAAGAATGAGGGCTAGGGTTAGGACTAGTTATAGGGTTAGGGTTTGGGTTAGACTAAGGATTAGTTTTAGGACTAGGGTTAGCATTATGGTTGGGGTTTGACTATGGAAATGTATAAGGTTAGAGCTAGGGTTAGAGCTAGGGTTCAGGTTAGGGTTATGACTATGTTAGGGTTAGGGTGAAAGCTAGGGTTAGTTATCAGAATTTGGCTAGTTTTGGTTAGCATTAGTTTTAAGTTTATGGCTAATATATGATCTAGGGTTATGATTAGAACTGATTTTAGAATTAGAGTTATGACCAGGTCTAGTGTTAGGTTAAGGTTTAGTTTTAAGGTGATGTTTAGAGGTAGGGTCAGTGTTAATGTCAGAGACAGGTTTAGGAGTAGATTTAGGGTTAAGATTAGGACTCAAATTAGGGCTAGGCTTAGGGCTAGATATAAGGTTATGGCTTGGTTTAGGTAAAAGTTTAGGGTTAGTGTAATGGCTCAGGTTTGTTTTAGGGCTAAGCCTATGTTTAGGGCTAGTTTTAGGATTAGCGTTAGGATTAGGGCTAGTGTTAGTATTAGGTTTAGATGTAGAATTAGGGTTAGATTTACAGTTAGGGTTAGATCTAGGGTTAGGGGAAGGTGTAAGTTTAGGGCTAGTGTTATTCTAGGCTATGTCTAAGAATAAGGTTACAGTAAGTGACAGGGTTAAAATTAGGGTTAGGTCTAGAGCAACAGTTATACTTAGTCTTAAAGCTAGGATTAGGGTTAGGTTTAGGATTTGAGCTAGGCTTTGTGTTAGGGTTAGTCCTAGGGTTAAGGTTAGGGCTAGGTTTAGTGTTAGGGTTAGGGTTAGGGTTAGGTTTAGGGTAAACAATGGGGTTATAACTAGGTTTAGGGCTAGGAAAAGGGTTAGAATTAGGGTTTGGTATATGATTAAGGCTAGGTTTTGGGCTAGGATGAGAGCTAGTGTTCATGTTAGGGTTAGGGCTAGGATTAGGGCTAGGGCTAATGTCAGGTCTAGGGTTACAGTTAGAGATACGTTTCAGTTTAGGTTTATGATTAGGTCTCGTTTAATGGTTAGATTTAGGGTAAGGGTCAAGTTTACAGCTATGTGTATTAATAGGGTAACTGTACAGCTTAAGGTTTGGTTTAGGTTAAGGTTTAGGTTTAGGGCTTGAATTAGCATTAGGGTTAGAGTTAGGGTTAGAGTAATGAATAGGCTTAGGTTTAGGGTTCAAGTTGGTTTTAGGGCAATGGAATGGTTTAGGGATTGTGATAGGGTTAGGGTTAAGCCTAGGGTTAGCATTAGGATTAGGATCATGGTTAGGGTAATGGATAGAATTAGAGCTAGGGTTATGGCTAGGGTTAACATTAGGGTTAGGGCTAGGATTAGGGTAGTTTATATAATTAGAGCTATGGTTAGGGCTATGATTAATCTTAGGATTAGGCCTAGTGTTAGGTTTGGTTTTGGGACAGGGCTAGGGTTATGTTAAGGATAAAGGTGAGGCTTTGAGCTAGGGTTGTGTCTAAAGTGAGGCTTAGGGTAAGGGTTAGGGCTAGGCTTAGGTTTAGGGTTACACTTAGGGCTATGTTCAGGCCTAAAATTCGGTCTAGGTTTTGTGTTAGTTTAGGCCTAGGGTTAGGGCCATGGGTAATGTAAGAGCTAGGGTTATGATTAGCTCTAGTTTTAGGGTTAGGGTTATGGCTAGGTCTAGTGTTAGAGTGAGATTTTTGTTTAGTGTGAGCTTTGGAGCTAGGATTATGTTAGGGTCAGGGCCAGTGTTCAGGTTAGAGTTAGTGTTGGGTTTAATGCCAGAATTAGGACTAGGGTTAGGTCTAGGTGTAGGGTTAGTGTTTGGGTTAGGTTAAGGGTTATTGTTAGGCCTAACAATATTGTTAGGTTGGTGTTCAGCTCTAGGGCTAGAGATATGGCTAGATTAAGGATTAGGTTTAAGTCTAGGGCTAGTGTTAGGTTTAGGATTAAGTATATGATTACTGGTAGGTCTAATGTTAGGGTTCGGTTTTGGATTAGGGTCAGGTTTATAACTGCGATTAGTGTTAGGGTCAGAATAAGTGTCAGGGCTAGGGTTAGTGTTAGGTTTAGGCCTAGGTTTAGGGTTAGAGTTAGGGTTATGTTTAGTTTAAAGGAATGGGTTATAGCAAGATTGAGGGCTTGGGTTAGTATTAGGGTTAGGACCAGGGTTATGGTTAAGGTTATGATAAAGGCTAGGGTTTAGGGCTAGGGGTTCATTAGAGTTATGATTAAGGCTAGGTTTAGGGCTAGGATGAGGGATAGGGTTTGTGTTAGGGTTAGTACTAGGATTAGTGTTAGAGTCAATGTCAGGTCTAGGGTTATGGTTAGAGATAGTTTTAGGATTAGGTTTATGGCTATGTTTAGTGTAAGTGTTAGGTTTTTAGATAGTTGTCAAATGTAGAGCTAGGTGTATTATTAGGGTCAAGGTCAGGTTTAAGGTTTTGTTTAGGTTATGGTTTAGGGTAGACTTCGAATTAGAAGGATTTGGATTAGGGTAATGATAGGGTTTGGTTTAGTGTTCAGGTTATATTTAGCATAATGGATAGGGTTACAGTTAGGGATAGGGTTAAATTTAGGCCTAGGGTTAGCATTATAATTAGGGTTATGTTTAGGGTAATTGATAGGGTTAGAGCTAAATTTATGTCTAGGGTATGGATAGGATTATGGCTAGGGTTAGGATTAGGGTTATGGGTTTGTTTTGTGTTAAGTTTATGGCTAGAATTATGGCTAGGGCAAATGTCAGGTCTAGGATTATGGCTAGGGATAGTTTTAGGGTTAGGTTTATGGCTACGTATAGTGTAAGGGTTAGGTTTAGGGATAGGGTCAGGATTGGAGTTAGGTATATTATCATGGGGAGGGGCAGAGTTAGAATTTAGGTTGGGTTAAAGTTTAGGGTTAGGGCTTGAATTAGCATTAAGGTTAGAGTTAGGGGGCAATGATAGGGTTAGGTTTAGAATTCAGGTTAGGTTTTGGTTAATGAAATTGGTTAGGGTTAGGGATAAGTTTAGGGTTAGGCCTAGGGTTACCATTAGAGTTATGGTTATAATTAGGGTAATGGATAGGGTTACAGCTAGTGATAGGGCTAGGGTTATGGTTAGAATTCTGGCTAGAGTTAGGGTAAAGTTTAGGGCTAAACTAAACTCTAACCCTAACCCAATCCCTAACCCTAACTTTATACAAATACAAATTGTTCCTGTCAGCAAAGAATTGAACTGAGAAGGCCGAAATCTGGGGAACAAAGTAAGGCTAGGTAAAAATGTATCCTGCCCAGTATCAAAAAAGATTGAACAAGACAAACTCAAACCCTAACACTAGACCTAACTCTAACCTAACCTCTTTAGAGAACCTTTGATCATAGAAGTCTCAAAGATGAGGAGCCTAGTGGGGCAAGCTAACAGATGAACCCTGCCCAGTATGAAAGAATTCTGACCAAATGATTGTGGGAGGTAGTTCAGTACATGCATTTTTTCCTCTCGTCTCCTAAAATGCCCTCGCATAGTGTTGTTTTTGCATGCCTCATAGTTGGGATACTTTCACAAGGATAAAACCAGAGTGTCCTCACAGAGAACTGATTGAGGGTGTGAAGTTTCAAGCAGCTAGCTTGAAACTAGATTTCCAGCTCCATTTCCATTTACTCATATAGGTCAAAATGAAGTGAAATCTTAAAAAAAAAAAAAAAAAACTGAAATACTGAAGCAAACCAGTGAACATAGAAGGCCCAAACCAGAGGAAGATATTAAGGATAGGTAAAAGATAAATCCTGCCTAGTATCAAAGAAATTTGAACTACTGTAAACCTAACACTAGATCTATCCTTATTCCTAACCCTACAGCTCACCCTAGCCTGTTTAGAGAACCTTTGATCATAGAAGTCCCAAACTAATGGAGCCTAGTGGGGCAAGCTAACAGATGAATCCTTCACAATATCAATGAAATCTAAGCAAATAATTGGGAGAAGTGTTTCAGTATATGCATATTTCCTTTATTTCTCCCAAAGTGCTCTGAAATAAAGTTGCTTTGCATGTTTCAGCTGAAGGGGGCAACATTCACAAGGAACAAACCAGAGAGTGCCCATAGAGAATTGATTGTGTGCAGTTTCAAGCAGCTAGCACCAACCCTGTTTGATTTCATGCTCCGTTTCTCTTCAACAAAATAGTTCAAAATTAAGTGAAACCTTAAAATACAATCTGTTCCTGACAGCAAACCATTGAACCGAGAAGGCCCAAACCAAGGAACATTGTGAGGCTAGGTAAAATATAAATCCTGCCCAGTATCAAAGATACATGACTCTAACCCTAATGCTAGGTTTAAACATAGCCCTTACCCTAAACATAAAAAAACCCTAATCTGTTTAGAGAAACTGTTATCATAGAAGTCCCAAATTAAGTGAGCCTAGTGAGGCAAGCTAACAGATGAATCCTGTGCAGTATCAAAGAAATCTGACCAAATAATTTGGGGAGGTAGTTCAGTACATGTATATTTCCCTGTTGTCTCCAACAGTACTTTCGGATAAATATGTTTTTGAATGCTTCAGCTTTGGGATAGAATTACGGTAGTTTTAGGGTTAGAGTTAGGGTTAGGGCTAGGATTATCATTAGGGTTAGGGTTAGATTTAAGTTTAGGTTTAAGGTTAGGGCTATGGTTATGTTTAGGTTTATGGTAAGGGTTAGGTTTTGAGCTAGGGTTAGGGTTATAGCGAGTGTTAGTTTTAGGGTTAGGTCTAGGTTTAGTTTTCTGGTTAGGGTTATGGTTAGGGTTAAGGCTAGGGTTACCAATAGGTTTAGGGTTAGGTTTAGTGTATTTTGTAGATTTAGAGCCAGGGTTAGGGCTAGGGTTAAGGTTAGGATTAGGGCTAGGGTTAGGGTTAGATTTATGGATATTTCTAGGTTTATGTTTATGGTAAGTGTTAGGCTTTGAGCTCGGGTTGGGAGTAAGGCTAGGGTTAAATTAGGATTAGGGCTAGGGTTAGGGTTAGGGTTATGCTTAGGGCTAGGTTAAGGCCTAGGATTAGCTGTAGGTTTTGTGTTAGGTTTAGGCCTAGGGTTAGGGCTGTGAGTAATGTAAGAACTAGGGATATGAGTAGGGCTAGTTTTAGGGTTAGGGTTATGGCTAGGTCTAGTGTTAGGTTTATATTTTTGGTTAGGGTCAGGTTTAGAGGTAGGTTTACTGTTAAAGGCTGGTCAGTGTTCAGGTTAGAGTTAGAGTTAGAGTTAGGGTTATAGCCAGAATTAGGACTAGGTTTAGGTCTAGGTGTAGGGGTAGTGTTTGGGTTAGGGTAAGGGTTATTGTTAGGGCTAGGACTAGGTTTTTGTTTAGGTCTAGGTCTAGAGTTAAGGCTAGATTTAGGATTAGATTTAGATCTAAGGCTAGTGGTAGAGTTAGGTTTAGGAATAAGTTTATCGGTAGTGCCAGTGTTAGAGTTTGGTCTAGGGTTAGAGTCAGGTTTAGACCTAAGTTTAGCGTTAGGGTCAGAATAAGTGTCAGGGTTAGCGTTAGAGTTTGGGATAGGATTAGAGCTAAAATGAGGCCTAAGTTTAGAACTACTAATGGGGTTATGATTTCAGTTAGCCTAAGGATTAGGGATAGGTCTACGGTTACCATTAGGGTTAGGGTTTTGCTTAGGGTAAGGGATAAGGTTAGAGCTAGGGTTAGGGTTACAGTTAGGATTAGGGTTAAAGCTAGGTTTAAAGCTTGGATTAGGGCTTGTTTTGTGGAAGGGTTAGGGCTAGGGTTAGGGCATTTGCTAATGTTAGAACTAGGGTTACAATTAGGGTTAGTTTTAGGGGTAGGTCTAGTGTTAGGGTTAGGTTTAAGGTTAGGATGATATTTAGAGCTAGGTTTAGTGTTAGGATATGAATCATGGTCAGGGTTAGGTTTAGGACTCGAGTTAGCGATAGGGTTACTGTTAGGATTTTGTTTAAGTTTAGGATGGGGTCTAGAGATAGGGTGAGCATTAGGATATGAGTCTGTGTCAGGGTTACTTTTAAGGTATGGGTTAGGAATCGAATTTAGGGCTAGGGTTAGGTCTAGATGTAGTGTTACTGTGTCTTATGTTAATGTTTAGGGTTAGGGCTATTGCTTGGTTTTGTTTTACTTCTAGGGTTAGGGTTAGTGCTAATTTTATGATTAGTGTTATGGTTAGGGCTAATGTTAGTGTTAGGCTTAAGCTTAGGTTTAAGGTTAGATTTAGAGTTAGGGTTACATGTAGGTTTAGGGTTAGGACTGAGGTCAGGGCAAGGGTTAGGGCTAGAGTCAGATTATGGTATGTAATAGGATTAGAACTAGGGATAGAGCTAGTGTGATTTAGAGTTAGTCTTAGGGCTTGTGTTAGGGAAATGGATAAATTAGGGCTAGGATTAGATCTATGATTAGTGTTCAGCTTAAATATAGAGTAGGGTCTGAGTTAGTATTAAGTTTAGTTAAAGAGAGAATGTTATAGCTAGGTTTAGTGGTAGGGTGATATTTAGAATTAGGGTTAGAACTTGGGATATGGTTAGGGTTATGATTAAGGCTAGGTTTAATGCTGGGATGAGGGCTAGTGTTTGGTTTAGATTTAGGGCTAGGATTTGGGGTACGGCTAATTTCAGGTCTAGAATTATGTTTAAAGATAATTTTATGTTTAGAATTATGGCTACGTCTAGTGTAGGGGTTAGGTTTAGGGGTAGGGCCAGGATTAGGGCTAGGGGTATTTTTATGGACAAGGTCTAGGTTAAGGTTTGGGATAGGTTAAGGTCTAAAGTTAGGGATTGAATTAGCGTTAGATTTAGGGTGAGAGTAATGATAGGGTCAGTATTAGGGCCCAGGTTAGGTTTAGAGTTATGGATAGAAATAGGATTAGAGATAGCTTTAGGTTTAGACCTAGGGTTAGCATTAGGGTTAGGGTTATGTTTATGATAATGGATAGGGTTAAACTAGGGTTGGGGCTAGGGTTATGGTTATGATTAGGTCTAGGGTTATGATTAGGGCTTGGGTTAGGTTTAAAGCTCAGGATAGGGCTCAGATTATAGCTAGGTTTCAGGTTAAGTTAGTGCTAGGATTAGGGTTATGGTTAATGTAAGTACTAGAGTTACATTTAGGGCTAATTTTACGGTTAAGGTTAGGGCTAGATTGAGTGTTAGGGTTAGGTTTAAGGTCAGGGTGATGTTTAGAGCTAGGGTTAATATTAGTGTCTGAGCCAGGGTCAGAGTTAGTTTTAAGGTTTGATTAAAACTCAAATTAGGTCTAGGGTTGGGGTAGGTGTATAGTTAGGGTTTCGTTTAGTTTAAGGATTAGTGTTAGAGCTATTGCTCAGTTTTGTTTTAGGCTAGGGCTAGGGTTAGGGCTAGTTTTAGGATTAGTGTTAGGCTTAGGGATAGTGTTTAGGTTAGGCTTAGGTTTCAGATTAGGGTTAGATTTAGAGATAGGTGTTGATCTAAGGTTAGTGCTAGGGCTAAGTATAGGGCAATTGTTAGGACAATGGTTAGGGCTAGGATTATGTTTATGGTAAGCAATAGGGTTAGAACTAGTGATAGGGCTAGTGTCAGAGTTAGCTCATCTTATCCTAGGTTTAGGGTTATGGTTAGGGATAGGGCTAAATTAGGGCTAGTGTTAGTGTTAGGTTTAGGCCTAGGTTTAGGGTTAGAGTTAGGGTTATGTTTAGTTTAAAGGAATGGGTTATAGCAATATTGAGGGCTTGGGTTAGGGTTAGGGTTAGGCCCAGGGTTATGGTTAAGGTTATGATAAAGGCTAGGGTTTACGGCTAGGATGAGGGCTAGTGTTTGTATAATGTTTAGGGCTAGTATTAGGTCTAGGTCTAATGTCAGGTCTAGGGTTGCAATTAGGGATACATTTAGTGTTAGGTTTATGGCTTGGTTCAGTGTAAGGGTTAGGTTTAGGGTAAGGGTCAGTTTTAGAGCTAAGGATATTATTAGGGTCAGAATCAAGGTTAGGGTTTGGGTTAGGTTAGTGTTTACGTTTAGGGCTCAAATTAGCATTAGATTTAGTGTTAGGGTAATGACAGGGTTAGGTTTAGGGTTTAGTTGTGGTTTAGTGTAATGGGTAGGGTTAGGGTTAGGCCTATGGTTAGCATAAGGGTTAGGTTTATCATTAGGGTATTGGATAGAGTTAGACCTAACTTTAGGTCTAGGGTTATGTATAGAATTAGGGATTTTGTTTGGGTTAGTGTTAGGTTTAAGTTAAGGGTTAAAGCTAGGATAAGGACTCTGATTAAGGCTAGGTTTTCAGTTAGGGTTAGGGCTAGGGTTAAGACTATGGCTAATGTACAAAGTAAGGTTATGATTAGCACTGGTTATAAGGTTAGGGTTAAGGCTAGGTCTAGTGTTAGGGTTAGATTTACAGTTACAATGATTTTAGAGCTAGGTTTAATGTTAGGGTCAGAGTCAGGGTGAGGGTTAGTTTTCAGGTTAGGAGTAGAATTAGGGATAGGGTTATGGATAGGGTTAGGGTAGTTGTAAGGTTAGGGTTTGGTTTAGGTTAAGGGTTAAGATTAGGGCTAGGTTTAGGCTAATGGTAAGGGAAAATGTTAGAACTACCCTATAAGTCTAAAATAAGAGTTATAGTTAGTCTTAGGGCTAGGGTTATGTTTAGTGTTAGGGATAGGGCTAAGTTAGGTCTGGGATTATGGCAAGTGTTAATGTTAGAGTTAGGCCTAGGGTTAGGGCTAGGTTTAGTGTTAGGGTTTGGATTAAGGTTAGGTTTAGGATAAGGGATGAGTTTATACCTAGTTTTAGTGTAGGGTGAAGGTTAGGGTTAGGGTTAGGGTTAGGGTTATGATGAAGGCGAGGATTATGTCTAGGATGTGGGTTAAGGTTTGTGTTAGGGTTAGGACTAGGATTAGAGCTAGGGCTAATATCAGGTCTACGGTTAGAGTTAGGGATAGTTTTAGGGTTGGTTTATATCTAGGTCTATTGTAAGGGTTAGGTTTATGGTTAGGGTCAGGTTTAGAGCTAGGGGTATTATTAGGGTCAGGGTAAGGGTTTAGGTTAGGTTATGGTTTATTTTTAGGGCTTGAATTAACATTAGGTTTACTGATAGGTTAACAATAGTTTTAGGTTTAGGGTTCAAGTTAGGTGTAGGGTAATAGATAGGGTTAGGGATGGGCATAGGATTAGGGTTTGGCCTAGGGTTAGCATAAGGGTTAGGGTTATCCTTAGGGAAATGCATAGGGTTAGAGCTAGGGTTAGGGCTAGGTTTATGCTTAGGATTGGATCTAAGGTTAGGCTTAGGCTTAGGGTTAGGGCTATGATTAGCATTAGGGTTAGCTTTAGAGAGAAAGATAGGGTAGGGATTGAATTAGGGCTAAGTTTTGCAATAGGTTAGGGCTATGGCTAAATTAAGATCGTGTTATGGTTAGGGCTAGTTTTAGGGTTAATGTTACGGCTAGGTATAGTTTCAGGGCTAGGGTGATGTTTAGAGCTAGGGTTAATGTCATGGTCAGTGTTCAGATTAGGATTATGGTTAGAATTAAAGCCAGAATTAGGACTAGGGTTAGGTCTAGGGGAAGAGTTAGTGTTTGACTTAGGCTAAGGGTTGTTATTAGGGCCAGGTCTAGGTTTTTCTTTAGGTCTAGGGCTAGAGTTATGGCTAGATTTAGGATTAGGTTTAGGTCTAGGGCTAGTGTTAGAGTTTGGTTTAGGGTTAGGTTCAGGTTTAGACCTATGATTAGTGTTAGGGTCAGAATAAGGTTCAGGGTTAGGGTTAGGGTTTGGGTTATGGTTAGAGCTAGAATGAGGGCTAGAGTTAGGACTAGTAATAGGAGTAATTTTGGGGTTAGGTTAAGTGTTAGGGTTAGAATTAAGATTAGAATTAGAGTTAGGGTTTGGTTTAGGGTAAGGGATAGAGGTAGAGCTAAGTTTAGGGCTAGGGTTAGGGTGAAAGCTAGGTTTAGAACTCAGAGTAGGGCTAGTTTTTGTGTTTGGATTAAGGCTAGGGTTAGAGTAACAGCTAATATAAGAACTAGGGTTACAATTAGGGTTAATTTTAGGGTTATGGTTACGAGTTAGACCTCTAGTGTTAGGATTATGTTTAAGGCTAGGGCGATATTTAGAGCTAGTGGTAGTGTTAGGTTAGTAGTCAGGGTCAGGGTTAGTTTTAAGGTTAAGGTTAGGACTCAAATTATGGCTAGCATTTCTGTAAGTGTTTGGTTTAAGGTTAGGATGCTGTTTAGAGCTAGGGTGAGTGTAAGGATATGAGTCAGAGTCAAGGTTAGTATTCAGGTTAAGGTTGGACTCGAATTAGGGGTAGGGTTAAGTCTAGGTGTAGTATTAGGATTTGATTTCAGTTAAGGTTTAGTATTAGGGCTATTGCTTGGTTTTGATTTACTTCTAGGGTCAGGATTAGGGCTAGTTTTATGAGTAGTGTTAGGGTTAGGTCTAGTGTTTATGTTAGGCTTAGGCTTAAGGTTAGTGTTAGATTTAGAGTTAGGGATAGATCTAGGGTTATGGCTAGGAATAAGGAAAGGGCAAGGTTTATGGCTAGGGTTAGAGCTAGGTTTATGGTTACGGTAATAGATAGGGTTAGAACTAGGGATAGGGCTAGTGTGAAATTTAGAGTTAGTCTTAGGGTAGGGTTAGGGTTAGGGACAGGGATAAATTAGGGCTAGAATTAGGGCTAGGGTTATTGTTCAGCTTAGGCCTAGCATTAGGTTTAGGGTTAGGGTTAAGTTTAGGGTAAGGATTGGCATTATAGCTAGGTTTAGATGTTGGGTGAGGGTTAGAATTAGGGTTAGCCCTATGGTTAGGGTTAGGGTTATGATTAAGGCTGGTATTAGGTCTAGGATGAGGGCTAGGTTTTGTTTCAGGGTAGGGCTAGGATTAGGGCTAGGACTAATATCAGGTCTAGGGTTATGGTTAAAGATAGAATTAGGGTGAGGTTTATGGATATAGGTAGTGTAAGGGCTATGTTTAGTTTTAGGTAAGGTTTAGAGCTAGGGGTATTATTAGGATTAGGGCCTTGGTTAGGGTTTGGGATAGGCTATGGTATGAATTTAGGGCTTGAATTAGCTTAAGATTAGGGTTAGGTTAATGATAGGTGAGGTTTAGGGTTTAGGTTTGGTTTAGGGTAATGGATAGGGTTAGGATTAGGGATAGGGTTAGGTTTAGGCCTAAGGTTATCATTAGTGTTAGGGTTATAGTTATGGCGATAGATAGGGTTAGAGCTAGGGTTAGGGCTAGGGTTATGGTTCTGATTAGGACTAGGGTTAGGGTTAGTGTTAGGGTAAAAGTTTGGGTTAGGTCTTGAACTAGGGCTAGGTTTTTTGTTAAGTTAGTGCTAGGTTTAGGTTACAGTTATTGTAAGTACCAGGGTTACATTTAAAGCTAAATTTAGGTTTAGAGTTGGGGCTAGGTCTAGTGTTAGGTTTAGGTTTAGGGTTAGGGTGATCTTTAGAGGTGGGTTAGTGTTATGGTCGGATTCAGGGTCAGGGTTAGTTTTTGGTTCAGCTTAAAACTCTAATTAGAGCCAAGTTTAGGATTAGGCTTAGAGTTTGCTTTAAGTTAAAGGTTAGATTTAGTGCTATATCTGGGATTTGTTTTAGGGCTAGGGCTAGGATTAGGCCTACTTTTAGGATTAGCATTAAGGTTAGGCTAGTTTTAGGTTTAGGTTTAGGCTTAGGGTTAAAGTTAGATTTAGAGTTAGAGTTAGATTTATGTTAGGGCTAGGACTAAGGATACGGCTAGGGTTAGGGCTAGGATTATTATTCCCGGTAAGTTATAGGTTTAAAACTAGGGATAGGGCAAGGGTGAGAGTTAGAGTTAGTCTTAGGTCTAGGGTTAGGGCTAAGGTTAGGGATAGGTGTAAATTAGGGGTAAGCTTAGGGCTAGGTTAGGGATAAGATTAGGGCTAGGGTTAATGTTAGAGTTAGGCCTAAGGATAGGGTCAGGGTTAGGATTAAGGCTAGGTTTAGGGCTAGAATAAGTCCTGGGGTTTGTGTTAGGGTTAGAGTTAGGATTAGGGCTAGTGCTAATGTCAGGTCTAAAGTTACGGTTGGGGATAGATTTAGAATGTTTTATGGCTAGGTCTAGTGTAATGGTTAGGTTTAGGGTAAGGGTCAGGTTTAGAGCTAGGGGAATTATTAGGGTAAGGTTCAGGGTTAGAGTTTGTTTGAGGTTAGGGTTTAGGGTTAGGGCTCTAATTAGCTTTAGGGTCAGGGTTAAGGTAATGATAGGTTTTTGTTAAGGGTTCAGTTTAGGTTTAGGGTAATTGATAAGGTTAGAGTTAGCATTAGGGTCAGGGTTATGGTTAGGATAATGGATAGGGTTAGAGATAAGCTTAGGGCTAGGTTTATGGTTAGAAATAAGTCTTGAGTTAGGGTTAGGGTTAGGGTTAGATCCAGGGTTAGGGTTTGGGTTATGTTTAGTGAAAGAGTTGAGTTTTGAGTTAGGTTTAGGGTTAGATCTAGGGATAAGATTACAGTATGATTAGGGTTAGGGTTAGGATTAGGGCTATGGTCATCTTTTAGGGGTAGTGTTAGGGTTAGGGTAATGGATAGTATTAGATGTAGGTTTAGGTTTATGGTTAGAGTTAGATTGAGGTTTAGGCTTAGGGTTAGGGCTAAGGTTATGGTTAGTTTTATGATAAGGGTTAGGTTTTGAGCTAGGGTTAGGTCTATAGTAAGGGTGAGGTTTAGGGTGAGGTCTAGGATTAGTTTTTTGGTTAGGTTTAGGATTAGGGTTCGGCCTAGGGTTATCAATAAAGTTAGGGTTATATTTAGGGTAATGGGTATCTTTAGACCTAGGTTTAGTGCTAGAGTTAAGGTTAGGATTAGGGCTAGGGTTAGAGTTAGATTTAGGGATAGGTGTAGGTTTATATTTAGGGTAAGGATTAGGTTTTGAGCCAGGGTTCAAACTAAGACGAGGGTTAGGGTAGGGTTAGGGCTACGGTTTGTGTTAGGGTTATGCCTATGGCTAGGTTAAGGCCTAGGATAAGATCTAGGTTTTGTGTTAGGTTTAGATCTAGGGTTAAGGCTATGGGTAATATAAGAGATAGGGTTATGATTAGGGCTAGTATTAGGGTTAGAGTTATGGCTAGGTCTAGTGTTAGGTTTAGATGTTGGTTAGGCTTAGAGATAGGTTTACTGTTAAAGGCAAGGTCAGTGTTCAGGTTAGAGTTAGGGTTAGGGTGAAAGCCAGAATTAGGACAAGGTTAGTTTTAGGGGTAGGGTTAGTGTTTGTTTTAGGTTAAGGGTTATTGTTAGGGCTAGGACTAAGATTTGTTTAGGTCTAGGGCTAGAGTTATTGCTAGATTTAGGATTTGGTTTAGGTTTAGTGCTAGTGTTAGGGGAGGTTTAGGTATAAGGTTACTATAAGTCTTGTTTCAGGGTTTGGTTTAGGGTTAGGTTCAGGTTTAGACCTATAATTAGTGTTAGTGTCAGAATAAGGGTGAAGGTTAGGGTTAGGTTTGGGGTTAGAATTAGATCTAGAATGAGTGCTTGTGTTAGGACTAGAAATAGGGTTAGGCTAAGGATTAGGATTAGGACTAGGGTTAGCATTATTGATATGGTTTGGCTAAGGGTAAGGGATACGGTTAGGGCTAGGTTTAGGATAGGGTTAGGGTTAGTGTTAAATCTAATGTTAGGGCTCAGATTAGGGCTATTTTGTGTTAGGGTTAGGGCTAGAGTTAGGGCTCAGGCCAATGTAAGAACTATGTTTATGATTAGGGTTAGTTTTAGGGATGGGATTTGGGCTGGTCTAGTGCCAGCATTAGCTTTAGGGTTAGGGCAATATTTAGAGCTATGATTAGTTTTAGGCCTCGGACTTGAATTAGAGCTAGGGTTATTGCTAGTTGTAGGATTAGGGTTTGGTTTAGGTTAAGGTTTTTGTTGGAGCAATGGCTTGATTTTGTTTTAGGGCTAGGACTAGGGTTAGGGCTAGTTTTAGGATTAGCAATGGTATTAGGGCTAGTGGTAGGGTAAGGTTTAGGCTTAAGTTTAGGTTTAGATTTAGAGTTATGGTTAGATCTAGGGTGAGGTCTATGGCTATGATGAGGGCTAAGGTTAGGGCTAAGGTAACGGATAGGGTTAGAAATAAAAATAGGGCTAGGTTGAGAGTGAGTTAGTCTTAGGACTAGGGTTAGGGGTAGGGTTAGGTTAGGGCTAAATTAGGGCTAAGATTAGCGTTAGAGTTAGTGTTTGTTAGGCCTGTGGTTAAGGCTAGGGTTAGTGTTTGTGTCATTTTTAGGGTTAGTTTTAGGGGATGTGATGGGCTTATAGTTAAGTTCAGGGCTCAGTCGACCGTTAAAATTAGGGATAGAGCCAGGGTGAGGGTTTGGATTAGGATTAAGGCTAGGTTTAGGGGTAGGATGAGGGCTAGGTTTTGTGTTAGGGTAAGGGCTAGAATTAGGGCTAGGACTAATGTCAGGTCTAGGGTTATGGTTAGGGTTAGGTTTATGGCTAGGTCTAGTGTAAGGGTTAGGTTTAGGGTAAGGGTCAGGTTTAGAGCTGGGTGTATTATTAGGGTCAAATTCCAGGTTAGGGTTTACTTTAGGTTAAGGATTAGGGTTAGGGCTCAAATTAGTATTAGGGTTAGTGTTAGAGTAATGAATAGGATTAGGTTTAGGGTTCAGGTTAGGTATAGAGTAATGTATATTGTTAGTTTTAGGGTTAGTGCTAGGTTTAGGCCTAGGCTTAGCATTTGGGATAGGCTTATGTGTAGGGTAATTGATAGTGTTAGTGCTAGTGTTAGGGATTGGGTTAAAGTTAGGATTAGGACTAGTGTTAGGGTTAGGCCTAGGGTTAGTGTTAGGGTTAGGTTTAGGTTAAGTGTTTATGGTTAAGGCTAGGGTGAGGTTTAGCATTACAGTCAGGGCTATGGTTAGAATTAGGGTTAGAGTTAGGGCTAGGGTGAGCATTAGTGTTAGGGTTATATTTAAGGTAATGGATAGATTTTGAGGTAGGAGTTGTGCTATGGTTACAGTTAAGATTAGGGCAAGTGTTAGGGTTAGGATTAGGGTTAGGTTTACATTTCGGGTAAGAGTTACAGTTTGAGCTAAGGTTAGGGCTAGGCAAGTGTGAGAGTTAGGGCTAGGGCTAAGGTTAGGATTAGGCTTACAGCTAGTTTTAGTACTACATCTATGGCTAGGTTTTGGGAGGAGGTTAATGGCTAGTGTTAGGACTATGGGTAATGTAAGAACTAGTATTATGTTTATGGCTAGTTGTAAGTTTAGTGTTATAGATAGGTCTAGTGTTATGGTAGGTTTTGGGTTAGGATAAGGTTTAGAGCTAGGGTTTGTGTTAGGGTAAGGGTCAGTGTTCAGGTTATATTGGATTTACTTTTAGGAGCACAATTTTACTAGGGTTAATTCTAGGGGTATTGTTAGTTATTGCATTAGACTAATGGTTATGGTTAGTGCTGGAACTAGGTATATGTTTAGGGCTATGGCTAGATTTATGGCTATATTTAGGATTAAGTTTAGGTCTAGTGTTAATGTTATGGTTAGGTTTAGGTATAGGTTTACCCGTAGGGCTAGTGTTAGGGTTAGGGTTAGGGTTAGGGTCAGGCTTAGACCTAGGGTTAGTGTTAGGGTCAGAATAAGGGTTAGGGATTGGCTTAGGGTTTGGATTAGGGTTAGAGGTAGAATGAGGCCTAGGGTTAGGAGTAGTAATAGAGTGAGTGTTTGGGGTAGGCTAAGGATTAGGGTTAGAACTAGGGTAGCATTAGGGTGAGGGTTGGCATAGGATACGGGATAGGGTTAGAGCTAGGGTTAGGGTTAGGGTTAGTGTTAGGGTTAGGCAAAAGCTAGGGTTAAGATTCAGATGAAGGCTAGGTTTTGTGTTAGGATTAGGACTAGGACTCAAATTAGGGCTAGGATAAGGGCTAGGTGTGGTGTTAGGTTTTGGTTTAGGTTAACGTTTAGGATTAGATTAGAGCTCTAGCTCAGTTTTTTCTTGAATGCTATGTCTATGGTGAGGGATAATTTTCAAATTAGCATTAGGATTAGGGCTAGTGTTAGGGTGAGGTTTAGGTTTTAGGTTAGGTTTAGATTTAGAGTGAGGGTTAGATCTAGGTTTGGGGCTAGGGCTAAGTTTGGGGTTAAGGTTAGGGCTAGGCTTTGGGTCATGGTAAGGGATAATGTTAGAACTAGGGCTAGGGCTAGGGCAAGAGTTAGAGTTAGTCTTATGGCTAGGGATATGATTAGATTTAAGTTTAGGGCTAAATTAGGTCTAGGATTAGAGCTAGGTTTAGTATTAGGTCTAGGCCTTGGTTTAGGGCTAGGGTTAGAATTAGGGTTAGGGTACGATATAATATTATAGCTAGGTTAAGGGCTAGGGTGAGGGTTCACTTTAGGGTTAGGCCTAGAAATAAGGTTAGGGTTCGGATTAAGGCTAGCTTTTAGGCCAGGATTAGGGCTTTTTTTTTAGCATAAGGGCTAACATTTGGGCTAGTACTAATGTTTGGTCTAAGGTTATGGTTAGGGATATTTCAGGATTAGGTTTATGGCTATGTATAATGTAAGGTTTAGGTTGAGGGTTAGGGTCACTATTGGAGATAGGGGTGTTATTAGGCTCAGTGTAACAGTTAGGGTTTGTTTAGGTTAAGGTTTAGGGTTAGGGCTCAAATTAGGTTAGGATTATGTTTAGGGTTAGGTTAATGGATATGGTTACGTTTAGGATTCAGGTTAGGTATATGGTAATGAAGAGGATTAGGGTTATGGATAGAGTTAGGGTTATCCTAGGATTAGTATTAGGGTTAGGGTTAGGGTTAAGGTAATTTTTAGGATTAGAGCTAGAGTTAGGGCTAGGGTTATGGTTAGGATTAAGGCTACGGTTAGGATTAGGTTTAGAGTTGGGTTAGGGTTAAAGCTGGTGTTAGGTTTAGGGTTAGGGCTAGGTTTTATGTTAGGTTAGGGTTAGGGTAAGGCTATGGCTAATATAAGAACTAGGGTTACTATTAAGGCTAGTTTTAGGGATAGAGTTAGGGATAGGTCTAGTGTTAGGTTTAGGTTATGATTAGAGTGATGATTTGAAATAGGGTTAGTGTTAGGGTCAGAGTCAAGGTCAGTGTTAGTTTTAGGGTTAGAGATAATTCTAGAAATAAGGCTAGAGTTATGGGTAGGTGTAGGGTTAGGTTTTGTGTTAGGGTTATGGCAAGAATTAGGGCTAGGTCTAATGTCTGGTCTCCGGTTACAGTTAGGTTAGTATTAGGGTTAGGGCTAGGGCTCAGTTTTGTTTTAGAACTACAGCTAGTTTAGAACTAGTTTTAGGATTAGCGATAATGTTAGAGCTAGTGGTAGGGTGAGGTTCAGGCTTAGGGTTAGTGTTTTACTTAGAATTATGGTTAGATCTATGGTTAGGATTTGTGCTATGTTTAGAGTTTAGGTTAGGGCTAGTGTTAGGGTTATGGTAACAGATAGAGTTAGTACTAGAAATAGGTCTAGGCAAGAGCTAGAGTTAGTCTTACAGGTAGGGTTAGAGTTAGGGTTACAATTAGCACTAAATCAGGGCTAGGATTAGATCTAGGGTTAGTGTTAGGGTTAGGGTTAGCATTAGTGTCAGTGTTGGATTAGGATTAGGGTTAGGGTTAGGGTTAGGGGAAGTAATGTGGTTAAACCTAGGTTTAGAACTAGGGCGAGGGTTGAAATTAGGGATTGGGCTAGGGTTAGGGTTCAGGTTAGGATGAAGGCTAGGTTTAGAGCTAGGCTGAGGGCTTGGGTTTGTGTTAGGTTTTGGGCGAGAATTAGGTCTATGGCTAATGTCAGTTTTGGTTACTCTTAGGGCTAGTGTTAAGGTTAGATTTATGGCTAGGTCTATTGTAAGGGTTAGGTTTCGGGAAAGGGTCTGGGTAAAACCTAGGTGTATTGTTAGGGTAAGTGTCTTGTTTAGGGTTTGGTTTAGGTTATGGTTTAGGTTTAGGGCTTGATTTAGCATTAGGGTTAGGGATTGGGTTAGAGTAATTAATAAGGTTAGGTTTAGTGGTCAGGGTAGGTTTAGGAAATGGATAGGGTTAGTGTTAGAGATAGGTTTAGAGTTAGACCTAGGGTTACCATTTGGATTAGGCTTATGTTTAGGGTAATGGATAGGTTTAGGGCTAGGGTTAGGGTTAGAATTAGGGCTAGGATTAGGGTTACGTTTAAGCCTAGGGTTAGTGTTAGTGTTAGGTTTAGGGTAAGTTTTAGGGTTTGAGCTATGGTTAGGGCTAGGACAATGGTTAGGGTTAGTGTGACATCTAGGTTTAGGGATAGGATTAAGTTTATTGCTAGGTTTAGCTTTAGGGTTAGGGTTATGTTTAGAGTAATGGATAGAGTTAGAACTAGGGTTTGGCCTTGGTTATGGTTAGGATTAGGACTAGGTTTAGGGTTAGGGTTAGGATTAGGGTTAGTTCTACATTTATATTTGGGTAAGGGTTAGTGTTTTAGCTAGGATTAGGGTCAAGGCAAGTGTTAGGGTTAGGGTTAGGTCTAGGGTTAGGGTTAATGTTACACTTAGAACTAGGTTTTGTGTGAGGTTTGGGGCTAACATTAGGGCTATATGTAATGTAAGACCTAGAGTTAGGGTTATGGCTAGGTCTATTGTTAGGGTTATGGCTAGATTTCGGGTTAGCATAAAATTTAGAGCTAGGATTTGTGTTACAGAAAGGGGCAGTGTTTGGGTTAAGATTATGGCCAGAATTAGATCAGGTTTATGTCTAAAGATAGAGGTAGTGTTTGGGTTAGTTTATGGGTTATTGTGAGGGCTAAGGCTACGTTTTTGTTTAGGTCTAGAGCTAAAGTTAAGGCTAAATTTTGAATTAGGTTTAGATATAGGGATAATGGTAGGGTTAGGTTTAGGTATAAGGTTACCAGTAGGGCTAGTGTTAGGATTTGGTTTAGGGTTACGGTCAGTTTTAGACCTCTGGATTTTGTTATAATCACAAAAAGTGTCAGGGTTAGGTTTAGGGTTTCGGATAGGGTTAGAGCTAGAATTAGATCTAGGGTTAGGACTATTAATAAGGTTAATATTTGTTTAGCCTAAGAATTAGGAATAGGTCTAGGGTTACCATTAAGTTTAGGGTTTTGCTTAGGGTAAGGAATAGGCTTATGGCTAGGTTTATGGTTATGGTTAGAGTTAAAGCTAGGTTTAGGGCTCATATTAGGGCTAGTTCTTGTGTGAGGTTTAAGACTGGGGTTAGGGTAATGACAAATATAAGAACTAGGGTTACAATTAGGGTTAATTTTAGGGTTAGGTAAGGGATAGGTCAGTGTTAGGGTTATGTTTAAAGTTAGATTGATATTTATAGCTAGAGGTAGTGTTAGGATATGAGTCAGGTCAGAGTTAATTTTACGGTTAGGGTTAGGACTCAAATTAGGGCTAGGGTTACTGCTAGGGTTTGGTTTAATTTTAGGGTGCTGTTTAGAGCTAGGATGAGTATTAGGATATGAGTCAGGTTCCAGGTTATTTTTAAGGTTAGGATTAGGACTTGAATTAAGGCTAGGGTTAGTTCTAGGTGTAGTTCTAGTGTTTGGTTTAAGTTACGGTTTAGTGTTAGGCATGTTGCTCAGTTTTGTTTTAGTGCTATGGTTAGGGATACGGCTAGTTTTATGATTAGCTTTAGAGTTAGGGCTAGGGTTATGGTTTGGGTTAGGATTAAGGCTAGGTTTAACACTAGGATTAGGGATAGGTTTTGTGTTAGTTTTAGGGCAACAATTAGGGTTATGGCTCATGTCAGGTCTAGGTTTACCGTTAGGGAGAGTCTCAGGGTTAGGTTTATGGCTAGGTCAACTTTAAGTGTTACGTTTAGGGAAAGGGTCAGGTTTAAAGCTAGGTGTATTATTAGGGTCATGGTCAGGCTTCGAGTTTGGGTTAGGATAAAGTTTAGGTTTAGGGCTCAATTAGCATTAATGTTAGAGTTAGGGTTAGGGTAATGGATAGGGTTAAGATTAGGGTTCAGGTTAGGTTTAGAGTAATAGATATGGTTTTGGTTTGTGATAGGTTTAGGGTTAGGACTAGATTTAGCATTAGCATTATGTTATCTTTAGGGTAATTTATAGGGTTAGAACCAGGGTTAGGGCTAGGTTTATGGTTAGGATTAGGGCTAGAGTTAGGGTTAGGTTCAGGGTTAGGGCGAGGGTTAGTGTTAGGATTATGTTTTGGAAATGGTTTAGAAATTGAGCTAGGGTTAGTGCTAGGGTAAGGTTACTGCTAGGGTTATGGTCATGGTTAGTGTTAGGGTTAGGGTTAGGTCTAGGGTTATCATTAGGGTTAGGGTAATAGATTTAGATGTCAGGTTAGAGTTAAGAAAATGTTTAGGTTAGAGTTTTGGTTAGGTTCAGGGTTAGGGTTAGGATTTTAGCTAGCTTAGATTAGGTTTAGGGTTAGGTTCACTGCTAGATCTAGGGTTAGGTTTATGTTTATGTTTAAGGTATGTTTAGCTTTAGGTCTAGTGTTATCATTAGGGTAAAGTTTAGGGTTAGGTTAATGGTTAGGATTCGAGCTAGGGTTATGTCTGGGGTTAACTTTAGGATTATGGTTAGAGATACTTTGAGGGTTAGGGTTATGGTTAGGTATAGTGTAAGGGTTAGGTTAAGGTTTAGGGTAAGGTTTAGAGCTAGGGGCATTATTAGGGTAAGGTACAGGGTTCCGGGTTGGATTAGGTTAATGTTTAAGGTTAGGGCTCAAATTAGCGTTAGAGTTAGGGTTAGGATTAGGTTTATGGATATGGTTAGGTTTAGTGTTCAGGTTAGTTTTAGTGTAATGGATAGGTTTAGACTTAGGAATAGTGTTATCCTAGGGTTAGCATTAGGTTTAGGGTTAGGGTTAAGGTAAAGATAGGATTAGAGCTAGGTTTAGGGCTGGGGTTATATTTAGGATTAGAAGTAGGGTTAGTGTTAGGTTTGGGGTTATTTCAAGGGTTAGGGTTAGCATTAGATTTAGGGTGTTAGATCTAGGTTTACAGTTATTGTTAGTGTTAAAGCTAGTGTTAGGGCTCTGATTAGGATAGGTTTGGGTTAGGGTACTTCTAGGGTTTGGGCTACAGCTTATGTAAGAAGTAGGGTTACGATTAGGGCTAGTTTTAGGGTTAGGGTTAGGGCTAAGTCTAGTGTTTGGGTTCGGTTTAGGTTTTGGGTGATGATTAGCGCTAGAGTTAGTGTAGGGTCAGAGTAAGGGTCAGGGTTAGTTCTAGGGTTAGGGATAGGACTCAAATTAGAGCTAAGTTTAGGGCTAGGTATAGGTTTAGGGTTTGGTTTAGGTTAAATATTAGGGTTAGGGCTATGGCTCTGTTGTGTTGTAGGGCTTGGGTTAGGTTAGGACTAGTTCTAGGATTCGTGTTAGTGTTACAGCATGTGTTAGTGAGAGATTTAGGCTTAGGTTTAGAGTTACATTTAGAGTTAGGATTAGATGTAGGATTAGGGCTAGAGCTTTGGTTAGGGCTAAGGTTTTGGGCAAGCTTTAGGGTTATTGTAAGGGTTGTGGATTGAACTAGGAATAGGACTAGGGTGAGAGTTAGAGTTAGTCTTCGGACTAGGGTTAGGTTAGGTTTAGGGCTAAATTAGGGCTAAGATTACATCTGGGCTTTGTGCTAGGTTTAGGCCTAGTTATAGGCTTAGGTTTAGGTTTAGGGATAGAGTTAGGTTTAGGGGAAAGGATGGGGTTATTGCTAGTGTTAGGGCTAGGTCGAAGATTAGAATTATGGTTAGGGCTAGGATTATGTTTTGGGTTAGTAATAAGGATAGGTTTAGGGCTAGAATGAGGGTTAGGGTTTGTTTTAGGGTTATGGCAAGAATTAGGTCTAGGGCTAGTGTCAGGTCTAGGGTTACAGTTAGGGAAAGATTCAGTGTTAGATTTATGGCTAGGTCTAGGATAAGGGTTAGGTTTAGAGCTGGGGGAATGATTAGGGTTAGAATCAGGTTTTGGTTTTGATTTAGGTTAGGGTTTAGGATTAGGGCTCAAATTAGCATTAGGGTTAGGGATATGGTATGATAGGGTTAGGTTTAGGGTTCAGGTTAGGTGTAGGGTAATAGATAGGGTTAGAGTTAGTGAAATGGTTATGTTTAGGCCTAGGGTTAGCATTAGAGTAAGGGTTATGTTTAGGGTAATGGAGAGTGTTAGAACTAGGGTTAGGGCAAGGGTTATGGTTAATATTAGGGTTAGGGTTAGGGTTAGGGTTACACCCAGGGATAGCATTAGGTTTAGGTTTAAGGTACGATTTAGGGTTTGAGCTAGGGTTAGCACTAGGGAGAATGTTAGGTTTAGGGTTAGGTGTAGGTTATAGATACGGTTAGGGTCAATGTTAGTGTTAGGATTAGCGCTAGGGTTATCATTAGGTTTAGGGTATTGGATAGGGGTTTGATGTTGGGTTAGGGTTAAGGTTAGTATTAGTTTTTGGCTTAAGGTAGTGTTAGGGAGAGGTGCAGTGTTATGTTTTGTCTAATGTTTAGGGTCTGAGCTAGGGTTAGGTCTATGACAAGGTTTAGGTGTCTGGCTATGTCTAGGGTTAGGGTTAGGGTAGATTTAGGGTTAGGGCTTGGGTTATCATTAGGGTTAGGTTTAGGGTTAGGGTAATGGGTAGGGTTAGAGCTAGAGTTTTGGCTAGGGTTAAGGTTAGGATTAGGTCTAGGGTTAAGGTGAGGGTTAGGTTTAGGCCAAGGGTTAGTGTTAGCATAAGTTATATTTAAGGGTTCAGGATTGAGCTAAGATTTACACTAGGCAAAGGTTTAGGGTTAGAGTCAGGGTTAGGGTTAAGGCTAGGTTTAGCATTAGGGTTATGGTTATGGTTAGAGTAATGTATAGAGTTAGAAGTAGGCTTTGGCTTATGGTTATGTCTGGTTTTAGCATTAGTGATATGGCTAGGTCTAGTTTAGGGTTAGGTTTTCTGTTAGAAAAAGGTTTTGAGCTAGGGTTTGTGTTAGGGTAAGGATCAGTGTTTGGGTTAGGGTTAGGTTTATGATTAGGTCCAGCATTAGGACTAGGGTTAGATCTAGGGGTAGATTTAGTGTTTGGGTGAGGTTTAGGGTTATTTTTAGGGCTAGGGCTAGGTTTTTGTTTAGGGCTAGGGCTAAAGTTATCGCTAGATGAAGAATTAGGTGTAGATCTAGGTATAGTGTTAGTGTTAGGTATAGGTATAGGGTTACAGGTAGCACCAATGTTAGGGGTCAGTTATGGTTAGGGTCAGGTTTAGACCTATGGTTAGTATTAGGGTCAGAATAAGGGTCAGGTTTAGATTTAGGGTTTTGGATAGGGATAGAGCTAGATTGAGAACTAGTGTTAGGACTAGTAATAGGGTTAGGTTTTGGGTTAGGCTAAGGATTAGGTTAAAACTAGGTATATTTAGGGTTAGAGTTTGGCTTAGGGTAAGGGACAGGGTTAGTGCTAGGGTTAGGGCTAGGGTTAGGGCTAGGATTAGGGTGAGGTTTAGGGCTAGGCTTGGGTTAGAGTTAAAGGTAGTGTTAAGGCTCAGATTAGGGCTAGGTTTGGTGTTATGTTTAGGTATATGGCTAATGTAAGAACTAGGGTTACAATGGGGGCAAGTTTTAGGGTTATTGTTATGTCTAGGTCTAGTATTAGGTTAGCTTCAGGGTTAGGGTTATGTTTAGGATAATGGGTAGGTTAGGGTTAGGGAATGTGTTAGGGTTAGGCTGAGGGTCAGCATTAGGGTTAGGGTTTCGATTAAGGTATTGGATAGGATTAGAGGTAGGGTTAGGGCTAGGGTTTTGGTTAGGATTAGGTTTAGGGTTAGTGTAAGGAATTACGTTATGGTTAGGTTTAGGGTAAGGGTTAGAGCTACATTTAGGGTTAGAGATAGGGTTAAATCTAGGGTGTTGGCCCAGATTAGGGCTAGGTTTTGGGTTTTCATAGGGCAAGTGTTAGTGATATGGCTAATGTAAGAACTAGGGTTATGATCGTGGCTTACTTTAGGATTACAATTAGGACTAAGTCTAGTTTTAGGATTAGGTTTAAGTTTAGAGTGATGGTTTGAGATACAATTAGTGTTAGGTTCAGATTCAGTTTCAGGGTTAGTTTTCGGTTAGGGATAGGACTTGAATTAGGGGTAGGCTTAGGACTAAATGTAGGGTTAGGATTTGGTTTAAGTTAAGGATTAGGGTTAGTGCTATAGCTCGGTTATTTTTTAGGGCTAAGGCTAAGGTTATGGTAAGGGATAGGGTTAGAACTAGAAATAGGGCTAGGCAAGAATTAGGTTTAGTCTTAAGGCTAGGGTTAGAATTAGGGTTAGGGCTAAACAAGGCCTAGGAATAGGTCTAGGATTAGTGTTAGGGTTAGGCCTAATTTTAGGGCTATGTTTAGGGTTAGGTTTAGGGGAAGAGATAAGGTTACAGCTAGGTTTAGAGCTAGGGCGATGATTAGAATTAGGTTTAGGGATAGGGTTAGGATTGGGTTAAGATTAACACTAGAATTTGGTGTTAGGATGAGGGCTAAGGCTTTTGTTAGGTTTAGGGCAAATTTTAGGGATAGGGATAATGTCAGGTTTAGGGTTATGGCTAGGGGTAGTTATGGGGTTAGTTTCATGGCTAGGTCTTTTATAAGGGTTAGGTTTAGGGTAGGGATTAACTTTAGAATTAGGTGTTTTTTAAGATCAGCTTCAGGGTTAGGGCTAAGGTTACCTTTAAAGTTAGGTTAATGGATAGGATTAGATGTGAATTTAGGGTTAGGGATAGTTTTAGGTTTAGGGTTAGTGTTAGGGTTTGGGCTAGGTTTAGTTAGAGTATAGTTTAAGATTTGACCAAGGGTTAGGGCTATGTTGGGGGTTAGGTTTAGGGTTAGGTCTAGGATTAGGTTTACAGTTAAAGTTAGAGCTAAGGTTATCATTAGGTTTAGGGTAACCTAACCCTAACCATAACTCAAGACCTATTCTTAAGCTTAACCCTAGTTCTAACCTAAGCTCTAATCTGACCCACTACCATAACCATAACTCTTACCCTAATGCTAACCCTAAGCCTAATCCTAACCCTATTGTTAATGCTAACCCTATCAATTACCCTAAACCTAACCTGAACCTAAACTAAACTCTTTCATTACCCTAACTCTAACCCTAATGCTAATTCGAGCCCTAAACCTAAATCCTAACTTAAGCAAAGCCTTAACCTTGACCCTAACCTTAAAATTTTCCCTAGCTCTAAACCTGACCCTTACACTAAGCCTAACCCTTACACTAGATGTAGACCTAAACTTAACCCTAAAATTATCTTTAACCATAACCCTAGCCCTGATATTATTCCTAGCCCTAATCCTAGTCCTAATAAAACAAACAACAACAAAGAAAAACAATAAAAACCTAGCCCTCATCCTAGCCCTAAACCTAGACTGAATCATAACCCTAACTCTACACCTATCCCAATCCCTACTCTAGCCCTAACCCTACCTATAAACCTAGCTGTAACACCAGCCCTTATCCTAAACATAAACCTAACCATACCCTTTTGTTAGGCCTAAACTGAACACTAACTCTAGCCCTAATCCTGGCCTTAACTTAACCCTTATCCAAACCCTAACCCTAATCCTAGCCCTAAGACAAACTCTAACTCTCACACTAGCCCTAGTCCTAGTTCTAACCCTATACCTTACCGTAACTCTAAACGTAGCCCTAACCTTATCCCTAACCCTTGCACTATCCTAAGTCCTAGTCTATCCCTAGATCTAAGCCTAATTCTAAATATAACTGTAACCATAATCCTAAGCCTAACACTAAAAGTAGACATAACCCTAATACTCATCATAAAACTAGTGCTAACCCTAGCCCTGGAACTCAAACAAAACTGAGCAATAGACATAACCCTAAACCTTAACTTAAAACAAACCCTAAATTACACCTAGAACAAATCCTAGACCTAATTCGAGTCCTAACCCTCATCTTAAAAGTAACCCTGACCCTGACTTATACCCTAACACTCACCCTAGCTCTAAAACACCACTCTTAACTTAAACCAAACCCTAACAGTAAATCTAGCCCTAATTTGAGTCCTCATCCTAAAACTAACCCTGTACCTGACTCCTACCTAACAGTAACCCTAACTCTAAATTCATCCTAACCTTAAACCTAACCATAAACACTAATCTTAAACACTAACCCTAAATCTGACTAAATTGTAATCCTGATTCTTACATTATTCATTGCCCTAACCCTAGCCCTAATGCTAATACAAAAACTAGGCATGATCTGAGCCCTAAACCTAGCTTTAACACTAACCCTAATCCTAACCCTACCCCTAACACTAGCTCTAAATCTATCCCTAAACCTAAGCAAAACCCTAACCCTAATGGTAATCCTAGACCTATCCCTAATCCTTAGGCTAATCAAAACCCTAACCCTATTAATAGTCCTAAACCTAGCCCTCATTCTAGCTCTAACCTATCCCAAACCCTGACCCTAACCCTGACCTTTATTCTGACCATAACACTAACCCTAGGTATAAATCTGATTCTAACCCTAGACCAAACCTTAACACTAGCCCTACCAGTAAACTTATACTAAACCTGACTCTACCACAAGCCCTAGACCTAAACCTAATCCTAAATGTAGCCTTAACTCTAGCCCTAGACCTAAACATAAACCTAGCTCTAGCCCTAACAATAACCCTTAACCTAATGCAAAGTCTAACTCTACCCCTAGACATAATCCTAGTCCCAATTCTGTCTTTAACCTTAACCCTAACACTAACCTGAACACATACCCTGCATTTAACACTAAGCTAACTCTAAACCTGACCCTAACTGAAAATCTAAACCTAACACTAGACCTAGCCATAACCCTAACCCTCCAACTAGCCCTAATCATAATCCTAGCTCTTACATTACCCATAGCCCTAACCCTACACCTTAACCTAACAAAACCTAGAGTGAATCCTAGGCCTAAACCTAGCCCTAGGTGTAACGCTCACCCTAACCCTAGCCCTAATCCGAAACCTAACTGTAGCCTTAGTCCAAATTTACTCAATGCCTAACTCTTGCCATAAATATAAACTTAGACTTATCCCTAACTGTGGTAAGCCATTCTTATAAACCGTGGCCGCCATTAGAAGATGGCGCCGGCTTCCACTGTGGCCTGTGATAAACAACTCCTTTTATGGAGAGTTGGCGCGCAATCCCTTACCACCCTATGAGAGAGCTGCACGTGGCGGCTTGGGATTGGGATGCAGGGGGCTTTATTAAGCTGTGCTTGGGTGTGTCGCGGGCGGGCGCTAGAAGATGATAGATGACTCAAGGCCTGAATAAACTGTTGAAAGAAGAATCCTGTGTCGTGTTTCCCTTGCCGGCGAGGGGTCGCGACACCTAACTATAACACTAACCCTATCCTTAACCATAAACTTAACCCTATCCCTAAAACTAGCTCTGAACATAACCTTAACCCTAACCCTAACCCTAACCAGATTAGTAACCCTAGACCTAACACTAAACCTAACACTTGCCATAACCCTAACTCTAGCTCAAACCCTATCCTGTAGTAGAAACATACAGGATTTAGGATTTAGCCTTAACCTTAACCCTAAAACTAAATTTAACCCTAAACCTAAACCTAAACCTACATCTAACCATATCCATTACCCTAACCTTTATCCTAACCCTAATGATAAATGTAGCGCTAACCCTAACCCTAACCCTAAACCTACCATAATCTTATCCCTAGACCTAACACTGAACCTAACCTAAAACTTAGCCCTTGCACTAACTCTAGCTCAAACCCTAATTCTTATGGTAAACAAACCATAGCCCAAACCCTAACCCTAATCCTAGCCCTGATCCTAACCATAACCATAGCCCAAACCATAGCTCTAACTCTATCAATTACCCTAACCATAACTTTAAATCTAATGCTAACCCTAGCTCTAATAACTTTAAATCTACCTTTATCCCTAGCTCTGATTCTAACCTGAACCCTCAACCTAGCCCTAACACTAAATCCATGAGCTTTACCCTTAACCTAACGGTAAGAAAAAACTAAGTCTAACACTAACCCTAAACCTAGCCCTAACTCTAATACTAACCCTAACCCTTGACCTAAACTTAACCTAACTCTAGCCTTAGCACTAACCCTAGCTTAAACCCTAACCCATATCCTAAACTTAACCCTAACCCTAACCCTAGCCTTAACCATAACCCTATCTGTAACTCTAGCCCTAATCCTAAACATAATCCTAGCCCTAACCATAGCTCTAAATCGAACAATTATCCAAACAATAACCATAAAACTAATGCTAACCCTAGGCCTAACCCTAACCCTATCCATTAACCTAAACCTAACATGAACCCTAAACCTAACCTGAAGACAAAACCTAACCCTATCCTTTACACTAACTCTAACTCTAACCCTAATGCTAATTTGAGTGCTAACTCTAAACCTCAACCTAATCCAAACCCAAAACCTGACCTGACCATTATAATTCCCCTAGATCTAAACCTTAACCTTACCCTAAACCTAACTCTGAATATAGACCTAGACATAAACCTTACCCTAAAACTATCCCTAACTGTAACCCTAGACCTGATATTATCCCTAGCCCTAATTCTTGCCATAACCCTAACACAAATGCTAGCCCTCATTCTATCCCTAAACCTAGTCTTCATCCTAACCCCAAACCTAACTCTAGCCCTATCCCTAATTTTATCCCTCGCCCTATATCTGAAAATAAATATAACCCCAAACCTTCCCCTAAATCTAGCCCTAACTCTAACCCTAGATTTAACCCTTACATTAAACCTAGACCTGATCCTAGCCCTAATTTAGCCCTAACCCTAATCCTAACACTAGCACTAATACTAATTATAACTATCGCCCTAGCCCTATTCCTAGTTCTAACCCTATCACTTACCATAACCCCAATACTTGCTCTAACCTTAGCCCTAAACCTAGCCCTACCACTAACCCTAGATCTAACCATAACTCTAAAACTAACCCCAACCCTAAACATAAACCTCAGAATAAATCTAGCCCTAACAGTAACTCTAATCCTAAAACTAGCTCTAACCTAGTCCTAGCCTTAAAAAATCGAGCTATAGCCCTAACTATAACCCTTAACCTAAACCAAAACCTAACCTTGACCCTAATTCTGACCCTAACACTAACTATAGCTCTCAGATCACCCTAAAATTATACCTAATTGCACCTCGCCCTACCCCTAACCCTAAAAGTAGCCCTAATCAGAACCCTAGTTCTTACGTTAGTTGTAGCCCTAATCTTAGACCTAACCTAACCCAAAACCTAGCACTAATCTGAGCCCTACACCTGTTTTAATCCTAACCCTAACCAGAGCCCTAACCATTACCCTAAACCTAACCCTAACACTAAAATTTGCCCTAACCCTAAACCTAACCCTAGCCTTAATACTAACCATAATCCTAGCCCTAACCCTAGCTCTAAACCTATTCATTACCCTAACCATAACCATAACCCTAATGCTAATTTTAGGATAACCCTAATCCTATCTCTAACCCTAACTTTGTCCATTACCCTAAACCTAACCTGAAACCTAAACTTAACCATAAACATTACCCTAACTTTAATACTAACCCTAACGCTAATGGAAGCACTGATCCTAAACCTTAATCTAACTCAAACCTTAATCATGACAGTGACTCTAATGATAAACCTGTCTCTATACCTGACCCTAGCTTTCAACCTAAACCTTACACTAGAACTAGCCATAAACCCAAACCTAAAACTAAGCCTAAACATAAACCTAGACCTGTCTTAGCCCTAGCACTAATTCTAACCCAAACCCTAACACAAAACCGAACCCTAATCCTAGCCCTAAACCTAGCCTTCATACTAACACTAACCCTAACCCTAGCCCTAACCCTATTTTGTACCTCGTCCTAAACCTAGCTATAACATCATACCTTACACTAATCCTAACCCTAACCCTAACCCTAAACGTAGGCCTAGCCCTAACACTAACCCTAGCGCTAATCCTAGCACAAATTTACTCCTAAACATAACCCTAACTGTAAACCTAACCCTAACTCTCACTCTAGCATTAACCCTAGATCTAAATCTATCCCTTACCATAACACAAACCCTAGATCTTAACCAACCGCAACCCCATTCCTACTTTCGCCCTAGTCCTATACCTTGACCTAACCTTAACCTCAGTCATACCCTAAACCTTAGTCTAAACCTCACCCTAACACTAGCCCTAACCCTAATGCTAATTGGAAAAATAGCCCAAATGCTAGACCTAGAACTCAAACAAAACCGTGTCATAGGCTTAATGCTAATTCTTAACCTAAACTAAAACCTAAGCTTATACCTACCCCGAACCCCAGCCCTAATTTGAGTCCTAACCCTAACTCTAGAACTTATTCTGACCCTGACTCAGACCCTAAAAATAACCCTAGCTCTAAACATCACACTAACACTAAACTTAACCCGAACACTAGACCTAGCCCTACACCTAACCCTAAAACTAGCCCTAATCGTAACACCAGTTCTTACATTAGCCATAGCCCTGTGCTAACAGAAAAGCTTGCTCTAATCTGAGACTTAAACCTAGCTTTAAACCTAACCCTAAACAAAACCTATACCTATAACTAACCCTAGCTCTAATCCTATTCCTTACCCTAAAAAAATCTTCACCCTAAGGCTACCCTAGTCCCAACCCTAATCCTTAGCCTAACCCCAAACATAACACTATTACTAGTCCTAACCCTAGCCCTCATTCTAACTCTAACCTTAACCCAAATCCTAACCCTAACCCTGACCCTTAATCTGATCCTAACTCTAACCCAAGGATTAAACCTGACTCTAACCCTAAACTGAACCCTAACAATGGCCGTATGGGTAACCCTATACCTAAACCGAACCCTAACACTCGACCTAGACAAAAACCTAATCCTAAATCTAGACATAACTCTAGCTCTAGACCTAAACAAAAACATAGCCTTATCCCTCACAATAACCCTTAACCTAACCCAAAGAATTGCTCTACCTCTAGACCTAAACCTAGTCCTAATTCTGGCCATAACCCTAACCCAAACACTGTCCCTTTCTGTAACACAAATCCTAGCTCTAAATTTTATGCAAACCCAAAATCTAGCCGTAACCCTAACAATAGACCTAGCCATAACCCTAACTCTAGGTCTTACATTACATATAGCCCTAATGTTAGCCCCAAACCTCACAAAAAACCTAGCTCTAAGTGTAACCCTAACCCTAACCCTAGACCTAACCCTAACACTAACCCTTGCCTTGACCCTAACCCTAGCTCAAACACTAACCTTTGCCCAAATATAAATCTAGGCCTAAACCTGACCCTAACCCTAACCCTAGTCCTAATCCTAACCATAACCAAGACCAAACCCTAGTTCTAAATTTATCCATTACCTTAAACATAACCCTAACCTTAAAGCTAAACCTAATCCTAACCCTAAACCTAGATGTTACACTAAACCTATCCATTGCCATAGCCCTAACCATAGCTCAAATCCTAACACTTACCCTAAAACTAACCCTAACATGAACCCAAGGCTTAACCCTAACCCTAACCCTAGCCCTAATCCTAACCCTAACCCTAGCCCTAAACCTATCCATTACACTAAACATAAGCCTAATGCAAATGCTAACCCAAGGCCTAACTCTAAACCTATCTCTGACACTAATCCTATACATTTCCTAAACCTACCCCAAACACTAAACCTAACCTTATTAATTACTCTAACCCAATTCCTAACCCTAATGCTAAATTAAGCCCTGAACCTAAACCATAACCTAAACCAAACTCTAAATAAGGCACTTACCCTAACAATACACCTAGCTTTAAACCGCATCATTTCCTAAAAACTAACCCTTATGATAGACCTAGCCATAAACCTAACCTTAACACTATCCCTAAGCGTAACCCTAACTGACATTAGCCATAGACCTAAATCTTGCCCTAAATCTAACAGAAACCCAAGCCCTCATCCAAGCCCTAAACCTAGCCTTAATCCTCACCTTAAACCTAACACTAGCCCAATCCCTAATTTCAACCCTTGCCCTAGTTCTGAACCTAGGTATAACCACATCCCTTCCCGTAACCCTAACCCTAACCCTAATCCAACACTAACACTAAAACTAACCCTAACCCTAAAACTAATCCTTGCTCTAATTTAGTGCTAATTGTAACCCTAACTCTAACCCTACCCATAAGACTAACTCTAACTCTTGCCCTAGACCTATTTCTAGTACTAACTCTATCTGTTACCATAAACCTAACACTACCCCTAACCTAACCGCTAAATCTAGCCCAAATCCTAACCCTAGATCTAAACATAACTCTAAATATAACCCTAACCCTAAGCCTGAACCTCACCCTTCCACTAGCCCTAACACTATCGCTAATCCTAAAACTAGTTCTAAACCTAGCTGTAGCTCTAAAACAAAACTGATCCCTAGTCCTAACCCTGACACTAACCTAACTCTCACCTCAGACCTGATATTAGACCTAGCCCTATTTCTTGCCTTAACCT
Organism: Marmota flaviventris; assembly: GCF_047511675.1. Classification (NCBI taxonomy): domain Eukaryota; kingdom Metazoa; phylum Chordata; class Mammalia; order Rodentia; family Sciuridae; genus Marmota; species Marmota flaviventris. Next base: position 7,230,591 of record NC_092510.1, on the reverse strand, counting down.
TAACACAAAACCTAAACTTACACCTACCCATAAGTCTAGCCTTATTTCTAGTGTTATCCCTAACCCTAAAACTAACACTGACCTTGACTCTGACCCTAACACTAACCCTATTTCAAATCATCACTCTTATCATAACCTAACCCTAACACTAGATCTAGCCCTATCCCTAACTCTAAAAGTAGCCCTAATCGTAACCCTAGTTCTTATATTAGACAAAGCCCTACCCTAAACCTAACCTAATCTAAAACCTAGCCCTAACCCTAACACTAGCTTTAACCCTAACTTAACTCCAAACCTAATCCTATCCTTAGCCTTAATCCTAACCATAACCTAGCCCTAACTCTAGCTCTAATCCTATCAATTACCTTAACCCTAACCCTAACCTAATACTAATCCTAGGATAACCATAACTCTATCCATAACCCTAACCCTATTCATTACCAAAAACCTAACCTGAACCCTAAACCTAACCATATCCATTATCCTAACCCTAAACATAATCTAACCTAATTTGAGCCCTAACCCTAAACCTTAACCTAAACAAACCCTAACCATTACCCTGCTCTAATAATACCCCTATCTCCAAAAGTGACCCAAACCCTCAACCTAACCCTTACACTATACATAGCCATAAACCTAACCCTAAAACTATCCCTAACCATAACCCTAGACCTAACATTAGCCCTAGGCCTAATGTTAGCCCTTATGCTAAAAAAAAAAAAAAAAAAAAAAAAAAAAAAAAAAAAAAAAAAGCCCTAATCCTGGCCCTAAACCTAGCCTTAATCCGAACCCTAATACTATCACTAAGATAAACCTAAAGTGAACCCTCACCCTAACCCTTAACCTAGCTATAATATTATACCATACCCTAACCTTAATTCTAACCCTAGCCCTAAACCAAGGCCTAGCTCTAATACTAAACCTAGCTCTAATCCTAGACCTAATTTAGCTGTAACCTTAAATCTAATCATATCTCTAGCCCTAAGACTAAGTCTAACTCTTGCCCTTGCCCTAGCCCTAGTTCTAACATTATCCCTTATGATGACCCAAAGCCTAGCCCTAACCCTATCCCCAAATTTAGCCCTAGCCCTAAACCTAGATCTAACCCTCACTCTAAATCTAGCCTTAACCTAAAACCTAAACCTCACCCTAACACTAGCCTTAATCCTAATGCTAATTTGAAAACTATCCCTCACCATAGCCATAGCACTCAAGCAAAACTGAGCTACAGCTCTAATCCTAAACCTTAACCTCAACCAAACACTAACAGTATGCCTCGCCCTTACCCTAGCCCTAATTTGAGTCTTAAACCTAACCGTACAATTAATAATGACCCTTTATCTGAACCTAAAACTAACCTTAGCTCTAAACATCTCCCTAGCCCTACACCTAACCCAAACACTAAACCTAGCCCTAACCTTAATTCTAAAACTAGCCCTAATCGTAATGCCATGTCTTACATTAGCAATAACCCTAACCCTAACACAAAACTTAGCCTTAATCTGAACCCTAACCCTAGCTTTAATGCTAATGCTAACGCTAACACTAACTCTAACCGTAACCCTAGCTCTAACCCTATCCCTTACCCTATGGCAACCCTCACCCTAATGCTACCCTAGTCCTAACCATAAACCTTAGCCTACCCCAAACCCTAACTCTATTACTAGTCCTAACCCTAGGCCTCATTCTATCTCTAACCCTAATCCTAAAAATAAGCCTATCCCTGACCCTTATTCTGACCCTAACACTAACCCTAGGTCTAAGCCTGACCCTAACCCTAAACCAAACACTAACACTAGCCCTATGGGTAAACCTATAACTAAACCTAACTGTAACATTAACACTAGACCTAAACTTAATCCTAAATATAGCCATAAATCTAGTCATAGCCCTAAACAAAAACCTAGCTCCAGCACTAACAATAACCATTAGTCTAACACAATGACTAACAATACCCCTAGAACTAACCCAAGTAAAACTGGGCTCCTAAATGTAAATCTATTGCTAACCTGAACACTGACCCTTACCCTAACACAAATCCTATCTCTAAACCTTATACTAACCCACACCCTCCCTAACACAAGACCTATCCATAACCATAACCTTAAAACTAGCCATAACCATAATCCTAGTTCTTATATTACCCACAGTCCTAACACTAGCCATAAACCTCCTCCCAAAACCTAGCCCTAAATGTAGCACTAAAACTAGCTGTAAGCCTAATCCTAACTTTAGCCCTAGCCCTAACCCTCACACTGGCCTTGCCCAATATCATAGAAATTTGAAGAAAACTAGGGCCAAGCTGGAGCTCTCTGCACAGAGGGAAGTCTCGGCTGCGCATGTGCTCTCAGCTCAGACGGAAGTCTCAGCTGTGTGTGAGCTCTTCACTCAGAGGGAAGTCTTGGCTGCGGGTTCGCTCTAGGCTCAGACAGAAGTCTCAGCTTTGCAGGCGCTCTCGGCACAGAGGACAGGTAGCACAGAACACAGAGGCTTTGCTTGTGGGTAACCAGGCCAAGCTCTGGACATGGCCAAAGGTCACCCCAGAACCACCCACCTCACCAAACACCCTACACAGGTAACAGATGGAATGCATCTTGGAAAACCTTACTCACAATATGTCAGTGACCATGGCTACCAGCTCAGTTCTGCGGCTGCTCAGGTACCCGGTTTCCAACTACCCTACCTCCAGCTGTGATAACTCAAGATTTTTCTCACAAGTTTTTTTTTTTTTTTTTTTGGGGGGGGTGTAGGTATCAATGCAGAACAGCAACTGTACAGGTACCTGGTTTCCAACTCAGAGACTAAGAGTAGGGAGGCTCCAGATAGAAGCTCAAGCCCTCTCATACTGGCTACCTCCACCACCCTTAGCACAGAGACTCAAGCTAGGAATAGACAACTCAACCTACTGGAAGAAAACAGAGTTCTGAGAGACTTTTCTATTCTCGCTCTATTCATCTATTCTCCTCTACACCCTCTGGCCCTCACGATCTCAACGTACGTGAAACCAAGAACTTTTTATGAAATTGGACTTTAAGAACTGAATAACCAGAATTATTTAATACAGAGGAACTGCATAGCCCCATCTCAGCCCCCCTTTATTTTACATTATTTTCGTTTTCCCTATCTTTCTTTTTTGTTTTTTTTTTTTCTTCTTTTTTCTTCCTCCTTCTATCCCACTTTCAACCTCCAAACTAGTAATAGGGTTAGGGTTTGTGTTAGGTTTAGGGTTAGGGTTAGCATTAGGGTTAGGGTTTGGCTTAAGGTAAGGGATAGGGTTAGAGCTAGAGTTAGGGCTTGGAATAGGGCAAGGGTTAGGTTAAAGCTAGGTTTAGGGCTCGGATTAGGGCTAGTATTGTGTTAGGTTTAGGGCTAGGCAATGGCTTATGTAAGAACTAGGGTTAAAATTAGGGTGAATTTTGGGGTTATGGTTAGGGGTTAAACCTCTAGTGTTACGATTAGTTTTAAGGTTAGGGTAATATTTAAAGCGAGTGTTAGTGTTAGATTAATAGTCAGGGTCACAGTTACTTTTAGAGTTAGGGTTAGAATTCCAAATAGCACTAGGGTTACTGTAAAGGTTTTGTTTAAGTCTGGGGTGGTGTTTAGAGCTAGGGTCGGTGTTAGGATATGAGTCAGAGTCAGGGTTAATATACAGGTTAAGGTTAGGACTCAAATTAGGGCTAGGGTTAGATCTAGGTGTAGTATTAGGATTTGGTTTAAGTTAAGGTTTAGTGTTAGGGCTATTACTCGGTTTTGTTTTACTGCTAGGGTTAGGGTTAGGGCTAGTTTCATGATTAGAGTTAAGGTTAGTGCTAGTATTAATGTTAGGCTTAGTGTTAGTGTTAGAGTTAGAGTTAGAGTTAGATCTAGGGTTAGGACTAGAAATAAGGATTAGGCAAATGTTATGGCTACATTTATGGCTATGTTTAGGGCTAGGGTTAGAGTTAAGTTAAGGGATTAGAAGGTTAGAACTAGGGATAGGGCTAGTGTGAGAGGTAGAGTTAGTCTTAGGGCTATGGTTAGTATTAGAATTAGGGATAGGGTTAAATTAGGGCTAGGATTAGGACTAGGGTTAGTGTTCAGCTTAGGTCTAGTGTTAAGGTTAGGGTTAGGATTAAGTTTAGGGTAAGGGATGGTGTTATAACTAGGTTAAGTGGGAGGGTGAGGGTTAGAATTAGGTTCGGGCTATGGTTAAGGTTAGGGTTATGATTAGGGCTAAGTTTAGGGCTAGGATGTGAGCTAGGGTTTGATTTAGGTTTAGGGCTAGGATTAGGGCTAGGGCTAATATCAGGTCTTGGGTTATGGTTAAAGATAGTTTTAGTGTTAGGTTTATGGCTACGTGTAGTGTAAGGGTTAGTTTTAGGGTTAGGGTCAGGTTTAGAGCTAAAACTATTTTTACAGTCAGGGTTTGGGTTAGGGTTTGGGATAGGTTAAGTTTTAAAGTTAGGGCTCAAATTAGCATTAGGGTTAGTGTTAGGTTAACGATAGGGTGAGGTTTAGTGTCTAGGTTTTGGTTAGGGTAATGGAGTGGGTTAGGATTAGGAATAGGGTTAGGTTTAGGACTAGGTTTAGCATTAGAGTTTGGGTCCTGTTTATGGCAATGGATAGGGTTAGAGCTAGGGTTAGGGCTAGGGTTATGTTTATGTTTAGGGCTAGGGTTAGGGTTAGGATTAGGGTTACAACTTGGGTTATGGCTCGGATTAGGGCTAGGTTTTGTTTTACGTTAGTGATAGAGTTAGGGTTATGGCTAGTGTAAGTACCAGGGTTATATTTAGGGTTAAATTTGGGGTTAGAGTTAGGGCTATGTCTAGTCTTAGGTTTAGGTTTAGGATTAGGGTTATGTTTAGAGCTAGGGTTAGTGTTATGGTCAGAGTTAGGGTCAGGGTTAGATTTAGTGTTTGGATTAAAACTCAAATTAGGGCTAGGGATAGGGTAAAGTTTTGGTTTAGGTTAAGGTTTAGGGTTAGGGCTATCGTTCAGTTTTGTTTTAGGGCTAGGTCTAGGGTTAGGGCTAGATTTAGGATTAGCATTAGGGTTAGGGCTAGTGTGAGAGTTAGAATTAGTGATAGGGCTAAAATTAGATTTAGGGTTTGGGATAGGGTTAAATTAGGGCTAGTATTAGGGCTAGGGTTATTGTTTAGCTAAGGCCTAGCGATAGGTTTAGGGTAAGGTTTAAGTTTAGGATAAACAATGGTGTTACAGCTAGGTTTAGACGTAGGGTGAGGGTTAGAGTTAGGGTTAGGGCTAGGGTTGGAGTTAGAGTTATGATTAAGGCTAGGTTTAGGACTAGGATGAGGGATAGTGTTCATTTTAGATTCAGGGCTAGGATTAGTGGTAGGGCTAATATCAGGCCAGGGTTATGGTTAAAGATATTTTTTAGGGTTAGGCTTATGGCTTCATTACTGTAAGGGTTAGGTTTAGGGTAAGGGTCATGTTTAGAGCTCAGGGAATTATTGGGATTAGGATTTGGCTTAGGTAAGGATTCAGGTTTACGGCTCAAATTAGCATTAGTGTTAGGGTTAGGGTATAGTTAGGGTTTGTTTTAAGGTTCAGGTTTGGTTTAGGGTAATTGATACGGTTAACGTTAGAGATAGGGCTAGGGTTAAGCTTAGGGTTAGCATTAGAGTAAGGGTTATGGTTAGGGTAATTGATAGAGTTAGAACTAGAGTTATGGTTAGGAATATGCCTTGAGTTAGAGTTAGAGTTAGTGTTAGAACTAGGTTTAGGGTTAGGTTTAGGGTTATGTTTAGCATAAAGGTTAGGTTTTGAGCTAGGGCTAGGGCTAGGTTTAGGGTTAAGTCTAGGGATAGAATTACTGTAGGTTTAGGGTTAGGGTGGTGTTTTGAACTAGATGAGGGTTAGGATATAAGTCAGGTAAAGGGTTAATTTTAAGATTATGATTAGGACTTGAATTAGGGCTAGGGTTAAGTCTAGGTGTAGTGCTAGGGTTTGGTTTAAGTTAAGGTTAATGTTAGGCCTGTTGATTTTGTTTTAGTGCTATGATTAAGGTTAGGGCTAGTTTTATGATTAGCTTTAAGGTTAGGGCTAGGGTTATGGTTAGGTTTAGGATTAAGGCTAGATTTAAGGCTAGGATTAGGGCTAGGTTTTGTGTTAGGTTTAGGGCAACAATTAGGGCCAGGACTAATATAGGGTCTAGGTTTATAGTTAGTGTTATTTTTAGGGTTAGGTTTATGGCAAAGTCAAATTAAAGTGTTACATTTAGGGAAAGGGTCAGATTAAAAGCTGGAATATTATTAGGGTCAGGGTCAGGCTTTGGGTTTGGGTTAGGTTAAGTTTTAGTGTTAAGGCTCAAATAGCATTAAGTTTAGAATTAGGGTTAGGGTAATGGATAGTGTTAGGTTTAGGATTAGGTTTGGTTTAAGGTAATGGATATGATTAGGGTTTGTGATAGATTTAGGGTTAGGCCTAGGGTTAGCATTAGGGTTATAGTTATCTTTAGGGTAATTTATAGGTTTAGACCTAGGTTTAAGGCTAGGATAATGGTTAGGATAAGGGCTAGAGTTAGCGTTAGGGTCAAGGTTAGGGCGAGGGTTACACTTAGGATTAGGTTTAGGGTGCGGTCTAGCATTTGGGCTAGCATTTTTGCTATGGCTAAGATTAATTTATGGTTTGGTCTAGGGTTATGGTCATGGTTAGTGTAATGGTTAGGGCTAGGGTTATCATTAGGGTTAGGGTCATAGGTTTAGATGTCAGGTTAAAGATAGTTTTAGGTTTAGGTTAGCGTTAGGTTTAGGTTTAGGATTAGGGTTAGCATTTGAGCTAGCTTAGGTTTAGGGTTAAGTTTAGGTTAACTGTTAGTTCTAGGGTTAGGATTATGTTTAGGGTTAGGGTAGGTTTAGCTTTAGGTCTAGTGTTATCATTTGGGTTAAGTTTAGGGTTAGAGTAATGGGTAGGGTTCAAGCTAGTGTTAGGGCTTGGGTTAAGGTTAGGATTAGGGCTGGGGTTAGGTTTAGGGTTTGACCTTGGGTTAGTGTTAGGATTAGATTAAGTGTAAGCATTAGGGATGGAGCTAGATTTAGGGCTAGGATGAGGGTTAGGTTTACAGTCTGGGCTAGGGTAGGTTTACGGTTAGGTTTAGGGCTAGGGTTAGCATTATTTTTAGGGTTATTGTCAGTATAATGGATAGAATTAGAGCTAGGGTTCGGGCTATGGTTCCAGTTAGGATTAGAGCTAGAATTAGGGTGAGGTTTAGGGTTTGGGCTAGGGTTATTTTATGGTAAGGTTTAGTGTTTGAGCTAGGGTTAGGGCTAGAACGAGGGTTAGGGTTAGGGTTAGGGCTAAGTTTAGGGTTAGAGTTATGCTTAGGGTTAGGTTTAGGGCTGTAATTAGGGCTGGGTTTTGTGTGAGGTTTAGGGCTACTGTTAGGTATATGGGTAATGTAAGAGCTAGAGTTATGGTTATGGCTATATTTAGAGTTCATATAGTGTTAGGGTTAGTTTGTGGCATAGGATAAGGTTTAGAGCTAGGGTTTTTGTTAGGGTAAGTGTCAGGGTTCAGGTTAGAATTAGGTTTAGGCTTAGGTCCACAATGAGGACTAGGGTTAGTTCTAGGGGTAGAGTTAGTGTTTGATTTAATTTAAGGGTTATTGTTATGGCTACGACTAGAGTTATGGCTATATTTAGGATTATGTTTAGGTCTAGGGTTAGTGTTATTTTTAGGTTTAGGGTTAGGGTTAATGGTAGGGCTAGTGTTAGTTTTTGGATAAAGTTTAGGGTCAGGTTTAAACCCAGGTTTAGTGTTAGGGTCAGAATTAGTGTCAGGGTTAGTGTTAGGGTTTGGGTTAAGTTTAGAGCTAGAATGAGGGTTAGGATTAGGACTAGTAATAGAGTTAGGCTTTGGGGTAGGCATAGAATTAGGGTTAAGACTAGGGTAGCAATAGGGTGAGGGTTTGACTAAGTGTAAGAAATAGAGTTAGAACTAAGATTAGGACTAGGGATAGGGTTAGAGTTAGGGCCAGGGTTAGGATTAGGGTTAAAACTAGGGTTAGGCTTTGGATTAGGGCTAAGTTTTGTGTTAGGTTTAGGGCTATGGCTAATTTCAGAATTGGCATTACAATTAGGGCTAGTTTTAGGGTTAGGTTTAGGGAAAGGTCTAGTGTTAGGATTAGGTTTAGGGATAGGGTGATTTGTAGAGTTAGGGTTAGTGTTAAGGTCAGAGTCAGGGTTAGTATTAGTTCTAGGGTTAGGGTTAGGACTCGAATTAGGGATAGGGTTAGGGCGAGCTGTAGGATTAGGGTTTGGTTTAGGGTAAGGGTTAGGGTCAGTGAAATGGCTCGGTTTTCCTTGAGAGCTAGGGCTTGGGTTGGGGCTAGTTTTCAAATTAGCGTTAGGGTTAGAGCTAGTGTTAGCATGTGGTTTAGGCTTAGGGTTAGGGTTAGATTTAGAGTTAGGGTTAGATCTAGGTTTAGGGCTACAGCGAAGGTTAGCGCTAGGGTTAGGGCTAGGATTTGAGTTATTATAAGGGATAGAGTTAGAAGTAGGGCTAGGTCTAGGGCTAGAGCGAGAGTTACAGTTAGTGTAAGGATTAGATTTAGGGTTAGAATTAGGGCTTAATTAGAACTAGAATTAGAATAGGTTCATGGTTATGGTTATGGTTATGGATATGGTTAGGTATGATGTTATAACTAGCTTAGAACTAGAGCGAGGGTTAAAATTAGGTCTAGGTCTTTGGTTAGGGTTAGGTTTAGGATTAAGGCTAAGATTAGAGCTAGGATTAGGGCTAAGATTAGAGCTAGGATTAAGGCCAAGATTAGAGCTAGGATTAGGGCTAGAGTTTGTTTTAGGGTTTGGACTTCATTAGGGCTATGGCTAGAGTTATGGTTAGAGATAGTTTTAGGGTTAAGATCATTAGGTTTAAGATTAGGTTAATGGATATGATTAGGTTTAGGGTTCAAATTAGATTTAAGGCAATGTATAAGTTTAGGGTTAGAAATAGGTTTAGGGTTATTTTAGGGTTAGCACTAGGGTTAGGATTAGGATTGGGGTAATGGATAGGGTTACAGCTTGGGTTAGGTCTAGGTTTATGGTTAGGATTAAGGCTGGGTTTAGGGTTAGGTTTTGGGTTATGTCAGAGTTTACGGTTAGGTTTAGGGTTAGGTTTGGGGTAAGGGTTAGGGCTAGAATTGGGGTTATGTTTGGGGTTAAAGGTAGTGTTACAGCTCTGATTCCGGATAGGTTTGGGGTTAGATTAGGGTAAGGCTTAGGGCTACAGCCAATGTAAGAACTAGGGTTATGATTAGAACTAGTTTTAGGGTTAGGGTTAGGGCTAGGTCTAGGGTTAGGTTTAGGTTTAGGTTTTGAGTGATGTTTAGAGCTAGGGTTAGTCTTAGGGTCAGAGTCAGGGTCAAGGTTTGTTTTAGGGTTAGGGATAGGACTCGAATTAGAGCTAGGTTTAGGGCTAGGTGTAGTCATAGGTTTGGTTTATTTTAAAGGTTAGGGTAAGGGCTATGGCTAAGTTGTTTGTAGGGTTATGGCTAGGGTTAGATTTAGGATTAGGTTTAAAGCTAGTGTTAGAGCTTGGATTAGGTCTAGGCTACGTTTTGTGTTAGCTTTAGGGCTATAGCTAATGTAAGAACTAGGTTTACAATTAGGGCCAGTTTTAGGGTTAGTGTTACATCTAGGTTTAGTGTTTCGTTCGTTTTAGGGTTAGGGTTATGTTTAGGGTAATGGATAGGTTAGGGTTAGTGATTGTGTTAGGGTTAGGCCAAGGCTTAGCATTAGGGTTAGGATTAGGGTTAGGGTTATGGTAATGGATAAGGTTATAGCTAGGGTTAGGTCTAGGGTTATGGTTAGTGTTAGTGTTGGGGTTAGTGTGAGGTTTAGGGATAGTGCAAGGATTAAAGTTAGGGTTAGGTTTAGGGTAAAGGTTAGGATTTGGTTTAGGTTTAGAGTTAGGATTAAAGCTAGGGTTGGGGCTCGCATTAGGCCTACATTTTGGGGAACATTAGTGCTAGTATTAGGGATACAGCTAATGTTAGAACTAGAGTTATGATTAGGGCTAATTTTAGGGTTACGGTTAAGGCTAAGTGTAGTTTTATGATTAGGTTGAAGTTCAGGGTGATGTTTTGACCTAGGGTTAGTGTTAGGTTCAGAATCAGGGTCAGGGTTAGTTTTAGGGTTAGGGATAGGACTCGAATTAGGGGTAAGCTTAGGGCTAGATGTAGGGTTAAGTTTTGATTTAGGTTAAGGGTTAGGGTTAGTGTTATGATTCCTTATGTTTTAGGGCTAAGGATAAAGTTAAGGGTAGTTTTACAATTAATCTTAGTGTTATTGCTACTGATAGGGTGAGTTTAGGCTTAGTGGTACATATAGAGTTATGGTTAATTCTAGGGTTACGACTATGGCTAGGGTTAGGGCTAAGGTTAGGTCTAGTGTTTGGTTTTTGGTAAGTGATATGGTTAGAACTAGGAATAGAGCTAGTGCGATAGTTAGAGTTAGTCTTAAGTCTAGGGTTAGTGTTAAGTTTAGGGCTAAATTAGGGCTAGGAATATGTCTAGGATTGGTGTTAGGGTTAGGCCTAGTGTTAGGGCTATATTTAAGATTAGGTTTAGGGTTAGGTTTAGGGGAAGGGATGGGGTTATAGCTAATTTTAGGGCTAGGGCGATGATTAGAATTAGGTTAAGGTCTAGGGTTAGGTTTGTGTTAGAATTAAGGCTAGATTTGGGGTTAGGATGAAGGGAAAGGTTTGTGTTAGGGTTAGGGCAAGTTTTAGGGATAATGTCAGGTTTAGGGTTACAGCTAGGGATAGTTATAGGGTTAGATACATGGCTAGGTCTAATGTTAGGTTTAGGACAAGGCCCAGGTAAAGAGTAAGGTGTATTTTTAGGGTAAGGGTCAGATTTCAGGTTTGTGTTAGATTAATTATTAGGGTTAGGGCTCAAATTATTGTTAGGGTTAGAATTAGGGTTAGGTTTATAGATAGGTTTAGATTTAGGATTCAGTATAAGATTATGGATATTGGTAGGGTAACAGTTAGTGATAGGGTTAGGGTTAGGCCTAGGGTTAGCATTTGGGTAGGGTTATTGTTAAAGTAATGAACAGCATTAGATCTAGGGTTAGGGCTAGGGTTTTGGATAGGATAGGGCTAGAGTTAGGGTTAGGGCTAGGCCTAGGATTAGGGTTTGGGTTAGGTTTAGGATACAGTTTATGTTTTGAGCTAGGGATAGTGCTAGGGTGAGGGTTAGGTTTAGGATTATGTCTAGGGTTAGATTTATGGTTAAGGTTAGTGTTAGTGTGAGGGTTAGTGCAAAGGTTATCTTTAGAGTTAGGTTAATGGATACGGTTAGATGTTGGGTTAGGTTTAAGGGTAGTTTTAGGTTTAGCGTTAGTGTTAAGGTTAGGACTAAGATTATCATTTGAGTTAGGGTAATGGATAGGTTTAGACGTCAGGTTAGAGTAAGGGGTAGTTTTATGTTTATGGTTAGTGTTAGGGTTTGGGCTAGGGTTAGTGTTAGAGTAAGGGTTAGGGTTTTATCTAGGGTTAAGGCTATGATGAGAGTTAGGTTTAGGGTTAGGTCTAGGATTAGGTTTACCATTAGGATTAGAGGTAGGGTTATCATTAGGGTTAAGGTTCTGTTTAGGGTATTGGATAAATTTAGAAATAGTATTAGGGCTAGTGTTAACATTATGATTAGGTCTAGGATTAGAATTAGGTTTAGGGATAGGGCTAGGTTTATGTTTAGGGTTCAGTTTTTGGTTTTATCTAGGGTTATGTCTAAGATGAGAGTTAGGGTTATCATGAGTGTTAGGCTTATGGTAAGGAATAAGGTTAGATTAGGGTTAGGGCTATGCTTTGGGCTAGATTTAGGCCTAGGATTATGGCTAGGTTTTGTGTTAGGTTTAGAGCTAATTTTAGTGCTATGGTAATGTAAGAGTTAGGTCTACGGTTATGGCTAGTTCTAGTGTTAGGTTTCGTTTTCAGTTAGGGTCAGTTTTATAGCTCGGTTTAGTGTTAGTGTCAGGGTCTGTGTTTGGATTAGTGTTAGGGTTAGGGCTAGAGTCAGAATTAGGATTGGTTAGGTCTAGAGGTAAAGTTAGTGTTTGGCTTAGGTTAAGGGATATCATTAGAGCTAGGTCTAATTTTTTGTTTAGGTCTTGGTTAAAGATATGGCTAGATTTATAATTAGGTTTAATCTAGGTCTAGTATTAGGGTTACATTTAGATATAGGGTGATGGGTAGGGCTAGTGTTAGGATTTGGTTTAGGTTCAGGGTCAGAATAAGGGTCAGGGTTAGGGTTATAATTTGGGTTATGGTCATAACAAGAATGAGGGCTAGGGTTAGGACTAGTAATAGGGTTAGGATTTGGGTTAGACTAAGGATTAGTTTTAGGACTAGGGTTAGCATTAGGGTTGGGGTTTGGCTAGGGTAAAGTATAAGGTTAGAGATAGGGTTAGAGCTAGGGTTCGGGTTAGGGTTAGGGATTGTGTTAGGGTTAGAGTTAGGGTGAAAGATAGGGTTAGGTATCAGGTTTGGGCTAGGTTTGGGTTAGCATTAGGTTCAAGGTTACGGCTAATGTATGATCTAGGTTTATGATTAGAACTATTTTTAAAACTAGGGTAGCAACCAGGTCTAGAGTTAGGTTAAAGTTTTGGTTTAGGGTGATGTTTAGAGGTAGGGTTAGTGTTAATGTCAGAGACAGGTTAGGGGTAGATTTAGGGTTAAGATTAGGACTCAAATTAGGGCTAGGCTTAGGGCTAGATATAAGCTTAGGGTTTGGTTTAGGTAAAAGTTTGGAGTTATTGTTATGGCTCAGTTTTGTTTTAGGTCTAAGCCTATGGTTAGAGCTAGTTTTAGGATGAGTATTAGGGTTAGGGCTAGTGTTAGGGTTAGGTTTAGTTTTAGAATTTTAGGGTTAGATTTAGAGTTAGGTTTAGATCTACGGTTAGTGCAAAATGTTAGGTTAGGGCTAGGGTTAATGTAGGCTATGGCTTGGAATAAAATTATAGTAAGTGATAGAGTTAGAATTATGGCTAGGGCTAGGGCGAGAGTTATAGTTAGTCTTAAAGCTAGGATTAGGGTTAGGTTTAGATTAGGGCTAGGGTTAGTGTTAGGGTTAGTCCTAGGGTTAAGGTTAGGGCTAGGTTTAATGTTAATGTTATGGTCTGGCTTAGGTTTAGGATAAGCTATGGGGTTATAACTTGCTTTAGGGCTAGGGAAAGGGTTATAATTAGGGTTAGTGTTATGATTAAGGCTAAGTTTTATTCTAGGATAAGAGCTAGTGTTTGTTTTGGGGTTAGGGCTAGGATTAGGGCTAGGGTGAATGTCAGGTATAGGGTTACAGTTAGAGATAGGTTGCAGTTTATGTTTATGATTAGGTCTAGTGTAAGGGTTAGATTTAGGGTAAGGGTCAAGTTAAAAGCTATGTGTATTATTAGGGTCAGTATTTGGCTTAAGGTTTGGTTTAGGTTAATGTTTAGGTTTATGGCTCGAAATAGCATTAGGGTTAGAGTTAGGGTTAGGGTAATGAAAAGGCTTAAGATTAGGGTTCAGGTTAGTTTTAAGGAAATGGATAGGTTTAGGAATTGAGATAGGGTTAGGGTTAAGCCTAGGATTAGCATTAGGGTTAGGATTGTAATTAGCATAGTGGATAGATTTAGAGCTAGGTTTAGGGCTAGGCTTATGGTTATGATTAGGGTTAGGGTTAGGGTACTTGATATAATTAGAGCTATCATTAGGGCTATGTTTAATGTTAGGATTAGAGCTAGTGGTAGATTTGGGTTTGGGATACGGCTAGGGTTATGTTAAGGGTAAAGGTTAGGCTTTGAGCTAGGGTTAGGTCTAAAGCGAGGCTTAGGGTTAGGGTTAGGTTTGGTTTACACTTAGGGCTATGTTCAGTCCTAAAATTACAGCTAGGTTTTGGGCTAGTTTAGGCCCAGGGTTAGGGCCATGGGTAATGTACGAGCTAGGGTTATGATTAGGGCTAGTTTTAGGATTAGGGTTATAGCTAGGTCTAGTGTTAGGATTAGGTTTGGTTTAGAGTGAGCTTTGGAGTTAGGATTATGTTAGGGTCAGGGCCAGTGTTCAGGTTAGGGTTAGTGTTAGATTTAGTTCCAGAATTAGGACTAGGGTTAGGTCTAGGGGTAGGGTTAATGTTTGGGTTAGGTTAAGGGTTTTTGTTAGGGCTAGGGCTAGGTTGGTGTTCAGGTCTAAGGCTAGAGATATGTCTAGATTTAGGATTAGGTTTAAGTCTAGGGCTAGTGTTAGGTTTAGATTTAAGTATATGATTACTGGTAGGGCTAAAGTTAGAGTACAGTTTCGGGTTAGGGTCCGGTATATACCTGCTGTTAGTATTAGGGTCAGAATAAGTGTCAGGGATAGGAATTTGGTTTTGGTTAGGGTTACAGCTGGAATGAAGGTTAGTGTTAGGCCTAGTAATAGGGTTAGGGATTGGGTTAGGCTAAGAATTAGGGTTAGGACTAGGGTTAGTATTAGGTTTAGGGTTTAGCTTAAGGTAATGGATAGGGTAAAAGCTCTGGGTTAGATCTAGGGTTAGGTATGGATTAGGAGTACTTTTAAGGTTAGGGTTAAAACTAGACTTAGCGCTTGGCTTAGGGCCAGGTTTGGTTTAGGTTGGGGCTAGTGTTAGGCCTACAACTAATGTATAAAGCAGGTTATGATTAGGGCTACTTTTTGGGAAAGTGTTACGGCTAGATCAAGTGTTAGGGTTAGGGTTACCATTTTCGTGATGTTTAGAGCTAGGGTTAGTGTTAGGTTCAGGGTCAGTGTTCGGTTTATAGTTAGGGTTAGGGTGAAACCCCGAATTATCACTAGAGTTAGGACTAGGGGTAGGATTAGTGTTTGTGTTAGGTTAAGGTTTATCATTAGGGCTGGGGCTAGGTGTTTGTTTAGGTCTAGGGCTAGAGATATGGCTAGAGTCAGGATTAGGTTTAGGTCTAGGGCTAGTGTTAGGGTTAGGTTTAGGTATAGGTTTATTGCTAGTGCTAGTGTTAGGGTTTGGTTTATGGTTAGGTTCAGGTTTAGACATACAGTTAATGTTAGGGTCAGAATAAGTGTCAGGGTTAGGTTTCAGGTTTGGGTTATGGTTAGAGCTAGAATGAAGGCTAGGATTAGGACTAGTATTAGGGTTATGGTTTGGGTTAGGCTAAAGATTAAGGTTAGGTTAATGGCTATGTTTAGTGTAAGTGTTAGGTTTCAGGTAGGAGTCGATTTTAGAACTAGGGGTATTATTAGGTTCAGCTTCAGGTTTAAGGTTTTGTTTAGGTTAGGGTTTAGGGTTAGGCCTCAAATTAGCACTAGGGTTTGGTTTAAGGTAGTGATAGGGTTTGGTTTAAGTTTCAGGTTTTATTAAGCATAATGGATAGGGTTATAGTTAGGGATAAGGATAGATTTAGGCCTAGGGTTAGCATTATAATTAGGGTTATCTTTAGGGTAATTGATAGGGTTAGGCTAAATTTAGGTCTAGGGTTATGGATAGGATTAGGGCTAAGGTAAGTGTTAGGGTTATGGGTTTGTTTTGTGTTAAGTTTAGGGCTAGAATTACGGCTAGGGCAAAAGTCAGGTCTAGGATTTTGGCTAGCGAGTTTTAGGTTTAGGTTTATGGCTAGGTCTAGTATAAGGATTAGGTTTAGTGGTAGGTTCAGGGTTAGAGCTAGGTGTATTATCATGGGAAGGGCCAATGTTAGGTTTGGGTTGGGTTAAGGTTTAGGTTTAAGGCTTGAATTATCATTAGGGTTAGAGTTAGGGTAATGATAGGTTAGGTTTAGGGTTCAGGTTAGGTTTAGGTTGATGAAATAGGTTAGGGTTAGGGATAAGTTTGGGGTTAGGCCTAGGGTTACCATTAGAGTAATGGTTATGATTAGGGTAATGGATAGGGTTAGAGCTAGTGATAGGGCTAGGGTTATGGTTAGAATTCTGGCTAGGGTTAGGGTAAAGTTTAGGAGTATGTTCTGGGTTAGAGTTAGGTTTAGGGTTACGTTTAAAGCTAGGGTTAAGGCTCTGATTATGGCTTGATATTTGGTTTGTTTAGGGCTAGGATTAGGATTATGGTAATGTAAGAACTAGTGTTGCAATTAGTGCTAGTTTTAGGGTTAGGGTTAGGGCTTGGTCTAGTGTTATGTTTAGGTTTAGGGTTAGGGTGATGTTTAGAGCAAGGGTTATTGTTACGGTTACTGTCAGATTCAGGGTTAGGTTTCGGGTTAGGGTTAGAACTCAAATTATTGCTAAAGTTAGTAGAAGTTTTAAGGTTAGGGTTTGGTTTAGGTTAAGGGTTAGGGATATACATTGGTTTTGTTTTAGGGCTAGGTCTATGGTTACGGCTAGATTATGGATTAGTATCAGTGTTAGGGCTAGTGTTAGGTTGAGTTTAGGCTTAGGGTGAGGATTACATTTAGAGTTAGTGTTAGATCTAGGGTTAAGGTAGGGCTAGGGCTAGGGTCAGGGTGAGGGTTAGGGTTATGTAATGAATATGGTTAGAACTAGGGATTCTGCTAGGGTGAGAATTAGAGTTCGTCATAGTAGTAGTTTTAGGATTAGGGTTAGGGCAAATTAGGGCTAGGATTAGAGCTAGGGTTAGGGCTAGGTTTAGGGCTAAATTGGGGCTAGGATTAGTACTAGGGTTAGTGTTAGAGTTATGGGTAGGATTAGGGCTAGAGTTAAGGTTAGGTTTAGTGCTAAATTAGGGCTTAGGATTAGGTCTAGGATTAGTATTGGGGTTAGGGCTACATTAGGGCTAGTATTAAGGCTAGGGTTGGTGTTAGGGTTAGACTAAGGGATTGGGTTAGAGTTAGGGTTAGCATTGGTGTTAAGGTAAAGTTTAGGGAAATGGGTAGGGTTATAGTTATCTTTACATAGAGGGCGAGCTTTAGAATTAGGATAAGGCCTAGGGTTATGTTTCAGTTTAGGATTAAGTCTAGGTTTAGGGCTAGGTTAAGTGTTAGAGTTTCTGCTAGGTTTATGGCTAGGACCAGGTCTAGGGCTAATATCAGGTCTAGGGTTAATGTTAAAAATAATTTTAGGGTTAGGTTATGGTTAGGTCTAGTGTAAGAGTTAGGTTTAGATTAAAGGTCAGCTTTAGGGCTAGGGTTATTATTAGGGTCATGAACAGGGTCAGAGTTAGCATTTGGTTTAGCTAAAGGTTTAGGGTTAATTCTCGAATTAGCATTAGTGTAGGTTTAGCATTAGGGTAATGGATAAGGTTTAGTTTAGGTTTCAGTTAATGTTTAGGGTAATGGATGAGTTAGCTACCATTAGGGTTAGTGTTATGTTTAGTGTAATGGAGAGGTGTAGAATTAGGGTTAGGGCTATGTTATGGTTTGGATTAACTCTAGGATTAGGGCTAGGTTTAGGGATAAGTTTAGGGTGTGATTTAGGGTAAGTTTTAGGGTTAGGATAAGTGTTAAGTTTAGGGCTAGGGTTATAGTTACGTTAGGGTAAGGGTTAGTGTTTGAGCTAGTGTAGGGCTAGGGTGAGGGTTAGGTTTAGGTTTAGGTCTAGGTTTACATTATTGTTTGAATTTGGCTTAGTGTTACAGATGGGGTCTTAATTAGGGTTAGGGTTATGGTAATGGATATGTTTAGAGCTAAAGTTCAGACTAGGTTTAATGTTAGGATTAGGGCTAGGGTTAGGGATAGGGTTTATGATAGAGCTAGGGTTATGTGTAGTGTTAAGTTTAGGCTTTGAGATAGGGTTAGGTCTAAGGCAAGGCTTAGGTTAGGGCTAGGTTTAGGGCTAGGGTTAGGCTAAGGGTTATGCTTAGAGCTAAGTTTAGGCCTAGGTTTAGGGCTAGGTTTCATGTTATGTTTAGGGCTAGGGTTAGGACTATAGTTAATGTAAGATCTAGGGTTATGTTTAGGGTTGGTTTTAGGGTTAGGGTTATGGCTAGGTCTAGTGTTAGGTCTAGGTTGTAAGTTAGTGTCATGTTTAAAACTAGGTTCAGTGTTAGAATTAGGGTCAGTATTTGGGATAGGGTTAGGGTTAGAGCCAGAATTAGGACTAGGTTTAGGTCTAGGTGTAGGTTAAGTGTTCGGTTTAGGTTAAGGGTTATTGTTAGTGCTAGGGCTAGGTTTTTGTTTAGGTCTAGAGCTAGATTTATAGCTATATTTAGGATTAACTTTGGGTCTAGGTCTAGTGTTAGGCTTACGTATATGTATAGGCTTACCAGTAGGGCTAGTGTTAGGGTTTGGTTTAGGTTTAGGGTCAGGTTTAGACATAGGGTTATTGTTAGGGTCAGATGAGGGTCAGGGATAGGTTTAGAGGTAGAATGAGTGCTGGGTTAAGACTAGTATTATGGTTAGATTTTAAATTAGGCTAAGTATTAGAATTAAGATTAGGGTTAGCATTTGGTTTAGGGTTTGGCTTATGTAAGGAATAGGGTTAGAGTTAGGGTTAGGGATAGTGTTAGGGTTAGTGTTAGGGCTAGTATTATGGTTAAGGCTAATGTTAGGGCTCGGATTAGGTGTAGAATTTGTGTTAGTGTTAGGGCTACGGTTAGGACAATGACGAATGTATGAACTAGTGTTATGATTAAGGCTAGTTTTAAGGTTAGGTTGAGACTAGATATAATGTTAAGGTTAATTTTAGGTTAGGGTGGTGTTTAGAGCTAGGATTAGTGTTAGGGTCAGTGTCAGGGTCAGTTTTTATTAAGGGTTAGGGTTAGTTCTATGGCTTGGTTTTGTTTAGAGTTAGTTTTAGGGTTACTTGTAGAGTTAGGGTTTGATTTAGGTTAAGGGTTTATATTAGGGCTATAGCTTGGTTTTGGTTTATGGCTAGGGCTAGGGATAGGGCACGTTTTTGGATTAGCATTATGGTTTGGGGTAGTGTTAGGGTTTGGTTTAGGCTTATTTTAGAGTTTAAATTTAGAGTTAGGTTCAGATTTAGACCTAGGCTTATATCTAGTATTAGGATTAAGGCTAAGGATAGAACTAGGGCTAGGGCTAGGGCAAGAGTTAGAGTGAGTCTTATGGCTAGGTCTAGGGTTAGGTTAGGATTAAATAAAGGCTAGGATTAGCACTAGGCTTTATGTTAGGCCTAGGTTTAGGGTGAGGGTTAGGGTTAGGTTTAGGGTTATGGTTAGTTTTGGGGTATAGGATGAGGTTATATGTAGGTTTAGGGCTAGGATGAGGAATAGAACTAGGTTTAGGGCTCGGGTATGGTTCAGGCTAGGATTAAGCCTAGGTTTAGTGCTAGGATTATGGCTACAGCTAATTTCAGGTCTAGTGTTATGGTTAAAAATAGTTTTAGGTTTAGGTTTATGGCTACATCTAGTGTAAGGGTTAGGTTTATGGTTATGTTCAGGTTTAGAGCTAAGGGTATTCTTAGGGTCAGGGTCATGATTAGTGTTTTGGATAGGTTAAGGTTTAATGTCAGGGCTTGAATTAGCATTAGAGTTAGGATTAGGTTAAATATAGTGTTAGGTTTAGGTTTCAGGTTAGGTTTGGGTAATGGATAGGGTTAGGATTAGAGATACAGTTAGGTTTAGGTCCAGGTTTAGCATTAGGGATAGGGTTATGGTTAGGGTAATGGATAGCATTAGAGATAGGGGTACAGCTAGGGTTATTGTTACAATTATTGATAGGGTTAGGCTTAGGGTTAGGGTTAGGGTTAAATCTAGGGTTACAGCTAGGGTTATAGTTACGATTGGTGATGGGTTATGGTTAGGGGTAAATCTAGGGATAGTGCTCAGAATAAGGCTAGGTTTTGGGTTAAGTTAAGGCTAGGTTTAGGGTGATGGCTAATGTAAATACCTGGGTTGCGATTAGGGCTAATTTTAGGGTTAGGGCTAGGTCTATTGTTATGTTCAGGTATAGGGTTAGGGTGATGTTTAGAGCTAGGGTTAGTGTTAAAGTCAGAGTCAAGGTCAGGGTGAGTTTTAGAGTTTGGCTTAGAACTCGAATTATGGATAGAGTTATGACTAAGTGTAGGGTTAGGGCTTAGTTTTTATTAAGGGTTAGGGTTAGTTCTATGGCTTGGTTTTGTTTTAGGGCTAGGGTTAGAGCTAGTTTTAGGATTAGCCTTAGGGTTAGGGCTAGTGTTAGGTTTATATTTAGGCTAAGGTTTTTTGTTAGATTTATAGTTAGGATTGGATCTGGGGTTGCTGCTAGGGCTAAGAATAGGGCTAGTGTTAGACCTATGGTTTGGTCTAGGATTAGGGTTCCAGTAAAGGGTTAGAACTAGGGTTAGGACTAAGGTGATAGTTAGAGTTAGTCTTTGGGCTAGGGTTAGGGTTAAGGTTAAAGATAGGGCTAAATTAGATCTAAGATTAGGGCTAGGGGTAGTGTTAGAGTTAGGCCTAGGGTTATGGTTAGGGTTATAATTAAAGCTATGTTTAGGGCTAGGATAAGGGCTAGGGTTTGTGTTAGGGTTAGGGCTAGTATCATGACTAGGGCTAATATCAGGCCTAGGTTTATGCTTCGGGATAGTTTTGGGGTTAGTTTTATGGCTAGGTCTAGTGTAAGGGTTAGGTATAGGGTAAGAGTGAAGTTTAGAGCTAGAGGAATTATTAGGGTCAGTGTCAGTGTTAGGGTTAGGGTAATGATTGTATATAGCTTAGGGTTCAGGGTAGCTTTAGGGTAATTGATAAGTTTGGGAATAGTGATATGTTTAGGGTTAGGCCTAGGGTTAATATTAGGGTAAGGGATATTTTTAGGTTAATGACACAGCTAGACTTAAGTTTAGGGCAAGAATTATGTCTTGATTTAGGGTTAGGGTGAGGCTTAGAACTAGGGTTAGGTTAAGGTTATGTTTAGTGTAAGGGTTTGGTTCTGAGCTATGGTCAGGGCTAGGCTCAGTGTTAGGTTCAGGATTAGGTCTAGGGATAGGACTACAGTAGGTTTTGGTTTAGGGTTATGGTTAGGATTAGACCTAAGATTAATGGTAAGGTCAGTAGAAGGGTCAGGATTAGTGTTAGGGTTTTGGATAGGTTTAGATCTAGAATGAGGGCAAGGGTAAGTGCTATTAATAAGGTTAGTGTTTTGGTCAGCCTAAGGATTATGGATAGGTCTAGGGTTACCCTTAGGTTTAAGGTTTTGCTTAAGTAAAGGATTGGTTTAGACTTTGTTATGGTTAGATTTAGGGTTAAACCTCAGATTAGGCCTAGGTTTTGTGTTAGGTTTAGGGCTAGGGTTAGGGCAATGGCTAATGTAAGAACGAGGGTTACCATTAGTGTTAGTTTTAGTGTTAGGGTATGGGTTAGGTTTAGTGTTAGGGTTAGGTTTAAGGTTAGGGTGATATTTTTAGCTAGGGTTCATGTTAGAATAGGAGTCATGTTCAGGCTTAGTTTTAGGGTTAGAGTTAGAACTAGAATTAGGGCTAGAGTTACTGTTAGGGTTCAGTTTAAAGTGAGGGCGGTGTGTAGAGCTACGGTGAGTGTTAGGATATGAGTCAGCATCAGGGTTGGTTTTGAGGTTTGTTTTAGGACTCGAACTAGGGCTAGGGTTAGGTCTAGTAGTAGTGTTAGGGATTGGTTTAAGTTAAGGTTTAGAGTTAGGGCTAACGCTGGGTTTTGTTTTAGTCCTATGGTGAGGGTTAGAGCTAGTGTTAGTGTTAGGCTTAGGCTTAGTGTTAGGGTTAAATTTGGAATTAGGGTTAGACCTAGGGTGAGGGCTAGAACTAAGGATAGGGGAAGCATTATGGCTAGGTTTAGGGTTATGGTAAGGGACAGGGTTAGAACTAGGGATAGGGCTAGGGCGAGATTTAGTCTTAGGGCTAGGGTTAGGGTTAGGGTTAGGATTAGAGATAGGGCTAAATTAGGGCTAGGATTAGGGCTATGTTTAATGTTTAGGTTACGCCTAGCTTTAGGGTTAGGTTTAGAGTTTAGAGTCAGCGTTTAGAGTTTAGGTTTAGCATTCGGGTAAAGTTTGTGGTAATGGATGGCTTTATAGCTAGGTTTAGAGGTAGGGTGAGGGTTATAATTAGGTTTAGGCTGTGGTTAGGGTTAGGGTTATGGTTAAGCCTAGGTTTAGGGCTAGGATGAGGGCTAGGAATTTTTTTAAGGTTAGGGCTAGGATTAGTGCTAGGGCTAATTTCAGGTCCAGAATTATGGTTAAAGATATTTTTAGGATAAGGATTATGGGTACGTCTAGTGTAAGGGTTAAGTTTAGGGTTAGCATCAGGTTTAGAGCTAGGGGTATTATTAGGGTCAAGTTCTAGGTTAGGTTTGGGATAGGTTAAGGTTTAAAGTTAGGGCTTGAATTAACAGTAGGGTTAGGGTTATGGTTATGATAATGGATAGAGTTAGAAATCAGTTTAGGGCTATGGTTATGGTTATGATTAGGGCTAGGTTTTGGGTTAAGTTAGTGCTAGGGTTAGGTTTATGGCTAATGTAAATACTAGGGTTATGCTTATGGCTAATTTTAGTGCTTTAGGGCTAGGTTTACTGTTAGGTTTATGTTTAGGTTTAGGGTGATGTTTAGACCTCTTGTTAGTGTTATGGTCAGAGTAAGGGTCAGGGTTAGTTTTAGGGATTGGCTTAAAATTCGAATTAGGCCTGGTTAGGGCTAGGTGTAGGGTTGGGGCTTGGTTTAGGTTAAGGGTTATGGTTAGAGCTTTGGCTTGGTTTGGTTTTAAGGCTAGAATTAGGGTTAGTGAAATTTTTAGGATTAGTGTTAGGGTTAGGGCTAGTCTTAGATTTAGGCTTAGGCATCGGTTTAGGGTTAAATTTAGAGTTAGGTTTTTATCTAGGTTTAGTGCTAGGGCTAAGGATAGGGAAAGGGTTAGGACTACAATTTGGGATAGGGTTAGGTTTATGGGAATGGATAAAATTAGAATGAGTGATAGGGCCAGTGTGAAAGTTAGAGTTATTCTTAGGGGTAGGGTTAGAGTTAGGTTTAGGCATACGGCTAAATTATGGCTAGGGTTAGGGTTAGGGATAGGGTTAGATCTAGTTTTAGAATTAGCATCAGGGTTTGGGCAATTTTTAGGCTTAGGCATCGAGTTAGGGTTAGATTTAAAGTTAGGTTTCAATCTAGTATTAAAGCTAGGGCTAAGGATAGGACAATTGTGATAAAAAGGGTGAGGGTTTGAGTGAGGCTTACGATTAGGGTAAGGGATATGGTTTTGGCTAGTTTTAGGGCTATGGCAAGGGTTAGTATTAGGGTTGGGGCTAGAGTTAGGGTTAGGGTTATGATTAAGGCTAGGATTATGGCTAGGATGAGGTTTAGGGTTTGTTTTAGGGTTAGAGATAGTATTATGGCTAGGGCTAATGTCAGGTCTAGGGTTATAGTTTAGGGCTAGATTTAGTGTTAGGTTTATGGCTTGGTCCCGTGTAAGGATTAGGTTTAGGGTAAGATTCAGATTTATATCTAGGGTTATATTTAGGGTCAGGGTCAGTTTAGGGTTTGGGTTAGGTATGGGTTTCAGTTTAGGATAATGACAGCGTTAGTTTTAGGGTTTAGGTTTGGTTTACTGTAATGGATAGGTTTAGGGTTAGGCCTAGGGTTAGCATAAGAGTTAGGGTTATTGTTAGGGTAATAGATAGGTTTTGACATAAGGTTAGGGCTAGGGTTATGTATAGGATTAGGGCTAGTTTTGGGTTAGGCTTAGGTTTAAGTTTAGGGTTAAAGCTAGTTTTACTACTCATTTTAAATCTAGGTTTGGGTTAGGTTAGGGCTAGGGTTAAGGCTACGGCTAATGAACGAAGTAGGGTTATGATTAGCACTAGTTATTGGGTTAGGGTTAGGGCTACATCTAGTGTTAGGTTGAGGCTTAGGGTTATGATGATGTTTAGAGCCAGGGTTAGTGTTAGAGTAAGAGTCAGAATCAGGGTTAGTATTCGGGTTAGGGTTAGGAGTAGAATTAGGATATGGTTAGGGCTAGGTGTAGGGTTAGGGTTTGGATTAGGATAAGGGTTTGGGTTAAGGCTATGGCTCGGTTTTGTATTACAGCTAGGGATACTGTTAGGGTTAATTTTAGGATTAGCATTAACATTAGGGCTAGTGTTAGGTTTAGGTTTAGGTTTAGGCTTAGGTTTAGGGTTAGATTTTGACTTAGGGTTAGATCTAGGATTATGGCCAGGGCCATGAATAGGGCTAGGGTTAGACCAAAAGTTAGGGCTAGGATTACGGTTCTAGTAAGGGATAGGGTTGGAACTAGGGTTAGGGTGAAAGAGTTAGAGTTAGTCTTTGGTCTAGGATTAGGGTTAGGGTTAGGGATAGGGTTAAATTAGGGCTAAGATTAGGGCTAGGTTTGTGTTAGGTTTAGGCCTAGGGTTTGGGTTAGGGATAAAATTAAGGCTATGTTTAGGGCTAGGATAATGGCTAGGGTGTGTTAAGGTTAGGGCTAGGATTACGGCTAGGGTTAATATCATGTCTAGGCTTAAGGTTAGGAATAGTTTTAGGGTTAGTTTTATGGCTAGGTCTTGTGTAAGTTTTAGGTAGGTTAAGAGTCAGGTTTATAGCTAGGGGAATTATTATGGTCACGGTTAGTATTAGGGTTTGGTTTACGTTTGAGATTAGGGTTAGGGCTCAAATTAGCATTCGGGTTAGGGTTAGTGTAATAATTGGATTAGGTTTAGGGTTCAGGGTAGGTTAGGCTAATTGATAGGTTTGGGGAAAGCGATAGGGTTAGGGTTAAGCCTAGGGTTAGAATTATGGTAAGGGTTATATTTAGGGTAATGGATACAGTTAGAGTTAAGGTTAGGGCTAGGGTTATGGTTAAAATTAGGTCTTGTGTTAGGGTTAAGGTGAGGCTTAGTACTAGGGTTAGGTTTAGGGTTTTGTTTAGCATAAGTGTTAGGTTCTGAGCTATGGTTAGGGCTAGGCTGAGAGTTAGGTTTAGAATTAGGTCTAGGGATAGGATTATGGTAAATTTTGAGTTAGTATTGGTGTTAGGGTTAGACCTAGGTTTAGTGTTAGGGTCAGAATAAGGATCAGGGTTAGGGTTAGTGTTTGGGATGGTGTTAGAGCTAAAACAAAGTCTAGGGTTATGACTATTAATAGGGTTAGGGTTTTTGTTAGCCTAAAGACTAGAGATAGGTTTAGGGTTACTCTTCGGTTTAGGATTTTGCTTAGGGTAAAGGATTGATTTAGATCTAGGGTTAGGGCTAGGGCAAGAGTTAGAGTTAGTCTTAGGGCTAGGCTTAGGATAGGGTTAGAGATAGAGCTAAATTAGGGCTAAGATTAGGGCTAGGTTTTGTGTTTAGCTTAAGCCTATGGTTAGGGTTAGGGTTAGGTTTAAATTTAGGGTAAGAGATGACATTATAGGCAGGTTTAGAGGTAGGGTGTGTGTTAGAATTAGGGTTAGGGGTAGGGCTAGAGATATGGTTATGTTTCAGGCTAGGTTTAGGACAAAAATGAGGGCTAGGTGTGTTTATAGAGCTAGGTCTAGGATTAGGGCTAGGGCTAATTTCAGGTCCAGAATTATGGTTAAAGATAGTTTTAGGTTTAGGTTTATGGCTAAGTCTAGGCTAAGGGTTAGGTGTTGGGTTATGGTCAAGTGTAGAGCTAGGGGTATTATTAGGGTCAAGGTCTGAGTTAGGGTTTGAGATAGGTTAAGGTTTCAATTTTGGGCTTGAATTAGTTTTAGGATTAGCATTAGGGTAATGATAGGGTGAGGTTTAGGATTCAGGTTAGTTTTAGGGTAATGGAAGAGTTAGAATTTGGGAGAGGGTTAGATTTATGCTTAGGGTTATCATTAAGGTTTGGGTTATGTTTTATGTTAATGGATAGAGTTCAAGATCAGTTTAAGGCTAAAGTTATGGTTACAATTAGGGCTAGTGTTAGGGTTAGGATAGGTTTAAAGCTAGGGTTAGGGATCTGATTAGGGCTAGGTTTTGGGTTATGTTAGGGCTATGGTTAGGGTTACAGCTAATGTAAGTACTAGGTTTAAGTTTAGGGCTAGTTTTAGGGTTTGAGTGCTAGGTTTAGTGTTAGGGTTATGTTTCCTGATATGGTGATGTTTAGAGCTAAAAGTGTTAGGGTCAGTGTCAGGTTCAGGGTTAGTTTTAGGGTTCAGCTTCCAACTCAAATAAGTCTAGGTTTAGGTCTAGGTGTAAGGTTAGGGTTAGGGCTAGGGTTAAGTTGATGTTAAGGGATAGGGTTAGAATGAGTGATAGGGCTAGTATGAGAGAGTTTGTCTTAGGGCTAAGGTTAGGGTTAGGTTTACGGATAGGGTTCAATTATGGCTAGGGTTATGTTAGGGCTAGGGTTAGGGATAGTTTTAGGAATAGGCTTAGGCATCGAGTTAGGGTTATATTTAGAGATAGATTTTGATCTTGGGTTAGTGCTAGGGCTAAGGATAAGGCAAGAGTTGCCACTAGGGTTAGGGTTAGAGTTAGGGTTTAATTTAGGGTAAGGGATGTGGTTATAGCTAAGCTTAGGGCAAGGGCGAGGGTTAGTATTAGGGAACAAACTAGGGTTAGAGTTAGGGTTATGATTAAGGCTATGTTTAGGGCTACGATGAGGACTAGGATTTGTTTTAGGATTAGGGATAGTATTAGGGCTATGGCTAATGTCAGGTCTTGGGTTACAGTTAGGGATAGATTTAGTGTTAGCTTTATGGCTTGGTCCAGTGTAAGGGTTAGGTTTTTGTTAGGGTCAGGTTTAGATCTAGGGTTATTTTTAGAATCAGCATCAGGATTAGGGTTTGGGTTAAGTTAGTGTTTAGGGGCAGGGCTAGAATTAGTGTTAGATTTAGGGTTAGGGTAATGACAGGGTTAGGTTTAGAATTTAGGTTTGGTTTAGTGTAATGTATAGGATTAGGGCTAGGTCTAGGGTTATCAGAAGGGTTAGAGTTATCGTTAAGGTAATGGATAGGGTTAGCCCTAAGGTTAGGGCTAGGGTTATGTATAAGATTAGGGCCCGTGTTTGGGTTAGTGTTAGGTTTCAGTTTAGGGTTAAAGTTAGATTTAGGACTAAGATTAAGGCTAGGTTTTGGGTTAGGTTAGGGCTAGGGTTAAGGCCACCGCTAATGTATGAAGTAGCTTTATGATTACAGCTAGTTATAGGTTTAGAGTTAGGTTTAGGTCTAGTGTTAAGGTTAGGTTTATGGTGATGATGATGTTGAGAGCCAGGGTTAGTGTTAGGGTCAGAGTCAGGGTCATGGTTAGTTTTTGGGTTAGGGTTAGACTATCATTAGGGATAGGGTTAGGGCTAGGTGTAGGGTTAGGATTTGTTTTAGGTTAAGGGTTAAGGTTAGGGCTATGACTTGGTTTTGTTTTAGGGCTAGGGGTAGGGTTAGGGCTAGTTTTATGATTAGTCTTAGGGTTAGGGATAGTGTAAGTGTGAGATTTAGGCTTATGTTAAGAATTAGGGATAAGGGTAGAGTTATGTATAGGTTTAGACTGAGGGTTAGGGTTAAATTTAGACTTAGGTTTAGATCTAGGTTGTGTGATAGGGAAAGTATAGGTCTAGAGTAGGGCTACGTTTAGGGCTAGGTATATGGTGATGCTAAGGGATAAGGTTACAACAAGGTATAGGGTTAGTGTGAAAGTTAGAGTTAGTCTTAGGGCTAGAGTTAGGGTTAGGGACAAGGCCAAATTAGGGCTTGCATTAGGGCTCGGGTTAGTGTTAGGGTTAGGCCTCGAGTTAGGGCTAGGTTTAGTGTTAGGTTTAGGGTTAGGTTAGGTTTAGGGTAAGGGATGGCAATATAGCTAGTTTTAAGACTAGGGTGAAAATTAGGGTTAAAGTTAGGGTTAATGTTAGGATTAGGGTTATAATTAAGGTGACGTTCCTTGGTAGGGTGTGGGCTAAGTTTTGTATTAGGTTTAAGGCTAGATTAGAGCTAGAGCTAATGTCAGGTCTAAGATATGGTTAGGGATAGTTTTAGGGTTAGGTTTATGGCTAGGTCTATTGTAAAGTTTAGGTTCCTTGTTAGAGTCAGGTTTAAAGCTAAGGGTATTATTAGAGTCAGCGTCAAGTTTAGGGTTGCGGTTAGGTTAAGGTTTATGTTTAGGGGTTAAATTAGTCTTATATTTAGGGATTGGGTAATGGCACAGTTAGATTTAGGGTTCAGGTTAGATTTAGGTTAATAGATAGGATTAAGGCTAGTGCTAAGATTAGGTTTCCGCCTAGGGTTAGCATAAGGATTATAGTTATCTTAGGGTAATTAATAGGATTAGAGCTAGGGTTAGGGGTAGGGTTATGGTTAAAATTAGGTCTAGGGTTAGGCTTAGGTTTATAGATAGGGCTAGGGTTGTTGTTAAGTTTATCTTTAGTTTTAGTGCTATGGTAGGGCTTGGATTAGGGCTAGGTTTTGTGATAGGTTAGTGCTATGGATTATGTAAGAAATAGTGTAATGATTAAGACTAGTTTTATGGTTAATGTTAGGGCTAGATGTAGTTTCAGGGTTAGTTTTATGGTTAGGGTGAAGTTTAGAGCTAGGTTTAGTGTTAGTGTAAGGGACAGTGTTCAGGTAGGGTAATGGTTATGGTTAAAGGCAGAATTAGGACTAGGGTGAGGTCTAGAGGAAGGGTTAGAGTTTGGGTTAGGTTAAGGGTTATTGTTAAGGCTAGGTCTAGTTTGTCTTTAGGTCTAGAGCTGTACTTATGGGTAGATTTAGGATTAGGTTTAGGTCTAGGGCTAGTGTTAGGGTTAGGTTAAGGTGTAAGTTTACCAGTAGGACTAGTGTTAGTGTTCAGTTTAGGGTTTGGTTTAGATTTAGAGCTAAGATTATTGTTAGGGTCAGAATAATGGTCATGGATAGGGTTAGGATTTTTGTTATGGTTAGATCTAGAATGAAGGCTAGGGTTAGGACTAGTTATAGAGTTAGGTTTTGGTTAGGCTAAGGATTAGTGCTAAGAATATGGTTAGAATTAGGGTGAGGGTTTGTCTTAAGGTAAGTGATAGGGTTCGAGTTAAGGTTAGGACTAGGGTTAGAGTTAGGTTTATGGTTAAAGATTGTGTTAGGGCTTGCATTAGGGCTAATTTTTATTAGGTTTAGGGCTAGTGTTATGGTTATCACTATTGTAAGAAATAGATTTACGATTAAGGTTAGTTTTAAGGTTAAGTTTAGGGCTAGGCCTAGTGTTAGGATGAGGTTTAAGGTTAGGGTGATGCTTAGACCTAGGTTTAGTGTTTGAATATGAGTCAGGGTCATGATTAGTTTTAGGGTTAGGGTTAGGTTTCAAATTAGGGCTAGGGTTAGAGCTGGTGTAGGGTTAGGGTTTGGCCTAGGGTAAAGTTTAGTGTTCGGGGTATGGCTCAGTTTTGTTTTAGGGCTAGGGCTAGGGCTAGGGTTAGGGCTAATTTTAGGAATAGCATTAGGGTTGGAGCTAATTTAAGGGTTATGCTGAGGCCTCAGGTTAGGGTTAGTTTTAGAGATAGGTTAGTTCTAGGGCTAAGGATTATGACTAGGGTTAGTGCTTGGGTTAGGGTTATGGTAAGGGATAAGGTTAGTTTTAGAGATAGGTTTTGATATAGAATTAGTGCTATGGCAAGTGTTATGACTAGGGTAAAGTCTTGGGTGTAAGGTATAGGGTTAGAATAAGGATAGGTCTTGTGTGAGAATTATAGTTAATCTTAATTCTAGGGCAAGAGTTAGGGTTAGGAATAGGGCTATATTAAGGCTAGGATCAGGATTAGGTTTAATATTAGGGTTAGGGCTAGAGTTAGGGTTATGATTAGGGTTAGGGCTAGAGTTAGGTTTATGATTAGGGCTAGAGCTAGGGTTAGGGTTAGTGTAATGGTTAGGTGCCACAGTCTGGCTGGGCACAAATGCCGCAGTCTGGCTGGGCACACAATCACGAGCCACCACACAGCTTGTAGATTCAAACAGCAACTCTTTATTCCCGAACTCACACCAGCCGTCTACAATCACGTTCTGGGGAAATCCACGTTCTCTGCCCAAATCCACGTTCTCTGCCCAAATCCCCGTTCTCTGCCCAAATCCACCTCCACTGGGCTTCTATCTCCAAAATATACTGTCTGAATCCCGTGAGAACTCAAGGGGAACTCAGGCAGCAGGATGCGCCCTATTCCCAGGAGGAATAATCTTAAACCTTAAACCTGGAACCTAAACTGGGAACTCCCTAAACACGATTATCTTAAAACCAGGAACACCCTAATCTGCCTTGGTCCTTGAGCAAGGTCACCTACATTCAATGTCGCTGCAACATGTCAGCAACATGGGGTACGCTGGCAAGGAAATTGTCATACCTACTTGGCTAATGGCTCCCAGCAGTTAGGGTTTATGCTACAGTTAGGGCTAGGGGGAGTGTTAGGTTTAGTGTTAGTTCTAGGTTAGGGTTATGGTTATGATTATGTTTGGGGTTGGGGTTTGAGCTAGGTTTTCATTGGGTTAGGGCTAGTTTTAGACTAATGTATTGGATTACATGTAAGATTAGGTTTAGGGTTAAGTTTAGGTTATGGTTAAATTTAGGTTCAGGGGTAGGTTTAGTTTTTATTTTTGGTATGGTTTAGGGTTAAGTTTATGGCAAGGGTTAGGTTTTGGGTTAAGATGAGGGTTAGGTTTAAGATTAGGGTTATGGATAGGGTTAGGTTTAGGGCTTGGGTTATTAATAGGTTTAGGGTTAGGGTTAGGGTAATGTTAGGTTTAGAGCAAGGGTTAGTACTAGGGTTAAGTTCAGGATTAGGGCTAGGGTTAGGTTTATGTTTACAAATAGGCCTAGGTTTTTCTTTAGGCTAAGGGTTAGGCTTTGAGCTAGGGTTATGTCTAAGGCGAAGGTTAGGGTTAGGGCTACATTTACCATTATGCTTATTTTTAAGGTAGGATTAGGCCTCAGAATAGTGCTAGGTTTTGTGGTAGGTTTAGGCCCAGGGTTAAGGCTATATTTAATGTAAGATCTAGGGTTCTGATTAGAGCTAGTTTTAGGGTTAGGGTTATGGCTATGTCTAGAGTTAGTTTTAGGTTTTAGGTTAGGTTCAGGTTTAGAGCTAGGTTTAGTGTTACTGTTAGGGTCAGTGTTAAGGTTAGAGTTAGGTTTAGGGTGAAAACCAGAATTAGGACTAGGTTTAGGTCTATGGATAGGGTTAGTGTTCGCTTTAGGTTAAGGATTATGTTAGGGCTAGGGCTCAAGTTTTTTTAGGTCTAGGTCTAGAATTATGGCTTTATTGAGGATTAGGCTTAGGTCTAGGGCTAGGTATAGGCTTAGGATTAGGTATAAGTTTACTGGTAGACCTAGTTTTAGGGTCTGGTTTAAGGTTAGGATAAGATTTAGACTGAGGGTATGTCTTAGGGTAACGATTTGAGTTAGGGTTAGAGCTAGAATGAGGGCTAGGGTTAGGATTATTAATAGGGTTAGGGTTTGGATTAGGCTATGGATTAGGATTAGGACTAAAGTTACCATTATTGATAGGGTTTGACTTACGGTAAGTGATATAGTTAGAGCTAAGGTTAGGGCTAGGTTTAGGTTTAGGTTTACATCTAGGGTTAGGACTCAGATTAGGACTAGTTTTTCTGTTAGGTTTAGGGAGTATTAAAGAAATCTGACCAAATAATTTGGGGAGGTAGTTCAGTACATGTATATTTCCCCTTTATCTCCAACAGTACTTTTGGATAAAGATGATTTTGCATGCTTCAGCTTTGGGAAATTTTCACAAGGAAGAAACCAGAGTGCCCACATAGAACTGATTGAGTGTGTGCAGATTTAAGCAATGAGCACCAACACTGTTTGATTTCAAGTTCCATTTCCATTTACCCATATAGGTCAAAATAATGGAAACCTTAAAATACAAACTGTTCCTGACAGCAAACCATTGAAGGGATAAGGCCCAAACCTGGGGAAAATGATAATGCTAGGTGAAAGACAAATTATGCCAAGTATCAAATGAATTTGAACAAAACTCACTCTAACACTAGATCTAACCCAACCCTAAACTAATTCTAACCTGTTTAGAGTACCTATGATCATAGAAGTCCCAAGCTTGGGGAGCCTAAATGCACAACTTAACAGATGAATCTTGTGCAGTATCAAAGAAATTTGAAGAAAATTGGGAGAGGTATTTTAGTACATTCATATTTTCCTGTTTTTTTTTTTTTTTTCTTAAAGTGCTCATGGATAAATTGTTTTTCATGCTTCAGCTTAAGGTACTTTCACAAAGAAAATCCAAAGAGTGCCCACAGAGGACTGATTGAGTGTATGAAGTTTCACACAGCTAGCAACAACACTAACACTGTTTGATTTCTAGCTCCATTGCATTCACACCTATAGGCCATAATGAAGTGAAACCTAAAAATTCAAACTGTTCCAGACACTGAACCATTGAACCTTGAAGCCCCAAACTTGGGGAGCCTGCTAAGGATAGGTCAATGATGAATCCTGTACAGTATCAAATTAATCCAACCAATAAAAATTTGAAGCTCTTTCATTACATGGGTATTCTGCTTGCTCCTAATGCACCCAGAGATAAAGCTGTTACTTTTTACTTCATCTTAGGGTTACTTCCATGGCAAACACCAGATTATGCTCACTGAAAATTGATGGACTGTTTGAAGATTCAAGCAGCTAGCCCAAACCCTGTTTGATTTCCAGCTTTATTTCATTTACCCCTACATGTAAAAAATAAGAGAAACATGAAAATTGAAACTGTTCATGAAAGCAAACTCTTTATGTAGGAGGCCCAAACATTTGGAGTATAGTCAAAATTAAAAAAAAAAATGAATCCTGCACAGTATCATAGAAATTTTTTTAAAAAAGTAACTCTTATCTTAACACTAGGTATAATCCTAGTCCTAACACTAACCCTAACACTAACTTTAACCTGTTTACACTCCCTTTGATCCTAGAGGTCCCACACTTGGGGAGCCAAGTTGAGTAAGTGAACAGATGAATCTTTCACAATATCAAAGAAGTCTGACCAAATAATTGGGAAGTTAGTTCAGTAAATACATATTTCCCTGTTTTCTCCTAAAGTGCTCTCCCATAAAGTTGCTTTGCATGCTTCAGCTTAGGGCTACTTTTACAGTGAATAAGCCAGAGAATGCCCATAGAAAACTGATTGAGTGTGTGAGGTTTGAAGTAGCTAGCACCAACCCTCTTGGATTTCCAGCTCCATTTCCATTTACATGCATAGGTCAAAATGAAATGAAAACTTAAAATACAAACTCTTCAGGAGAGCAAACCCTTGACCCAAGAGGCCCACACCTAAAGAATATAGTAAGGCTAGGTCAAAGTTGAATCCTGCCCAGTATCAAAGAAATTTGAACAAAACTAAATCTAACAAAATATTAGCTGTAAATCTAGCCCTAAACTAATACAAAATCGAACCTAACCTGTTTAGAAAACCATTGATCAGAGTAGTCCCCAAATAAAGAAGCCCAGTGGGGCAAGCTAACAGATGAATCCTGTGCAGTATCAAAGAAATCTGACCAAATAATTGTGGGAGGTATTTCATTGAGTGCTTCTTTCCCTGTTTTCTCCTAATGCACTCTTGGATAAATTATTTTTTCATGCTTCAGTTTAAGGTACTTTCACAAGGAACAACCGGAGAGTGCCCACAGAGAGCTGATTGAGTGTGTGAAGTTTCGAGCAGCTAGTACTGACTCTGGTTTCCAGCTCCATTCTCATTCATGTCTATAGGCCACAATAAATTGAAACCTAAAACTTTAAACTGTTCCTGACAGTGAACTGGCAAACCTTGAAAACCCAAACATGGGGATCCTACTAAGACTAGGAAAATGATGAATCCTGTACAGTATCAAAGTAATCCATGCCAAAAAATTGAAGCTTGCTCCTAAAGTGCTCACAGATAAAGCTGTTTCTTTCTAATTCATCTTTAGGCTACTACCATAAGAAAAAAATGAGAGAATGTGCACTGAGAACTGATTGAGTGTGTGAAGATTTAAGCAGCTAGCACAAACCCTGTTTGAGTCCAGCTCCATTTCCATTCACCCCTATAGGGCAAAATGAGGTGAAAGATGAAAATTAAAACTAATCCTGAGAGCAAACCCTTTCACTAGGAGCCCCAAATATGGGAAGCATACTAAGAGTAGAAAAAAGATAAATCCATCCCAGTATTCATAAAGTTGAAAAAAACTAACACTAACTCTAACACTAGTTCTAACCCTAACTCTAACCATAACCCTGAGCCTAACCTGTTAAGAGAACCTTTGATCATAAAAGTTTTAAACTTGGGGAGACTAGTGTGACAAGCTTACATAAGAATCCTGCACAGTATCAAAGAAATCTGACCAAATAATTGGGGAGGTATTTCAGTACATGCATAATGCCCTGTTTTCTCCTAAAGTGCTCTTGGATAAACTTGTTTTGCATGCTTCAGCTTATCGCTACTTTTACAAGGAAGAAACCAGAGAGTGCCCACAGACAACTGTTTGAGTATGTGAAGTTTCAACCAGCTAGCACCAACCCTCTGATTTCCAGCTCCATTCTCATTTACCTATTTAGGTCAAAATGAAGTGAGACATTAAAAACAAACTACTTCCAACAGCGAACGATTGAACTGAGAAGGCCCCAAACTGGGGCGCATAGTGAGGCTAGGTAAAAGATAAATCTTCCCAGTATCAAAGAGATTTGAAGAAAACAAACTCTAACCCTAGCAGTATCTCTAAAGCTAGCCCTAACCCTAACCATAACACTAACCCTTACCTGTTTAGAGAACCATTCATCCTAGAAGTGCCAACCTTGGGGAACCTAGTGGAGCAAGCTAAAAGATGAATATTGTGTAGTATCAAAGAAATCTGCTCAAAATGTTGGGAGACTTATTTCAGTACATACATGTTTCTCTATTTATGTTGAGGGCTAGCTGTAGTGTTAGGGTTATGGCTAGGTCTAGTGTTAGGTTTAGATAAGTGCTAGGGTTACTCTTAGTGTTAGGTTTAAGGTGAGGGCTGTGTTTAGAGCTAGGGTGACTTTTAGGATATCAGCCAGATCAGGGTTTGCTTTAAGGATAGGGTTATGACTGGAATTAGGGCTAGGGTTACTGTTAGGTTTTGGTTTAAGTTTAGTGTGGTCTTTAGAGCTAGTGTCAGTGTTAGGATATGAGTCAGGGTCAGGGTAAGTTTTAAGGTTAGGGTTAGGACTCAAATTAGGGCTAGGGTTATGTCTAGGTGTAGTGTTAGGGTTTGGTTTAAGTTAAGGTTTAGGGTTAGGGCTGTTGCTCAGTTTTGTTTTAGTCCTAGGTTTAGGGTTTGGGCTAATTGTAAGATTAGCATTAGAGTTAGGGCTAGTGTTAGTGTTAGGCTTAGGCTTTTGGTTAGGGTTAGATTTGGATTTAGTGTTGGATCTAGGATTAGGTTTAGGTCTAACTATAGGGCAAGGGTTAGGGCTAGGGTTATGGTTATGGTAACAGATAGGGTTAGAACTAGGGCTAAGGCTAGGGTGAAAGTTAGAGTTAGTCTTAGGGCTAGGATTTTGGTTATTTTTATGGATAGGGCTAAGTTAGGGCTAGGATTAGGGCAAGGGTTAGTGTTCAGCTTAGGCCTAGTGTTAGGGCTAGGATTAATTTTAGGGCTAGGTTTACTGTTGGTTTTAGGGTAAGAGTTAGGGTTTGAGTTAGGGTTAAGGCAACGGCAAGGTTTAGGTTTAGGGTTAGGTCTAGGGTTAGGTTTATGGTTAGGGTTAGGGTTTCTGTTAGGGTTATGGATAGGGTTATCATTATGGTTAGGTTTAGAGTTAGGGTAATGGCTAAAGTTAGAGCTAGTGTTAGGTCTAGGGTTAAGGTTAGAATTAGGGCTATGGTTAGGGTTATGGTTAGGGATTGTGCTAGGTTTATGTTTTGGCTAAGAATTAGGCTTTGAGCTTTGGTTAGGCCTAAGGTGAGGGTTAGGATTAGGGTTAGGACTAGGGTTAGGGTTAGGGTGAGAGTTATTCTTAGGGTAGGTTTAGGTCTCCTTTAGGGTTAGGGTTATTTAAGTTTTGTGTTAGGTTTAGGCCTAGGGTTAGTGCTATGTGTAATGTGAGTTCTAGGGTTCTGATTAGAGCAAGTTTTGGGGTTAGGCTTAATGCTAGGTCTAGTGTTAGGTTTAGGTTTTGGGTTTAGGTCAGGTTTAGAGCTAGGTTTAATGTGAGTTTCAGGGCCAGTGTTCAGGTTAAAGTTAGGGTTAGGGTGAAATCCAGAATAGAACTAGGGTTAGGTCTAGTGGTAAGATTAGTGTTTGGTTTAGGTTAAGGGTTATTGTTAGGGCTAGCACTAAGTTTTTGTTTAGGTCAAGGGCTAGAGTAATAGCTAGATTTATGATTAGGTTTAGGTATGGGGCTAGTGGTAGGTTTAGGTTTAGGTATAAGTTTACTGGTAGGGCTAGTTTCAGGTTTCGGTTTCTGTTTAGGGTCAGGTTTAGACCTATAATTAGTGTTAGGTCAGAATAAGGGTGAAGGTTAGGTTGAGGATTTGGGTTAGGTTTAGATCTAGAATGAGGGCTGGTGTTAGGACTAGTAATAGGGTTATGGTTTGGGTTTGGCTAAGGATTAGGATTAGAATTAGCATTATGAATATGGTTTGGTTTAGGATAATGCATAGAATTAGAGCTAGGGTTAGGGCTAGGATTAGAGTTAGGTTTAGGGCTAGTTTTAGGGTTAGGGTTAGGGTTAAATCTAGTGTTAGGGCTTGGATTAGGGCTATTTTTGTGTTAGAGTTAGGGCTAGGGTTTGGATAGGGCCAATGTAAGAACTAGGGCTATGATTAGGGTTAGTTTTAGGGTTAGGGTTTTGGCTAGGTCTAGTGTTAGCATTAGTTTTAGGGTTAGGGTGATATTTA
Organism: Marmota flaviventris; assembly: GCF_047511675.1. Lineage (NCBI taxonomy): Eukaryota > Metazoa > Chordata > Mammalia > Rodentia > Sciuridae > Marmota > Marmota flaviventris. Next base: position 7,194,013 of record NC_092510.1, on the reverse strand, counting down.
GAGCTAGGGTTTGTGTTTGGATATGAGTCAGAGTAAGGGTTAGTTTTAGGCCTAGGACTCGAATTAGAGCTTGGGTAATGGCTAGTTATGGGTTTGGGTTTGGTTTAGGTTAAGATTTAGGGTTAGGATAATGGCTAGGTTTTATTTTAGGGCTAGAGCTTGGATTAGGGCTAGTTTTAGGATTAGCAATAATGTTAGAGCTAGGTGTAGAATGAGGTTTGGGCTTAAGATTAGGGTTAGATTTAGAGTTATGGTTAGATCTAGGGTTAGGGATATGGCTAGCGTTAGAACTCAGGTTAGGGCTATTGTTAGGGTTAGGGTAACGAATAGGGTTATAAGTAGAAATAGGGCTAGGGTATGAGTTAGAGTTAGTCTTAGCGCTAGGGTTAGGGGTAGGGTTAAGGTTAGGGTTCAAATAGGGCTAGGATTAGTGCTATGAATAGTGTTAGGGTTAGGCCTATGGTTAGGGCTAGGGTTAGGTTTAATTTTAGGGGAAGGGATTGGGTTATATAGCTAGGTTCAGTGCTAGGGCGAGGGTTATATTTAGGGATAGGGATATCATTCGGGTTCAGGTTAGGATTAAGTAGGTTTAGGGCTAGGATGTGGGCTAGGGTTTGCGTTAAGGTTAGGGATAGGATTAGGGCTAGAGATAATGTCAGATCTAGGGTTATGGTTAGGGATAGTGATAGGGATAGGTTTATGGCTAGGTCGAGTGTAAGGGTTAGGTTTAGTGTAGGGCTCAGGTATACAGCTAGGTTATTATTAGGGTCAGAGTATGAGTTAGGGTTTGGTTTGGTTTAAGGTTTAAGGTTAGGGCTCAAAATAGCATTAGGGTTAGGGTTGGGGTTAGAGTAATGAATAGAGTTAGGTTTACAGTTCAGGTTAGGTTTAGAGTAATATATAGGGTTAGTGTTAGGGATAGGGTTAGGGTTAGGCTGAGGGTTTGCATTTGGTTTTAGCTAACAAAATGAATAGGTTTAGTGCTAGTGTTAGGGCTTAGGTAAAAGTTAGGATTAAGGCTAGGATTTGGGTTACTCCTAGGGTTAGTGTTAGGGTTCGGTTTAGCATAAGTGTTAGGGTTTGAGCTAGGTTTAGGGCTAGGGCAAGGGTAAGGGTTAAAATCAGGGCTACGATTAGGGCTAAGATTAGGTTTAGGGTTAGGGTTAAGGCTAGGGTTAGCATTAGGGTTAGGGTTATGTTTAAGGTAATGGATAAAGTTAGAGCTAGGATTTGGGCTATGGTTATACTTAGGAATAGGCATAGGGTTAGGGTTAGGTTTAGAGCTAGGGTTATGTTTAGAGTAAAGGTTAGAGTTTGAGCTAGGGTTAGGGCTAGGGCAAGCATTAGGTTTAGTGTTTGTGCTAGGGTTAGGGTTAAGGTTATGCTTAGGTCTAGGTTTAGGGCTTGTATTAGGGCTAGGTTTTGTGTGAGGTTTATGGCTAGTGTTAGGGCTATGGGTAATGTAAGAGCTAGGGTTATGGTTAGGGCTAGTTTTTTGGTTTAGGGTTATAGATATGTCTAGTGTAAGGTTTAAGTTTTGAGATAGGATAAGGATTAGAGATAGGGTTTGTGTTAGGGTAAGCATCAGTGTTCGGGTTAGCATTGGGTTTATTGCTAGGGCTAGAATTAGAATTAGGGTTAGTTCTAGAGCTAGGGTTAGTCTTCACATTAGGTTAATGGTTATTTTAGGGCTAGGGGTAGGTTTTTGTTTAGGTCTAGGGCTAGAGTTATTGCTAACTTTAGGATTAAGTTTGGGTGTAGGGCTAGTGTTATGGTTAGGTTTAGGTATAGGTTTACTGGTAGGGCTAATGTTAAGGTTCGGTTTAGTGTTAAGGTCAGGGTTTGAACTAGGGTTAGCGATAGGGTCAGAATAAGGGTAAGGGTTAGGCTGAGGCTTCGGGTTAGGTTAGAGATAGAATGAGGGCTAGGATTAGGACTCCTAATATAGTTAGTGTTTGGGGTAAGCTAAGGATTAGGGTTAAAACTAGGGTAGCATTAGGGTGAGAATTTGGCTTAGGGTAAGGAATAGGTTTAGAGCTAGGGTTTGGATTAGTGTTAGTGTTAGGGTTAGGGTTAGGGTTCAGGATAAAGCTAGGGTTGAGGCTCAGAATAGAGCTAGGTTTTATGTTATGGTTAGGGCTATGGCTAATGCAAGAATTAGCTTTACGGTTAGGGATAGTTTTAAGGTTAGGATTAGGGCTAGGTCTAGTGTTTGGGTTAGGTTTAGGGTTAGAGTTATGTTCAGAGTATGGTTAGTTTTAGGGTCAGAGTCAGGGTCAGTATTAGTTGTAGGGATAGCTTTAGGACTAGGTGTAACGTTAAGATTTGTTTTAGGTTAAGGGTTAATATTAGGGTTATAGCTCAGTTTTATTTGTGGGCTATGGCTAGGGTTAGAGCTAGTTTTAAAATTAGAATTAGAGTTAGGGCTAGTGTTAGGGTGAGGTTTAGGTTTAGAATTAGAGTTAGATTTAGAGTTAGGGTTAGTTCTAGGTTTAGGACTATGGCTAGGTTTAGGAATAAGTTTAGTGCTAGTGTTAGGGTTAGGCAATAGATAAGTTTGGTACTAGAAATAGGTCTAGGGATAAAGTTAGTGTTAGTCTTAGGGCTAGGGTTAGAGTTAGGGTTACAGTTAGCAATAAATTAGGGCTAGGATTTGAGCTATGGTTAGTGTAAGGATTAGGCCTAGGGTTAGGGCTAGGGATAGTGTTAGTGGTAGTGTTAGGTTTAGGGTTAGGGATATGGGAAAGGATGTGGTTATACCTAGCTTCAGAACTAGGGCGAGGTTTGAAATTAGGGTTTGGTCTAGGGTTAGTGTTTGGGTTAGGATTAAGGCTAGGTTAACGATTAGGATGAGGGCTCGGGTTTGTGTTAGGTTTAAGGCAAGAATAAGGTAGAGTGCTAATGTCAGGTCTAAGGTTATATTTAGGGATACTGTTAGGGTTAGTTTTATGGCTAGGTCTACTTTAAAGGTTATGTTTAGGCTAAGGGTCAGTTTAGAGCTAGGTGTGTTATTAGAGTCAGGGTCTTGCTCAGAGTTTGGGTTAGGTTTTGGTTTATTTTTAGGGCTCGAATTAGCATTACGGTTAGTTTAAGAGTTAGGGTTAGAGTAATTGATAGGGTTAGGTTTAGTGTTTATTTTAGATTCAGGTAAGGATAAGGTTAATATTAGCGAAAGGTTTGGTTTTAGGCCTAAATGGATAGGGTTAGATTTAGGTTTAGGACTAGGGTTAGTGTTAGTTTTAGCGTAAACTCTTAGGGTTTGTGCTAGGATTAAGACTATGGCAAATGTTAGGTTTATGGTTATGTTAGGTTTAAAGTTATGGTTAGTGTAGGTTTAGGGTTAGGACTAAGGTTAAATTTACAGTTAGGGTTAGAGTAGGTTTAGGGTTAGGGCTACTGTTATCATGATGTTTATAATTAGGGTTAGGGTAATGGGTGTGGTTAGAGCTATGTTTAGAGCTATGTTTGGGTAAGGCTTATGTTTAGGGTAATGGATAGGTTTAGGTCTAGGATTATGGTTAGGATTAGGGCTAGGGTTAGTTTTAGGTCTAAGGTCTGTGTTAGGGTTAGGTTTAGGGTAAATGTTAGGGTTTGAGCTATGATTAGGGCTAAGTTGATGTTTAGGGTTAGTGTCAGGTCTAGGTTTAGGATTAGGGTTAAGTTTAAGGCTAGGGTTATCATTAGGGTTAGGGTTATGTTTAGGGTAATGGATAGGGTTAGAGCTAGAGTTAGGGCTAGGATTATGGTTAGGATTAAGTCTAGGGTTAAGTTTAGGGTTAGGGCCAGTTTTAGGGTTAGGGTTATGTTTAGGGTAATGGTTAGGGCAATGGTTAGAGTTAGGTTTAAAACGAGGTGTAGGGCTCAGTTTAGGGATAGATTTTGTGTTAGGTTAAGGCTATGGCTAATGTAAGAACTAGAGTTATGATTAGGGCTAATTTTAGGGTTACAGTTAGGTCAATACTAGTTTTAGGTGTATGCATACTTTTAGGGCGATGTTAAAGCTAGGGTTAGTTTAAGGTCAGAGTCAGGCTCAAGGTTAGTTTTAGGGTTAGGTTAGGACTGGAATTAGGGCTAAGGTTAGGGCTAGGTGTAGGGTTAGGTTTTGGTTTAGATTAAGTGTTAGGGTTAGGGTTATGGCTCGATTTTGTTTTAGGGCTTGAACTAGATTAGGGCTAGTTTTAAGATTAGTGTTACTGTTAGAGCTAGTGTTAGTGTGAGGTTTAGGCTTAAGGTTAGGGTTGGACTTAGAATTATGGTTAGTTCTAGGGTTAGGGCTAGGGCTAGTGTTAGGGCTAAGGTTAGGGCAATTGTTAGGGTTATGGTATGGGATACGGTTAGATCTAGGAATAGGGCTAGGTCAAGAGTTAGAGTTAGTCTTAGTGGTAGTGGTAAGATTAGGGCTAAATTACGGCTAGGATCAGTTCTAGGATTAGTGTAAGGGTTAAGTCTAGAGTTAGAGTTAGGTTAGATTTGGGGGACGGAATGGGATTATAGCAAGTTTCAGAACTAGGGTGAGGGATAAAATTGGGGATAAGGCTAGAGTTCTGGTTCAGGTTAAAATCAAGGCTAGGTTTAGAGCTAGGATGAGGGCTATCATTTGTGTTAGGGTTATGACAAGAATTAGGGCTAGGGCTAATATCAGGTCTAGGGTTATGGTTAGGAATAATTTTGGGGTAAGATTTATGGCTAGATCTAGTTTCAGAGTTAGGTTTAGGGTGAGGTTCAAGTTGAGAGCTAGGAGTATTATAATAGTCAGAGTCAGGTTTTGGGTTTGGGTTAGATTGAGGTTTAGTGTTGTGGCTCAAATTAGCATTAGGTTTGAGTTAGGGCTAGGGTAATGAATAAGGTTAGGTTTAGGCTTCAGGTTTGGTTTAGGGCTCAGGTTAGATTTAGGGTAATGGATAGGGTGAGGGTAAGGCCTAGGGTTAGCATTAGGTTTATTGTTATCTTTAGGGTAATGGAAAGGGTTAGAGCTAGGGTTAGAGCGAGGGTTATGTTTAGGATGAGGGCTAGAGTTAGAGTTAGGGTTAGGGTTAAGGCTAGGGTTAGGTTTAGGGTATGGGTTAGGGTTTCAGCTAGGGTTAGTGCTAAGGATAGGGTTAGACTTAGGATTAGGTCTAGGATTAGGATTAGGTTTACCATTAGGGTTAAGGGTATGGACAGGTTTAGATGTTGGGTTAGGGTTAGGGTTAGGTTTAGGTTTAAGACTAGGGTTAGAGTTGAGTTTAGCATAATTGTTAGAGTTTGAGTTAGGGTTAGGACTGTGGCAAGGGCTAGGTTTATGGTTCAGTCTAGGTTTAGGATTACAGTTAGGGTTAGAGTAGATTTAGGGTTAGGGATAGGGTTGTCATGATGTTTATGGTTAGCATTAGGGTAATGGGTGGGGTTAGAGCTAAGGTGAAATCTAGTTTTAAGTTTAGGATTAGGGCTAGGGTTAGGGTGAGAGTTAGGCTTATCATTTTCTTAAGGTTACATTAGGGGTAAGCATCAGGGATTGAGTAAGTGTTAGGGCTAGGTTGAGGCTTCAGGTTAGAATCAGGGCTAGGGATAGAGTTAGGGTTAGGGTTAGGTTTAGAGCTAGGTTTAGCATTAGGTTTAGGGTTTTGGGTAGGGTAATGGATAGAGTTAGAGCTAGAGTTTGGGCTATGGTTACGGTTAGGATTAGAGCTAGGATAGGGGTTAGGTTTTGGGCTAGGGTTATGTTTAGGGTAACGACTAGGGTTTCAGCTAGTGTTAGTGATAGGGCTAGGTCAAGGATTAGGTTCTGCCTTAGGTCTAGGGACAGAATCATGGTAGGTTTAGGGTTAGGGTTAAGGTTAGGCCTAGGGTTATCATTAGGGTTAGGATAAGGGTTAGGGTAATAGATATGGTTAGATGTATGCTTAGGATTAGGTTTAGGGTTAGATTTAGTGTTAGGGTTAATGTTAAGGCTATGGTGGTGTTTAGGGTTTTGGTATGGATTAGGTTTGGAGTTAGGGTTAGGGATATGGCGAGTGTTAGGTTTAGGGTTTGGTCTATTGGTACTTTCAGGTTAGGGTTAGGATTATGGTTAGGGTTAAGGCTAGGTGTATCAATACAGTTAGGTGTAGGGTTAGGAAAGTTTTAGGTTTAGAGCTAGGTTTAGGGATAGGGTTAAGTTCAAGGTTAGGGCTAGGGTTAGCGTTTAGAGTAGGGTATAGGTCTAAGTTTATATTCACGGTAAGGGTTAGGCTTTGAGTAAAGTTTAAGACTAAGGCTAGGGTTAGGTTTAGGATTAGGGTTAGGGCTAGGATTAGGGTTGAGGTTACGTTTAGGGCTAGATTGAGGCCTAGAATTTGCTCTAGGTTTTGTGTTAGGTTAAGGCATATAGTTAGGGCTATGGTTAATGTAAGAGCTAGGATTATGATTAGGGCTAGTTGTCGGGTTAGGGTTATGATTATGTCTAATGTTAGGTTTAGGTTTTTGGTTAGGGTCAGGTTTAGAGATAGGTTTAGTGTTAAATGCAGGGTCAGTATTCAGGTTAGATTTAGAGCTAAGGTTAAAGCCAGAATTGGGACTAGGTTTATGTCTAGGGGTAGGGTTAGTCTTTGCATTAAGTTAGGTTAAGGATTATTGTTAGGGGTAAGGCTAGGTTTTTGTTTAGGTCTAGAGATAGAGTTAAGTCTAGATTTAGGATTAGGTTTAGGTCTAGGGTTACCTTTAGGGTTAGGGTTTTGCTTAGTGTTAGGGATAGGGTTAGAGCAAGTGTTAGGGGTAGGATTAGGGTTAGGGTTAGGGTTAAAGCTCCGTGTAGGGCTCAGATTAGGGCTCGTTTTTGTGTTAGTGTTGGGGCTAGGGTTAGGGTAACAGGTAATGTAAAAACCAGGTTTACAATTAGGGTTACCTTGGGGTTAGGGTTAGGGGTAGTTCTAGTGTTTGTTAGATTTAAGGTTAGGGTTATATTTAGAGCTAGAGTTATTTCTAGGATAGGAGTCAGGGTCAGGGTTAGTTTTAGGGTTTGAGTTAGGACTCGAATTAGGGCTAGATTTACTGTTAGGGTTTGGTTTAAGGTTAGCGTCATGTTTAGAGCTATGGTATTAGAATATGAGTCAGGGTCAGGGTAAGTTTTAAGGTTAGGGTTAGGACTGGATTAGGGCTAGGATTAGGTTTTGTAGTAGTTTAGGGTTTGGTTTAAGTTAAGGTTTAGTGTTAGGTCTATTGCTCAGTTTTGTTTTAGTCCTAGGGATAGAGTTAGGGCTAGTTTTACAATTAGTATTAGGGTTAGGGCTAGTGTTGGGTTTAGGATTCAGGGTAAGATTAGGGTAATTTGTGGGATTAGGGTTAGGCCTAGGGTTAGCATTTGGGTTAAGGATATTGTTAGGGTAATGAGTAGCATTAGAGCTAGGGTTAGGGCTAGGGTTTAGAATACTATTAGGGCTAGAGTTAGGTTTAGGGCTAGGGCTAGGGTTAGGGTTTGGGTTAGGTTTAGGGTACAGGTTAGGTGTTGAGCTATGGTTAGTGCTAGGGTGAGGGTTAGGTTTAGAATTATGTCTAGGGTTAGATTTACGGTTAAGGTTAGTGTTAGTGTTAGGGTTAGAGCTAAGGTTATCTTTAGAGTTGGGTTCATGGATAGGGTTAGATGTTGGGTTGGGGTTTGTGGTAGCTTTAGTTTTAGGGTTAGTGTTAAAATTAGGGCTAAGATTATCATTTGAGTTAGGAAAATGGATAGGGTTAGATGTCAGGTTAGGGTAAGGGGTAGTTTTATGTTTAGGGTTAGTGTTAGGGTTTGGGCTAGGGTTAGTGTTAGAGTAAGGGTTAGGGTTTTAATTAGGGTTAAGGCTACAATGAGGGTTAGGTTTAGGGTTAGGTCTAGAATTAGGTTTACAATTAGGATTAGAGCTAGGGTTATCATTAGGGTTAAGGTTCGGTTTAGGGTAATGGATAATTTTGGAGATATTATTAGGGCTAGTGTTAATATTATGATTAGGGCTAGGATTAGGATTAGGTTTGGGGCTAGGGCTAGGGTTATGTTTAGGGTTCGGTTTGGGGTTTTATCTAGGGTTAGGTCTAAGGCGAGGATTAGGGCTAGTGTGAGGGTTAGGCTTAAGGTAAGTGATAAGGTTAGGATAGGGTTAGGGTTATGCTTTGGGCTAGATTTAGGCTAGGATTAGGGCTAGGTTTTGTGTTAGGTTTAGGGCTAGTTTTAGTGCTATGGTAATGTAAGGGTTATGTTTACAGTTATGGCTAGTTCTAGTGTTAGGTTTAGGTTTCAGTTAGGGTCAGTTTTATAGCTTGGGTTAGTGTTAGTGTCAGGGTCTGTGTTTGGATTAGGGTTAGGTTTAGGGCTAGAGCCAGAATTAGGATTGGTTAGGTCTAGAGGTAAGGTTAGTGTTTGGCTTTGGCTAAGGGTTATCATTAGAGCTAGGGCTAGTTTTGTGTTTAGGTCTTGGTTAAATATATGGCTAGATTTATGATTAGGTTTATTCTAGGGCTAGTGTTAGGGTTAGGTTTAGATATAGGTTTATGGGTAGGGCTAGTGTTAGGGTATTGTTTAGGTTCAGGATCAGAATAATGTTCAGGGTTAGGGTTAAAATTTGGGTTATGGTTATAACAAGAATTAGGGCTAGTGTTAGGACTAGTAATAGGGTTAGGGTTTGGGTTAGACTAAGGATTAGTTTTAGGACTAGGGTTAGCATTATGGTTGGGGTTTGACTAGGGTAAAGTATATGGTTAGAGCTAGGATTAGAGCTAGGATTCGGTTTAGGGTTATGACTATGTTAGGGTTAGGGTTAGGGTGATAGCTAGGGTTAGGTATCAGTATTTGGCTAGGTTTGGTTACCATTAGGTAACGACTACTGTATGATCTAGGGTTATGATTAGAACTAGTTTTAGAATTAGGGTTTGGAGTAGGTCTAGTGTTAGGTTAAGGTTTAGGTTTCGGGTGATGTTTAGAAGTAGGGTTAGTGTTAAAGTCAGAGTCAGGTTTAGGGTAGATATAGGGTTAAGATTAGGATTCAAACTAGGACTAGGGTTGGGGCTAGATATAAGGTAAGGTTTTGGTTTAGGTAAAAGTTTAGGGTTAGTGTTATGGCTCAGTTTTGTTTTAGGGCTAAGCCTATGTTTAGGGCTAGTTTTAGGATTAGCAATGGGATTAGGGCTAGTGTTATGGTTAGGTTTAGATGTAGAATTAGGGTTAGATTTACAGTTAGGTTTAGATTAGGGTTAGGGCAAGGTGTAAGGTTAGAGCTAGGGTTATTCTAGGCTATGGCTATGAATAAGGTTACGTTAAGTGGTAGGGTTAAAATTAGGGCTAGGGCAAGAGTTATAGTTAGTCTTAAAGCTAGGATTAGGGTTAGGTTTAGGATTTCAGCTAGGGTTGGTGTTAGGGGTAGTCCTAGGGTTAAGTTTAGGGCAAGGTTTAGTGTCAGGTTTAGGGTTTGGGTTAGGTTTAGGGTAAGCAATGGGGTTATAACTAGGTTTAGGGCTAGGGAAAGGGTTAAAATTAGGGTTAGGGCTATGATTAAGGCTAGGTTTGGGGCTAGAATGAGAGCTAGTGTTCATGTTAGGGTTAAGGCTAAGATTAGGGCTAGGGCTAATGTCAGGTCTAGGGTTACAGTTAGAGATACTTTTCGGCTTGTTTATGATTAGGTCTAGTGTAAGTGTTAGATTTAGGGTAAGGGTCAAGTTTACAGCTATGTGTATTAATAGGGTCAGGGTACAGCGTAAGGTTTGGTTTAGGTTAAGGTTTAGGTTTAGAGCTTGAATTAGCATTAGGGTTAGACTTAGGGTTAGAGTAATGAATAGGCTTAGGATTAGGGTTCAGGTTATTTTTAGGGCAATGGATAGGTTTAGGGATTGTGATAGGGTTAGGATTAAGCCTAGAGTTAGCATTAGTGTTAGGATTATGGTTAGGGTAATGGATAGTATTAGAGCTAGGGTTAGGGCTAGGGTTATCGTTAGGATTAGGGCTAGGATTAGGGTAGTTGATATAATTAGAGCTATGGTTAGGGCTATGATTAATGTTAGTATTAGGGCTAGTGTTAGGTTTGGTTTTGGGACAGGGCTAGGTTTATGTTAAGGGTAAAGGTTAGGCTTTGAGCTAGTGTTAGGTTTAAAATGAGGCTTAGGGCTAGGGTTAGGGCTAGGCTTAGGTTTAGGGTTACACTTAGGGTTATGTTCAGGCCTAAAATTCGGTCTAGGTTTTGTGTTAGTTTAGGCCTAGTGTTAGGGCCATGGGTAATGTAAAAGCTAGGGTTATGATTAGGGCTTGTTTTAGGATTAGTTTTATGGCTAGGTCTAGTGTTAGGATGAGGTTTTTGTTATGGGTGAGCTTTGGAGCTAGGATTATGTTACGGTCAGGGCCAGTTTCAGGTCAGACATAGTGTTGGGTTTAGTGCCAGAATTAGGACTAGAGTTAGGTCTAGCGGTAGGGATAGTGTTTGGGTTAGGTTAAGGGTTATTGTTAGGCCTAGGGCTAGGTTGTTGTTCAGGTCTAGGGCTAGAGATATGGCTAGATTTAGGATTAGGTTTAAGTCTAGGGCTAGTGTTAGGTTTAGGTTTATGTATATGATTACTGGTAGGGCTAATGTTAGGGTTCAGTTTCGGGTTAGGGTCAGGTTTATAACTGCAGTTAGTGTTAGGGTCAGAATACGTGTCAGGGTTAGGGTTTGGGTTTATATTAGGTTTAGAGCTAGAACGAAGGTTAGGTTTAGGACTAGTAATAGGGTTAGGGTTTGGGTTAGTCTCTGAATTAAGTTTAGGACTAGGGTTAGCATTAGGTTTAGGGCTTAGCTTAAGGTAATGGATAGGGTAAAAGTAGGGTTAGATCTAGGGTTAGGATATGGATTAAAGCTAGTTTTAGGGTTAGGGTTAAAACTAGGTCTATTGCTCGGCTTAGCGCCAGATTTTGGTTTAGTTTGGTGCTAGTGTTAGGATACAACTAATGTATAAACCAGGGTTATGATTAGGTCCACTTTTTGGGTAAGTATTACGGCTAGATCAAATATTAGGGTGAGGGTTACCATTAGCATGATGTTTATAGCTAGAGTTAGTGTTAGGGTCAGGGTCAGTGTTGGGGTTATATTTAGGTTTAGGGTTAAACCCAATATTATCACTAGAGTTAAGCCTAGGTGTAGGGTTAGTGTTTGTGTTAGGTTAAGGTTTATAATTAGGGCTAGGGCTAGGTTTTTGTTTAGGTCTAGGGCTAGAGATATGGCTAGAGTCAGGATTAGGTTTAGGTCTAGGGCTAGTGTTAGGGTTAGGTTTAGGTATAGGTTTATTGCTAGTGCTAGTGTTAGGGTTCGGTTTATGGTTAGGCTCAGGTTTAGACATAAGGTTACCTTTAGGATCAGAATAAATATCAGGGTTAGGTTTAGGGTTTGGGTTATGTTAGAGCTACAATGAGGGCTAGGGTTTGGACTAGTAATAGGGTGAGGGTTTGGGTTAGGCTAAGGATTAGAGTTAGGCCTAGGGTTAGCATTAGGGTTAAGGTTAGCTTACGATAAGGGATAGGATTAGAGCTAAGATTATGGCTATGTTTAGGGTTAGGGCTAGTTTTAGAGTTATGGCCAATGTATGGACTAGGGTTATGATTTGGGCTATTTATAGGATTAGAGTTAGGACTAGGTCTAGTTGTAGAGTTAGGTATAATGTTTAGAGCTAGGGTTAGTGTAGGGTCAAATTCAAGGTCAGAGTAGTTTTAGTGTTAGGGTTTGGCCTGGAAGTAGGCTAAGGTAAGGGCTAGGAGTAGGATTAGGTTTCAGTTTAGGTTAAGTTTTAAAGTTAGGGCTATGGCCTGGTTTTGTTTTAGGGCTAGGGCTATGGTTAGGGCTAGATTTAGGCTTAGCATTAGGTTTAGGGCTAGTGTTAGGCTTAGGTTTAGGCTTAGGGTTAAAGTTAGATTTTGTATTAGGATTAAATCTAGGGTTAGGTCTAGAGCTAAGTATAGGGCTATGGTTAGAACTTGGTTTATGGCTAGGATTAGGTTTATGGTAAGGGATAGGTTTAGAACTAGGAATAGGGCTAGGGTGAGAGTGAGAGTTAGTTTTATGGCTAATCTTAGTGTTTGGTTAGGTATAGGGCTTAATTAGGGCTAGTAATAGGGCTAGGTTTATGGTTATGTTTAGGCCTACGGTTAGTTTTAAGCTTAGGGTTAAGTTTTGTGTAAACTATTGGATTAGAGTTAGGGATACGGCTAGGGTGAAGGTTAGAATTAAGGTTAGGGCTAGGGCTTCATTAGAGTTATGATTAAGGCTAGGTTTAGGGCCAGGATGAGGGATAGGGTTTGTGTTAGGGTTAGGGCTAGGATTAGTGTTAGGGTCAATGTCAGGTCTAGGATTAGGGTTAGAGATAGTTTTAGGATTTGGTTTATGGATATGTTTAGTGTAAGTGTTAGGTTTCAGGTAGGGGTCAAATTTAGAGCTAGGGGTATTATTAGGGTCAGGGTCAGGTTTAGGGTTTTGTTTAGGTTAGGCTTTAGGGTAGGGCTCGAATCAGAATTAGGATTGGGTTAGGGTAATTATAGGGCTTGGTTTAGGGTTCAGGATAGATTTAGCATAATGGATAGGGTTATGGTTAGGGATAGGGTTAGATTTAGGCTTAGGGTTAGCATTATAATTAGGGTTATGTTTAGGGTAATTGATAGGGTTAGAGCTAAATTTAGGTCTAGGGTTATGGATAAGATTATGGCTAGGGTTAGGGTTATTGGTTTGTTTTGTATTACTGTCAGAGTAGTTTTAGTGTTAGGGTTTGGCCTGGAAGTAGGGTTAAGGTAAGGGCTAGGAGTAGGGTTAGGTTTCAGTTTAGGTTAAACTCTAGTTTCAGTTTAGGTTAAAACTCTAGTGTTAGGGTTAGGTTTAGGGTTAGGGTGATGTTTAGAGCAATGGTTATGTTAGGGTTAGTGTCAAAGCCAGGTTTAGTTTCGGGTTAGTGTTAGAACTCGAATTAGGAGTAAAGTTAGTACTAGTTGTATGATTAGGGTTTGGTTAAGGTTAAGAGTTAGGGATATAGGTTGGTTTTGTTTTAGGGCTAGGGCTATGGTTATGGCTAGATTATGGATTAGCATCCGGGTTAGGGCTAGTGTTAGGTTAAGGTTTAGGCTTAGGGTTAGGGTTAGATTTTGAGTTAGGGTTGGATCTAGGGTAAGGCATAGGGCTAGGGCTAGGGCTAGGGTTAGGTTTAGGATGAGGGATGGGGTGTGGTAACATATATTGTTAGTACTAGGGATACGGCTAGGGGGAGAATTTTCATTAGTTATAGTAGTAGTTTTAGGATTAGGGTTAGAATTAGGGCTAAATTAGGGCTTGGATTAGGGCTAAATTTGGCCAAGGATTAGGGCTAGGGTTACTGTTAGAGTTAGGGCTAAATTAGGGCTAGTGTTAGGGCTAGATTAAGGGTTAGGGTTAGAGCTAAATTAGGGTTTATGATTAGGGCTAGTGTTAGTGTTAGGGTTAGGGCTATATTAGGGCTAGTGTTAAGGCTAGGGTTAGTCTTATGGTTAGACTAAGGAGTTAGGCTAGAGTTAGGGTTAGCATTGGTGTTAAGGTTAAGTTTAGGGGAATGGGTGGGGTTATAGCTTGCTTTAGGGATAGGGTGAGAGATAGAATTAGGATTACGCATAGGGTTATGTTTCACTTCAGGATTAAGTCTAGGTTAAGGGCTAGGGTTTCTGTTTGGGTAATGGCTAGGACCAGGTTGAGGGCTAAGATCAGGTCTAGGGTTAATGTTAAAAATAGTTTTAGGGTTAGGTTATTTCTAGGTGTAGTGTAAGAGTTAGGTTTAGGTTAAAGGTCAGCTTTATGGCTAGGGTTATTTTTAGGGTCAAGGTCAGGGTCAGGGTTAACATTTGGTTTAGCTAAAGGTTTAGGGTTAAGGCTTGAATTAGCATTAAGGTTAGGTTTAGGATTAGGGTAATAGATAGATTTTAGTTTAGGTTTCAGTTAATGTTTAGGGTAATGGATGAGTTAGGTTTAGCAATCTGGTAAGGGTTACCATTAGGGTTAGGGTTATGTTTAGTGTAATGGATAGGTTTAGAGCTAGGGTTGGGGACATGTTATGGTTTGGATTAAGTCTTGAATTAGGGTTATGTTTAGGGATAGGGCTAGGGTGTGATTTGGGGTAAGATTTAGGGCTAGGATTATATTTAGTCTTAGCGCCAGGGTTAGGGTTAGGGTTAGGGTTAGGTTTAGGGATGTTTTTGCATGCTTCAACTTTGGGAAACTTTCACAAGGAAGAAACCAGAGTGCCCACATAGAACTGATTGAGTGTGTGCAGTTTTAAGCAGCAAGCACCAACCCTGTTTGACTTCAAGTTCCATTTCCATTGACACGTATAGTTCAAAATGAAGGAAACCTTAAAATGCAAACTGTTCCTGACAGCAAAGCATTGAAGGGATAAGGCCTAAATCTGGGGAAAATAGTAAGGGTAGGTAAAAGACGAATTATGCCAAGTATCAAATGAATTTGAACAAAACTCACTCTAACTCTAACACTAGATCTAACCCAACACTAAACTAATTCTAACCCGTTTAGAGTACCTATGATCATAGAAGTCCCAAACTTGGGGAGCCTAGCAGTGCAACATAACAGATGAATCTTTTTCAGTGTCAAAGAAATTTGATGAAAAATTTGGGGAAGTATTTCATATGAGTTAATATGAAGTACATTCATATTTTCCAGATTTTTTCTTAGAGTGCTCATGGATAAATTGTTTTTCATGCTTCAGCTTAAGGTACTTTCACAAAGAAAAACCAGAGTGCCCACAGAAAGCTGACAGAGTGTGTGAAGTTTCATTCACCTCACACCAACCCTGTTTTATTTCTTGCTCCATTGCATTCACACCTATAGGCCATAATGAAGTGAAACCTAAAAATTCAAACTGTTCCTGACACTGAACCATTGAAATTTGAAGGCCCAAACTTGGGGAGCCTACTAAGGCTAGGTCAAGGATGAATCCTGTAAAGTATCAAATTAATCCAACCAAAAATATTTGAAGCTCTTTCAGTACATGGGTATTGTGCTTGCTCCTAAAGCACTCAGACATAAAGCTGTTACTTTCTACTTCATCTTAAGGCTACTTCCATGGCAAACACCAGATTATGCTCACTGAAAATTGATGGAGTATGTGAAGTTTCAAGCAGCTTGCCCAAACCCTCTTTGATTAACTGCTTCATTTCCATTCACCCCTATAGGGCAAAAAGAAGGCAAAAATGAAAATTGAAACTGTTCCTGAAGGCAAATCCTTTATGTAGGAGGCCCAAACATTTGGAGTATAGTAAAAATAGGAAAACAAATGAATCCTGCACAGTATCATAGAAATTTGAAAATAAAACTAACCTTAACATGTTTAGAGTCCCTTTGATCCTAGAAGTCCCACAATTGGGGAACAAAGTTGGGCAAGCTAACAGATCAATCTTTCACACTATCAAATAAATCTGACCAAATAATTGGGGAGGTAGTTCAGTACATGCATATTTTCCTGTTTTCTCCTAAAGTGTTCTCCCATAAAGTTGCTTTGCATGCTTCAGCTTAGGGCTACTTTTACAGTGAATAAACCAGAGAATGCCCATAGAAAACTGATTGAGTGTGTGAGGTTTGAAGTAGCTAGCACCAACCCTCTTGGATTTCCAGCTCCATTTCCATTTACATGCATAGGTCAAAATGAAATGAAAAGTTAAAATACAAACTCTTCAGGAGAGCAAACCCTTGACCCAAGAGGCCCACACCTAAAGAATATAGTAAGGCTAGGTCAAAGTTGAATCCTGCCCAGTATCAAAGAAATTTGAACAAAACTAAATCTAACAAAATATTAGCTGTAAATCTAGCCCTAAACTAATACAAAATCGAACCTAACCTGTTTAGAAAACCATTGATTAGAGTAGTCCCCAAATAAAGGAGCCCAGTGGGGCAAGCTAACAGATGAATCCTGTGCAGTATCAAAGAAATCTGACCAAATAATTGTGGGAGGTATTTCATTGAGTGCTTCTTTCCCTGTTTTCTCCTAATGTGCTCTTGGATAAATTATTTTTTCATGCTTCAGTTTAAGGTACTTTCACAAGGAACAACCAGAGAGTGCCCACAGAGAGCTGATTGAGTGTGTGAAGTTTCGAGCAGCTAGTACTGACTCTGGTTTCCAGCTCCATTCTCATTCATGTCTATAGGCCACAATAAATTGAAACCTAAAACTTTAAACTGTTCCTGACAGTGAACTGGCAAACCTTGAAAACCCAAACATGGGGATCCTACTAAGACTAGGAAAATGATGAATCCTGTACAGTATCAAAGTAATCCATGCCAAAAAATTGAAGCTTGCTCCTAAAGTGCTCACAGGTAAAGCTGTTTCTTTCTAATTCCCCTTTAGGCTACTACCATAAGAAAAAAATGAGAGAATGTGCACTGAGAACTGATTGAGTGTGTGAAGATTTAAGCAGCTAGCACAAACCCTGTTTGAGTCCAGCTCCATTTCCATTCACCCCTATAGGGCAAAATGAGGTGAAACATGAAAATTAAAACTGCTTCTGAGAGCAAACCCTTTTTCCTAGGAGGCCCAAACATGGGGAGCATACTAAGAATAGTAAACAGGTAAATGCTGCCCAGTATCCAATAAATTGAAAAAAAAAAAAAAACTTACTCTAACCCTAAAACTAGTTATAACACTTGCTCTAACTCTAACCATAACCCTAAGCCTATCCTGTTAAGAGAACCTTTGATCAAAAAAGTTTTAAAGTTGGGGAGACTAGTGGGGAAGTTTACAGATGAATCCTACACAGTATCAAAGAAATTTGACCAAATAATTGGGGGAGGTATTTCAGTACATGCATATTGCCATGTTTTCTCCTAAAGTGCTCTTGGATAAAGTTGTTTTGCATGCTTCAGCTTATGGCTACTTTTACAAGGAAGAAACCAAAGAGTGCCCACAGACAACTGATTGAGAATGTGAAGTTTCAACCAGCTAGCACCAACCCTCTGATTTCCAGCTCCATTCTCATTTACCCATATAGGTCAAAATGAAGTGAGACATTAAAAACAAACTATTCCAAACAGTGAACCATTAAACCAAGAAGGCCCAAAACTGGGGCACATAGTAAGGATAGGAATAATAAATCTTCCCAGTATCAAAGAAATTTGAACAAAACAAACTCTTACCCTAACACTAGCTCTGAAGCTAGCCCTAACCCTAACTGTAACACTAACCCTTATGTGTTTAGAAAACCATTGATCCTAGAAGTGCCAACCTTGGGGAGCCTAGTGCAGCAAGTGAAAAGATGAATACTGTGCAGTATCAAAGAAATCTGATCAAATTTTTGGGAGACTTATTTCAGTACATACATGTTTCTCTATTTTCTCCTTAAGAGCTCTCAGATACAGTTTCTTTTGCATGCTTCATTTTGGCCTACCTTCAAAAGAAAGAAACCAGAGAGTGCCCACTGAGAACTGATTGTGTGAAGTTTCAAGCACCTCCTGCCAACCCTGTTGGATTTCCAGCTCAATTTTCATTCACATCTATAAGCCATAATGAAGGGAAACTTTAAAACACAAATTGTTTCTGACAGTGAACCATTGAACCGACAAGGCCCAAAACCTCTGGAGCATAGTAAGGCTAAGTAAAAGGTGAATGCTGCCCAGTATCATAGAAATTTGAAGAAAACTAGGGCCCCATGGGTGCTCTCAGCTCAGATGGAAGGCTCAGCTGTGCAGTTTCTCTGAGTGCAGATAGCAGTCTCAGCCACATGGGCGCTCACTGTGCAGACAGAAAGCAGCACAGAACACAGAGACTTTGCTTGAGAATCACCAGAACGAGCTCTGGACACAGTACAAGGTCACTCCAGAACCACCCACTTCACCAAACACCATACATGGGTAATAGATGGAATCTATCTTTCAAACCGTTACTCGACATCTATCACTGGGTGTGACTACCAGCTTGGTTCTGCAGCTTATCAGGTAAGAGGTTTTCAACTCTCCTACCTCCAGATGTGATAACTCAAGATTTTTCTCACAAGCTTTTGGGGGTGTAGCTATTAATGCGGAACAGCAACTGTACAGGCACCTGGTTTCCAATTCAGAGACTAAGAGTAGGAAGGCTCCAGGAAGAAGCTCAAGCTCTCTCACCCTGGCTACCTCCACCACCCTGAGCACAGAAACTCAAGCTAGGAATAGACAACTCCACCTACTGCAAGAAAAGAAAACAGAGTTCTGAGAGACTATTTTTTCTTACCTTTCTCACCCATTCTCCTCTACTCTTCCCCTCTGGTCCTTACAACATCAATATATGTGAAACCAAGAACTTTCCATGAAATTGGACTTTAAGAACTGAATCACTAGAATAGTATAATATAGAGGAATTACATAGGCCCCAACTCACCACCTCTTTATTTTCTCTTATTTTCTTTCTCCATCTATTTATTTGTTATTTTTTCTACTTTTTTCTTTCTCCCTCTATCCCACTTTCAGCCTCCTAACTTTTACTATTTATACATAGGGTAATTTCATGAATACAGATAAGGAGTTTGAATTTATACCTTAATCATAATTACCTATGATTAGTGTGAGAGTTAGGGTAAGAATAAGGGTCAGGGTTAAGGTTAGGGTTTGGTTTAGGTTAAGGATTAGGATTAGGATTATTATTAGCATTAGGTTTAGGTTTTGGCATAGGGTAAGCGATAGGGTTAGAGCTAGGATTAGGACTAGGGTTGGGGTTAAAGCTAGGTTTACAGCTTGGATTAGGGCTAGTTCCTGTGTTAGGATTAAGGCTAGGGTTAGAGCAATGACTAATGTAAGAACTATGGGTTTTAGGGTTAGTTTTAGGGTGATTGTTAGGGGTTAAACATCTAGTGTTAGGATTAGGTTTAAGGTTAGGGTGAAATTTAGAGTTGTGTTAGTGTTAGGTTAATAGTCAGGGTCAGGTTTACTTTTAGGGTTATGGTTAGGACTCGAATTAAGGCTAGGATTACTGTAAGGGTTTGTTTTAGGGTTAGGGTGGTGTTTAGAGCAAAGGTGAGTGTTAGGATGTGAGTCAGAGTTAGGGTTAGTATCAAGGTTAAGATTAGGACTCTAATTAGGGCTAGGGTTAGGTCTAGGTGTAGTGTTAAGGTTTGGTTTAAGTTAAGGTTTAGGGTTAGGGCTATTGCTTGGGTTTGTTTTACTGTAAGGGTTAGGGTTAGTACTATTTTTATGATTAGCATTAGGGCTAGAGCTAGTGTTAATGTTAGGCTTAGGCTTAGGGTTAGATTTAGAGTTAGGGTTAGATCTAGGGTTAGGAATAGGAATAAAGATTAGGCAGTGGTTATTGCTAGGTTTAGGGCTAGGGTTAGGGCTAGAGTTAGGATTACGGTAATGGATAGCTTTAGAAGTAGAGATATGGCTAGTGTGAGAGTTAGAGTTCATCTTAGGGCCACGTTTAGGGTTACGGTTAGGGATAGGGTAAAATTAGAGCTAGAATTAGGGCTATGGTTAGTGTTCAATTTAGGCTTAGCGTTAGGGTTGGGGTTAGGGTTAAGTTTAGTATAAGGAATGGCATTATAGCTAGGTTTTGAGATAGGGTGAGAGTTAGAATTAGGGTTAGGGCTATGATTAGGGTTAGGGTTATGATTAAGGCTAGGTTTGGGGCTAGGATGAGGGCTATGGTTTCTTTTAGTGTTAGGGCTAGGATTAGGGCTGGGGCTAATATCAGATCTATGGTTATGTTTAAAGATAGTTTTACAGTTAGGTTTATGGCTACATGTAATATAAGTGTTAGGTTAAGAGTTAGGGTCAGGTTTAGAGCTAGGTGTATTATTAGAGTCATGTTCTGGGTTAGAAATTTGGGATAGGTTAAGGTTTAATGTTAGGGCTCGAATTATCTTTACGGTTCGTGTTAGTGAAATTATAAGGTGAGGTTTAGGGTTTAAGTTTGGTTTAGAATAATGCACAGGTTTAGGATTAAGGATAGGGTCAAGTTTAGGCCTAGGGTTATGGTTAAGGCAATGGTTAGGGTTAGAGATAGGGTTAGGGGTAGAGTTATGATTTTGATTAGGGTTAGGGTTAGGATTAGGTTTAGGGTTAAAACTCAGGTTAGGGCTTGGTTTTGGGCTAGATTTGGGGTTAACTTAGTGCTAGGGTTAGGGGGTAAGGCTAATGTAAGTACCAGGTTGCAATTAGGGTTAAATTTAGGGTTAGGGTTTGTGGTAGGTATAGTGTTAGGTTTAGTGTTAGGGTTAGGGTGATGCTTAGACTAGGGTTAGTATTATGGTCACAGTCAAGGTCAGTTTTAGTTCTAGTTTTCAACTTAAAACTTGAATTAGAGCTAAGGTTAGGGTTAGGATTAAGGTTTGGTTTAGGTTAAGGCTTAGGGTTAGGGCTATGGCTTGGTTTTGTTTTAGGGCTAGTTTTAGATATAGAGTTAGGGTTAGGTTTAGGATTAGGATTTGATTTAGAGTTAAAATTAGATCTAGGTTAGGGCTAGAGCTAATGATAGGGCTAGGGTTAGGGCTAGGGTTAGGGCTAGGATTAGGGTTCAGGTAAGGAATAGGGTTCAAACTAGTGATGGGGCTAGGGTAGGAGTTAGATTTAGTTTTAGGGCTAGGGTTAGGGCTAGGGTTAGGAATAGGACTAAATTAGGGCTAAGATTATGGCTAGGGTTAATTTTGGGGTTAGGCCTAAATTTCGGTTTAGGGTTAGGATTAAGGCTAGGATTAGGGCTAGAATAAGGGCTGGGGTTTGTGTTAGGTTTAGGACTAGGATTAGAGCTATGGCTAATGTCATGTCTAAGGTTATGTTTTGGGATAGTTTTAGGATCAGGGTTATGGCTAGGTCTAGTGTAAGTGTTAGGTTTAATGTAAATTCAGCCTTAGAGCTAGGAGACTTATTAGGGTCATGGTCATTGTTAGAGTTTGCTTGAGGTTAGGGTTTATGGTTAGGGCTTGAGTTAGCACTAGGGTGTGGGTTAGGTACTGATAGGGTTTTGTTTACAGTTTAGGTTTAGGGTAATTGATAGGGTTAAGGTTAGTGACAGGGTTAAGATTAGGCCTAGCATTCACATTAGGTTAAGGGTTATGGTTAGTATAATGGATGGAATTAGAGCTAAGTTTAGGGCTAGATTTATGGTTAGAAATAGTTCTTGAATTAGGGTTAGGGTTAGGGTTAAAACTAGGTTTAGGCTTAGGTTTATGTTTAGCAAAAGGATTAGGTTTTGAGCTAGGGTTACGGTTAGGGTGAGGGTTAGGTTTAGGTTACTTCTAGGGATAAGATTATAGTACTCATAGGGTTAGGGTTAGGATTAGGGCTAGTGACATCATTAGGGATTGGGTTAGGGTTAGAGTAATGTATAAGATTATATGTGGATTTAGGGCTATGTTTAACGTTAGATTGAGGTTTAGGCTTAGAGTTAGGGCTATGGTTATGTTTAGGTTTATAGTAAGTGTTAGGGTTTGAGCTAGGGTTAGGTCTATGGCAAGTGTGAGATTTAAGGTTAGGTCTAGGGTTAGTTTTCCAGTTATGTTTAGGTTTAGCATTAAGCCTAGAATTATCAATAAGGTTAGGTTTAGGTTTAGAGTAATTGGTAGGTTTAGAGCTAGGTTTAAGGCTAGGTTAAGGTTAGGATTAGGGCTAGTGTTAGGGTTAGGTTGAGGGATAGGTGTAGGTTTATGTTTAGAATAATGTTTAGGATTTGTGCTAGGATTAGGACTAAGGCGAGAGTTAGGTTAGAGTTAGGGCTAGGGTTAGTGTTAGGGTTATGCTTAAGGCTTGATTTAGGCTTTGGGCTAGGGTTAGGGCTATGGGTAATGTAAGAGCTAGGGTTATGTTGAGGGCTAGTTGTAGGGTTAGGGTTATGGCTAGGTCTACTGGTAGGTTTAGATTTTCGGGTAGGGTCAGATTTACAGACAGGTTTACTCTAAAGACAGAGTTGGTGTTTGGGTTAGAGTTAGTGTTAGGGTTACAGCCAGAATTAGCACTATGTTTAGGTCTAGGGTTAGGTTAGTGTTTGAGATAGGGTAAGTATTATTGTTAGGGCTAGGGCTAGGTTTATGTTTAGGTCTAGGGGTAGAGTTAGGGGTAGAGTTAAGGCTAGATTTAGGATTTGCTTTAGGTCTAGGGCTAATGTTAGGGTTTGGTCTAGGGTTAGGGTCAGTTTTAGACCTAGGGTTAGGGTCAGAATAAGGGTCATGGTTAGCGTTAGAGTTCGGGATAGGGTTAGAGCTAGAATGAGGGCTAGGGTTAAGACTATCTATAGGGTTAGAGTTTTGGTTAACCTAAGAATTAGAGATAGGTCTTGGGTTACCATTAGGGTTAGGGTTTTTCTTAGGTTAAGGGATAGCCTTAGAGCTAGGGTTAATGCTAGTGTTAGGGTTAGGTTTACGGTTAAATATAAATTTTGAGCTCGGATTAGGGCTAGTTTTTGTATTAGGATTAGGGCTAGATTTTGGCATTCACTAATGTAAGACCCAGGGTTACAATTAGGGTTAGTTTTAGGTTTAGAGTTAGGGGTAGGTCTAGTGTTAGGTTTAGGTTTAATGTTACAGTAATATTTAGAGCTAGAGTTATTGTTAGGATATGAGTTGTTGATGATGAGATATTGTTAGGATAGAGTTATTGTTAGGATATGTTAGGTCTAGGATTAGGGCTAGGTCTAACTAAGGGCAAGGGTCAGGGCTAGGTTTATGGTTACAGTAACAGATAGGGTTAGAACTAGTGCTAGGTCTAGGGTGAGAGTTAGAGTTAATCTTAGGCCTAGGGTTTTGGTTATTTTTATGGATAGGGCTAAGTTAGGGCTAGGATTAGGGCTAGGGTTATTGTTCAGGTTAGGCCTAGTGTGAGTGCTAGGGTTATAGTTAATTTTAGGGTACGGTATGTTGTTATAGCTAGGGTTAGAGGTAGGGTGATGGTTAGAATTTTGTTTAGGACTAGGGTTAGTGTTAGGGTTATGATTAAGACTAAGTTAAGGGCTAGGATGAGGCCTAGGGTAACTTGTAGGGTTAGGTCTACAATTAGGGCTAGGGCTTATATCAGGTCTAGTGTTAAAGTTTGGGGTAGATTTAGGGTTAGGTTTGTGTCTAGGTCTAGTGTAAGTTTTAGGCTTAGGGTAAGGGTCAGGTTTAGAGCTAGGTGTATTTTTAGGGTCAGGATCAGGGTTAAGGTTTGTTTTAGGTTAAGGTTTAGGGATAGGGCTAAAATGAGCATTAGGATTTGGGTTAGGGTTAGGGCAATTGATTGTGTTAGGTTTAGGTTTTCAGGGAAGGTTTAGGGCAATGGAGAGCTTTAGGGTTAGCAAAAGGTTTAGGGTTATGCCTAGGGTTAGCATTAGGATTAGGGTTATCATAAGGATAATATATAGGGTTAGAGCTATGTTTAGGTCTAGGTATAGGATAGGATTAGGGCTAGAGTTAGATTAGGTTTTGAGTTCGGGCTAGTAACCCTAGCTTAGGGTAGGGTTAGGGTTTGATTTAGGGTAAAGGTTAGGTTTTGTGCTAGGGTTAGGTCTAGGACGAGGATTAGGCTTAGTGTTATGGTCAGTGTTAGGTTTAGGGCTAGGGCTAGGGTTTTCATTAGGGTTAGCATTAGGTTTAGGTTAATAGATTGGGTTAGATGTAAGGTTAGCTTTATAGTTAAGGTTAGGTTTAGATTTAAGTTTAGTCTTAAGGCTAGGTTTACTGTCGGTTTTAAGGTAAAATTTAGGTTTTGAGTTTGTGTTAAGGCTATGGCAAATTGTAGGTTTAGAGATAGGTCTAGGGATCAGTTTATAGTTTGGATTAGGGTTTCAGT
Organism: Marmota flaviventris; assembly: GCF_047511675.1. Classification (NCBI taxonomy): domain Eukaryota; kingdom Metazoa; phylum Chordata; class Mammalia; order Rodentia; family Sciuridae; genus Marmota; species Marmota flaviventris. Next base: position 7,170,320 of record NC_092510.1, on the reverse strand, counting down.
TAGGGTTAGGGATAGGGTTATTTTTAGGTTTAGGGTTAGAGTTAGGCTAATGCCTAGGGTTAGAGCTAGTTTTAGGTTTAGGGTTAAGGTTAGGATTAGGGCTATGGTTAGGGTTATGGTTAGGAATAGTGCTAGGGTCATGTTTGGGCTAAGGGTTAGTCTTTGAGCTAGGGTTAGGATGAAGGTGTGGGTTCGGGTTAGGGTTAGGACTAGGGTTAGGGTTAGGGATAGGGTTAGGCTTAAGGTAGGTTTAGGCCTCCATCAGGGTTGGGGTTATTTAAGTTTTGTGTTAGATTTAGGCCTAGGGTTAGTGCTATGTGTAATGTAAAATCTAGGATTCTGATTAGAGCTAGTTTTAGGGTTAGGCTTAATGCTAGGTATAGTGTTATTTTTAGGTTTGTGTTAGGGTCAGGTTTATAGCTAGGATTAATGTTAGTGTGAGGGCCACTGTTCAGGTTAAAGTTAGGGTTAGGGTGAAAGCCAGAATAGGACTAGGGTTAGGTCTAGTGGTAGGGTTAGTGTTTGGTTTAGGTTAAGTGTTATTGTTACAGGACTATGTTTTTGTTCAGGTCAAGGGCTAGAGTAATAGCTAGATTTAGGATTAGGTTTAGGCACGGGGCTAGTGTTAGGGTTAGGTTTAGGTATAAGTTTACTTGTGGGGCTAGTTTCAGGTTTTGGTTTCAGTTTAGGGTCAAATTTAGACCTATAATTAGTATTAGGGTCAGAATAAGGGTGAAGGTTAGGGTGAGGTTTTAGGTTAGGGTTAGATCTAGAATGAGGCTACTGTTAGGACTAGTAATAGGGTTATTGTTTGGGTTTGTCTAAGTATTAGGATTAGGACTAGAGTTAGCATTATGAATAGGGTTTGTTTTGGGGTAATGGATAGGATTAGAGCTAGGGTGAGGGCTAGGATTAGGATTAGGTTTAGGGCTAGTTTTAGGGTTAGGGTTAGGGTTAGGGTTAAATCTAGTGTTAGGGCATGGATTAGGGCTATTTTTGTGTTAGAGTTAGGGCTAGGTTTTGGCTAAGGCCAATGTAAGAACCAGGGTTATGATTAAGATTAGTTTTAGGGTTAGGGTTACGGCTAGGTCTAGTGTTAGTATTTGTTTACAGGTTAGGGTGATATTTAGAGTTAGGGTTTGTGTTTGGATATGAGTCAGAGTGAGGGTTAGTTTTAGGCCTAGACTCGAATTTGAACCTGGGTTATGGCTAGTTATGAGTTAGGGTTTGGTTTTGGTTAAGATTTAGGGTTAGAAAAATGGCTAGGGTTAGGGGTAGGTTTAAGGTTAGGGTTTAAATAGGGCTAGGATTAGCGCTATGGTTAGTGTTAGGGTTAGGCGTAGGGTTAGGGCTAAGGTTAGGGTGAGTTTTAGGGGATGGGTTGGGGTTATATAGCTAGTTTCAGTGCTAGGGCGAGGTATATATTTAGGGATAGGACTAGGTGAGGTTTCATTTAGGATTAAGTCTAGGTTTAGGGCTAGGATGAGGGCTAGTGTTTGTGTTAGGGTTAGGGCTAGGATAAGGGCTAGGGCTAATGTCAGGTATAGGGTTATGGTTAGGGATAGAGTTAGGGATAGTTTTATGGCTAGGTCTAGTGTAAGGGTTAGGTTTAGCATGGGGGTCAGGTATAGGACTAGGTTATAATTACGGTCAGAGTATGGGTTAAGGATTGGTTTGGGTTAAGGTTTAAGGTTAGGGCTCAAATTAGCATTAGGGTTAGGGTTAGGGCTAGAGTAATGGATAAAGTTAGGTTTACAGTTAGGTTAGGTTTAGAGTAATATATAGGGTTAGTGTTAGGGATAGGGTTCAGGTTAGGCCTAGGGTTAGTATTTGGTTAAGGCTTATATTTAGAATAATGAATATGTTTAGTGCTAGTGTTAGGGCTTACATTAAGTTTGGGATTAGGCTAGGGTTTGGGTTACATCTTGGGCTAGTGTTAGGGTTAGGTTTAAGGTAAATGTTAGGGTTAGAGCTAGGGTTAGGGCTAGGGTGATTGTTATGGTTAGAATCAGGGCTACATTTAGGGTTAGGGTTAGGGTTAGGGCTAGGTTTAGCATTAGGTTTAAGGTTATGTTTTAGGTAATGGATAAAGTTAGAGCTAGGATTTGGGCTATGGTTTCAGTTAGGATGAGGGGTAGGGTTAGAGTTAGGGTTAGAGCTAGGGTTATGTTTAGAGTAAGGGTTAGAATTGGAGCTAGGGTTTGATCTAGAGCAAGCATTAGGTTTAGGGTTTGTGCTAGGTTTAGGGTTAAGGTTATGCTTAGGTCTAGGTTTAGGGCTTGTATTAGGGCTAGGTTTTGTGTGAGGTTCATGGCTAGTGTTATGGCTATGGATAATGTAAGAGCTAGGGTTATGGTTAGGGCTAGTATTTGTGTGAGGTTTATACATATGTCTAGTGTTAGGTTTAAGTTTTCGGTTAGGATAAGTTCCAGAGCTAGGGTTTGTGTTAGCTTAAGCATCATTATTCGGGCTAGTACTGGGTTTTGGTTAGGGTCAGAATTAGAACTAGGTTTAAGTCTAGGGCTAGGGTTAGTCTTTGCTTTAGGTTAATGGTTATTTTAGGGCTAGGGCTAGGTTTTTGTTTAGGACTAGGGATAGAGTTATGGCTATATTTAGGATTAAGTTTAGGTCTAGTGCTAGTTTTATGGTTAGTTTTAGGTATAGGTATAGGTAGGGCTAGTGTCAGGGCTCGGTTTAGTGATAAGGTCAGGCTTTGACCTATTGTTAGTGTTAGGGTCAGAATAAGGGAAGGGTTAGGTTTAGGCTTCGTTTTAGGGTTATTCACAGAATTAGGTCTAGGGTTAGGAATAGTAATTGAGTTAGAATTTGGGGTAAGCTAAGGGTTACGGTTAGAACTATGGTAGCCTTAGGGTGAGAATTTGGCTTAGGGTAAGGAATATGTTTAGAGCTAGGGTTTGGGTTAGTGTTAGGGTTAGGGTTAGGGTTAGGGTTAAAGCTAGAGTTCAGGATCAGTTTAGTGATAGGTTTTGTGTTAGGGTTAGGGCCCTGGCTAATGTAAGAACTAGCTTTACAGTTAGGGAGTGTTTTAGGGTTAGGATTAGGGCTAGGTCTAGTGTAAGGGTTAGGTTTAGGGTTAGGGTGATGTTTAGAGGTAGGGTTAGTTTTAGGGTCAGAGTCAGGGTCAGTATTAGTTGTAGGGATAGGGTTACTACTAGGTGTAGAATTAGGATTTGGTTTAGGTTAAGGGTTAGGAATAGGGCTATAGCTCAGTTTTTTGTGTGGGCTATGGCTAGGGTTAGGGCTAGTCTTCTAATTAGAATTAGGTTTAGGGCTAGTGTTAGGGTGAGGTTTAGGTTTATAGTTAGGGTAGATTTAGAGTTAGAGTTAGTTCTAGGTTTAGGACTATGGCTAGGTTTAGGGCTAAGGTTAGGGCTAGTGTTAGGGTTAGGTAATAGATAAGGTTGGTACTAGAAATAGGTCTTGGGCTACAGTTAGTTTTAGTCTTAGGGCTAAGGTTAGAGTTAGGGTTACAGTTGGCAATAAATTAGGGCTAGGATTTGAGCTATGTTTAGTGTTAGGGTTAGGCCTAGAGTTAGGGTTAGGTTTAGTGTTAGTGATAGTGTTAGGGTTAGGGATAGGGGGAATGATGTGGTTATACCTAGATTCATAACTAGGGCTAGGGTTGAAATTAGGGTTTAGGCTAGGATTACAGTTCGCGTTAGGGTTAAGGCTAGGTTTAGGGCTAGGATGAGGGCTCTGCTTTGTGTTAGGTTTAAGGCAAGAATTAGGTATAGTGCTAATATCAGGTATAGGGATATGGTTAGGGATACTGTTAATGTTAGTTTTATGGCTAGGTCTAGTTTAAGGGTTATGTTTAGGGTAAGGATCAGGTTTAGAGCTAGGTGTGCTATTAGAGTCAGTGTCTTGTTCAGAGTTTGGTTTAAGTTTTGGTTTAGATTTAGGGCTCGAATTAGCAATAGGGTTAGGGTTAGGGTTAGAGTAATTGATAAGGTTAGGTTTAGTGTTCAGGTTAGGTTTAGGTAAGAATAAGGTTAGTGTTAGCGATAGGTTTAGGGTTAAGCCTAAATGGATAGGGTTAGATTTAGGTTTAAGACTAGGGTTAGTGTTAGGTTTAGGGTAACTCTTAGGATTTGAGCTAGGATTAAAACTATGGTAAGGGTTAGGATTATGGTTGGGTCTAGGGTTAGGTCTACAGTTAGGTTTAGTGTAGGTTTAGAGTTAGGACAAGGGTTAAGTTTACAGTTAGGGTTAGAATAGTTTTAGGGTTAGGGCTAGTGTTATTATGACATTTATAGTTAGGGTTAGGGTAATGGGTGGGGTTAGTACTATATTTAGAGCTATGTTTGGGTTAGGCTTATGTTTAGGGTAATGGATAGGTTAGGGCTAGGGTTATAGTTGGGATTAGGGCTAGGGTTAAGGTTAGGGTTAGGTATAGGGTTAGTGTTAGGGTTAGGTGTAGGGTAAGTGTTAGATTCTGAGCTATGTTTAGGGCTAGCATGAAGATTAGGGTTAGTGTCAGGTCTAGGTTTAGGATTAGGGTTAAGTTCAGGGCTAGGGTTAGCATTAGGATTAGGGTTATGTTAGGGTAATGGATAGGATTAGAGCTAGAGTTAGGGCTAGGATTATGGTTAGGATTAAGTCTAGGGTTAGGTTTAGGGTTAGGGCCAGTTTTAGGGTTAGGGGTAGGTTTAGGGTAATGATTAGGGTTAGGGTTAAGGTTAGGATTAAAACGAGGTGTAGGGCTCAGTTTAGGGCTAGGTTTTTGTTTAGGTTAGGGTTGGATTAGGGCTAAGGCTAATGTAAGAACTAGAGTTATGATTAGGGCTACTTTTAGGGTTACTATTAGGGCTAGTTCTAGTTTAAGGTTTAGGTATACTTTTAGGGAGATGTTAGAGCTAGGGTTAGAGTAAGGTCAGGCTCATGGTTAGTTTTAGGGTTAGGTTAGGACTGGAATTAGGGCTGATGTTAGGGCTAGGTGTAGAGTTAGATTTTCGTTTAGGTTAAGGGTTAGGGTTACGGCTATGGCTCGATTTTGTTTTAGGGCTTGAACTAGATTAGGGCTAGTTTTAGGATTAGTGTTAGTGTTAGGGCTAGTGTTAGTGTGAGGTTTACGCTTAGGGTTAAGGTTGGACTTAGAGTTATGGTTAGTTCTAGGGTTAGGGCTAGGGCTAGTTTTGGGGCTAATGTTAGGGCAAGTTACGGTTATGGTAACGAATAGGGTTAGATCTAGGAATAGGGCTAGGGTGAGTGTTAGAATTAGTCTTAGTGCTAGTGTTAGGGTTAGGGATAAATTAGGGCTAGGATCAGGTCTAGGATTATTGTAAGGTTTAAGTCTAGAGTTAGAGTTAGGGTTAGGTTTGGGGGAAGGGATGGGGTTATAGCAAGGTTCACAACTAGGGCGAGTGAGAGAATTAGGGATAGGGATAGAGTTATTGTTTGGGTTAGGATCAAGGCTAGTTATAGGGCTAGGATGAGGGCTAGCGTTTGTGTTAGGGTTATGGCAAGAATTAGGGCTAGGGCTAATATCAGGTCTAGGGTTATGGTTCAGAATAGTTTTGGGGTAAAATTTATAACTAGGTTTAGTGTCAGAGTTAGGTTTAGGGTGAGGTTCAAATTGAGAGGTAGGGGTATTATAATCGTCACAGTCAGGTTTTGGGTTTGGGACAGGTTGAGGTTTAGGGTTATGGCTCAAATTAGCATTAGGTTTGAGTTAGGGTTAGGATAATGGATAAGGTTAGGTTTAGGTTTCAGGTTAGGTTTAGGGCTCATATTAGGTTTAGGGTAATAGATAGGGTTAGGGTTAGGCCTAAGGTTAGCTTTAGGTTTATGGTCATCATTACGGTAATAGATAGGGTTAGGGTTAGGCCTAGGGTTAGCTTTAGGTTTATGGTTATCATTAGGGTAATGGATAGGGTTAGAGCTAGGGTTAGGGCTAGGGTTATGCTTAGGATTAGGGCTAGATTTAGGGTTAGGGTTACAGTTAAGGCAAGGGTTAGTTTTAAGTTATGGGTTAGGGTTTGAGCTAGGGTTAGTGCTAAGGATAGGGTTAGGCTTAGGATTAGATCTAGGATTAGGATTAGGGTTGCTATTAGGGTTAAGGGTATCAAAAGGTTTAGATGTCGGGTTAGGGGGGTTAGTGTTAGGTTTAGATTTAGGACTAGGGTTAGTGTTAAGTTTAGCATAATTGTTAGTGTTTGAGCTAGGGTTAGGACTATGACAAGGTTTCGGTTTATGGTTAGGTCTAGGGTTAGGTTTCCAGTAGGGTTAGAGTAAGTTTAGGGTTAGGGCTAAGTTTATTGTGACATTTATGGTTAGGGTCAGGGTAATTGCTGGGGTTAGAGCTAAGGTTAAGTCTAGTTTAAAGTTTAGGATTAGGGCTAGGTCTAGGGTTAGGTTTAGGGTTAGGCTTATCATTTTCTTATGGTTAGGTTAAGGGTAAGGGTCAGGGATTGAGTAAGTGTTAGGGCTAGGTTGAGGCTTCAGGTTAGAATCAGGGCTAGGGATAGAGTAAGGGTTAGGGTTACGGTTAGGGCTAGGTTTAGCATAAGGTTTAGTGTTATGATTAGGGTAATGGCTAGAGTTAGAGCTAGAGTGTGGGCTATGGTTACAGTTAGGATTAGGGCTAGGATTGGGGTTAGGTTTTGGGCTAGGATTAATTTTAGGGTAATGGCTAGGGTTTGAGCTAGGGATAGATCGAGGAATAGGTTCAGCCATAGGTCTAGGGACAGGATTATGGTAGGTGTAGGGTTAGAGTTAAGTTTAGGGCTAGGGTTAACATTAGGGTTAGGATAAGGGTTAGGGTGATGGTTATGCTTAGATGTAGGTTTATGTTTAGGTTTAGGGTTAGATTTAATTTTAAGATTAATGTTAAGGCTACGGTTATGTTTAGTTTTATGGTACAGGTAAGGTTTTGAGCTAGGTTTAGGGCTATGGCGAGTGTTACTTTTAGGGTTAGGTCTATTGTTAGTTTTCTGGTTATGGTTAGGGTTATGTTTAGGGTTAAGTCTAGGGTTATCAATACAGTTAAGTGTAGGGTTAGGTAAGGTGTAGGTTTAGAGCTAGGTTTAGGGCTAGGGTTAAGTTTAGGGTTAGGGCTAGGGTTAGGGTTTAGAGTAAGGTATAGGTGTAAGTTTATATTTATGGTAGGGATAGGCTTTGAGTAAAGTTTGAGACTAAAGCTAGGGTTAGTTTTAGGGTTAGGGTTAGGGCTAGGGTTAGGTTTGGGGTTTCGCTTAGGGCTAGATTTAGGCCTAGAATTCACTCTAGGTTTTGTGTTAGATTAAGGCATTGAGTTAGAGCTATGGATAATCTAAGAGCTAGGATTATGATTAGGGCTAGTTATAGGGTTAGGGTTATGGCTATTTCTAGTGTTAGGTTTAGGTTTCCGGTTAGGGTAAGGTTTAGAGATTGATTTAGTGTTAAAGGCAGGATCAGTGTTCAGTTTAGAGTTAGAGTTAAGGTTAAAGCCAGAATTGGGACTAGGTTTATGTCTAGGGGAGGGTTAGTCATTGCGTTAATTTAAGGGTTATTGTTAGGGCTAAGGCTAGGTTTTTGTTTAGGTCTAGAGCTAGAGTTAAGGCTAGATTTAGGATTAGGTTTAGGCCTAGAGCTAGTGATAGGGTTTGGTTTAGGTATAAGTTTACTGGTAGGGCTAGTGTTATGGTTTTGTCTAGCATTAGAGTCAGGTTTAGACCTAGGTTTGTGTTATGGTCAGAATAAGGGTCAGGGTTATGGTTAAGGTTTGGGATAAGGTTTGAGCTAGAATGAGGGCTAGGGTTAGGACTATTAATATGGCGAGAGTTTTCATTATCCTGAGGATTAGGGAGAGTTCTAGTGTTACTATTAATGTTAGGGTTTTTCTTAGGTTTAGGGGTAGGGTTAAACCTAGTGTTAGGGGTAGGGGTAGGGTTAGGTTTAGGGTTAAAGCTAGGTTTAGGTCTCCAATTAGGGCTAGTTTTTGTGTTAGTGTTAGGGCTAAAATTAGGGCAATAGGTAAAGTAAGAACCAGGGTTACAATTAGGGTTAGCTTTATAGTTAGGGTTAGGGGTTAGTTCTAGTGTTAGTGTTAGATTTATGGTTAGAGTGATATTTAGAGCTAGAGTTATTTTTAGGATAAGACTCAGGGTCAAGGTTAGCTTTAGGATTTGAGATAGGACTCGATTTAGTGCTAGGTTTACTGTTAGGGTTTGGTTTAAGGTTAGCGTCATGTTTAGAGCTAGGGTGAGTGTTAGGATATGAATCAGGGTCAGGGTTAGTTTTAAGGTTATGGTTAGGACTCAATTAGGGCTAGGATTAGTTCTTATAGTAGTTTCGGGTTTGGTTTAAGTTAAGGTTTAGGGTTAGGTCTATTGCTCAGTTTTGTTTTAGTCTAGGGTTAGGGTTAGGGCTAGTTTTACAATTAGTATTAGGGTTACGGCTAGTGTTAGTTTTAGGCTTAGACTTCGGGTTAGGGTTATTTTTATAGTTGGGTTTAGATCTAGGATTAGGCTAGAATTAATGATAGGGCAAGGGTTAGGGCCAGGGTTAGAGGTATGGTAAGGGATAGTGTTAGAACTAGTGATAGGGATAGTGTGAGAGTTAGAGTTAGTGATATGGCTAAAATTAGAGTTAGGGTTTTGCATAGGAGTAATTAGGGCTAGGATTAGGGCTAGGGTTAGTGTTCAGCTTAGGCCTAGCCATAAGGATAGGGTTTGGTTTAAGTTTAGGATAAAGAATGGTGTTATAGCTAGGTTTAGACTTAGGGTGAGGGTTAGAGTTAAAGTTCGGGTGCGGGTTGGGGTTATTGCTATAATTAAGGCAAGGTTTAGGGCTAGGATGAGGGATAGTGCTTGTTTTATATTCAGGGCTAGGATTAGTGCTAGGCCTAATATCAGGTCTAAGGTTATGGTTAAACATAGTTTTAGGGTTAGGCTTATGGCTACGTCTAGTGTAAGGGTTAAGTTTAGGGTAAGGGTCAGGTTTACAGCTCGGTGTTTATTAGGATAAGGATTTGGCTTAGGTAACGATTTAGATTTACAGCTCAAATTAGCGTTAGGGTTAGGGTTAGGGTATTGTTAGGGTTTGGTTTAAGGTTCAGGTTTGGTTTAGGGTAATTGATACGGTTAGCCTTAGCGATAGGGTTAGTTTAGGCTTAGGGTTAGCATTAGGGTAAGGGTTATGGTTAGGGTAATTGATAGGGTTAGAGATTAGATTAGAAATAGAGTTAAGGTTAGGAATATGCCTTGAGTTAGGGTTAGAGTTATTGTTAAAATTAGGGTTAGGGTTAGGTTTAGAGTTATGTTTAGCATAAAGGTTAGGTTTTGAGCTAGGGTTAGGGCTAGGTTTAGTGTTAGGTCTAGGGATAGGATTAAGGTAGGTTTAAGATTAGGGTTAGAGTTAGGGCTAGGGTTATCATTAACGTTAGGGTAAGGGTTAAGGTAACGGATAGGGTTAGTTTAAGTTTAGATTTGGTTTAGAGTTAGAATTAGTGATAGTTTTAGGATTAGAACTATGGTTATGTTTAGGTCTATGATTAGGTTTATGGTTTGATTTAGATTTAGGGCTATGCTGAATGGCAATTTTAGGGTTATGTCTCTGGTTAGTTTTCCAGTTAGAGTTAGGGTTAACATAAGTGTTCTGGCCAGGATTGTCAATAAGTTTAGGTTTAGGGTTAGTGTAATGGGTAGGCTTAGAGCTAGGTTTAGGGCTAGGTTAAGTGTAGGATTTGGGCTAGAGTTAGAGTGAGAGTTAAGGATAGGTCTAGGTTTATGTTTAGGGTAAAGTTTAGACTTTGACTATCTTAGGACTATGGCGAGGGCTAGGGTTAAGTATAGGGCTAGTGTTTGGGTTAGGGTTATGCTTAAGGCTAGGTTTAGGCCTAAAATTAGCTCTATGTTTAGTGTTAGGTTTAGGCCTAGGGTTAGGGCTATGGGTAATGTAAGATCTAGAGTTATGATTAGGGCTAGTTTTAGGATTAGGGTTATGGCTGGGTCTAAAGTTAGGTTTAGGTTTTGGTTCGTTTTAGGTTTAGAGGTAGGTTTAGTGTTAAAGGCAGGGTCAATGTTTGGGTTAGAGTTAAAGTTAGGGTTGCAGCCAGAATTAGGATTAGGTTTAAGTCTAGGGTTTAAGTTAGTGTTTGGGTGAGGTAAAGGTTTTTTTAGGGCTAGGGCTAGGATTTGGTTTAGGTCTATAACTAGAGTTCAGGCTACATTTAGGATTAGGTTTAGATCTAGAGCTAGTGGAAGGGTTATGTTTAGGCATAAGTTTACAATTAGGGCTAGTGTTAGGGTTTGGTTTAGGGTTAGGTTCAGGTTAAGCCCTATGGTATATGTTATGGTCAGAATAAGGGTAAGGGTTAGGATTAGGGTTTGGGATAGCAGTAGAGCTAGAATGAGATCTAGGGTTAGGACTATTAGTATGGTTAGTATTTGGTTAGCCTAAGGATGAGGGATAGGTCTAGGTTTACCATTAAGTTTAAGGTTTTGCTCAGGGTAAGGCATAGGGTTAGGGCTAGGGTTAGGTTTATGGTTAGGGTTAAAGTTAGGTTTAGGGCTCAGATTAGGACGAGTTTTGTGTGAGGTTTAAGGCTAGGGTTAGGGCAATGGCTAATATAAGAACTAAGGTTACAATTAGGGTTAGAGGTAGGGATAGGTCAAGTGTTAGGCTTAGGTTTAAGATTCAGGTGATATTTATAGCTATAGTTAGTGTTAGGATATCAGTCAGGTCAGGGTTAGTTTTAGGGTTAGGGTTAGAACTCGAATTAGGACTAGGGTTACTGTTAAGTTTCAGTTTAAGTTTAGGGTGGTGTTTAGAGCTAGGATGAGTGCTAGAATATAATTCAGGTTCAGAGTTATTTTTAAGGTTATGATTAGGTTCGAATTAGGGATAGGGTTAGATCTACGTGTAGTGCTAGGTTTGTTTTAAGTTAAGGTTAGTGTTAGGCCTGTTGCTTGATTTTGTTTTAGTGCTATGGTTAGGGTTAGAGCTAGTTTTATGATTAGCTTTAGGGTTAGGGCTAAGGTTATGGTTAGGTTTAGGATTAAAGCTAGATTCATGGATTAGGGCTAGGTTTTGTGTTAGATATAGGTCAAGAATTAGGGCTAGGACTAATGTCAGGTCAAGGTTTATATTAAGTGATATTTTTTAGGGTAAGGTTTATGGCTTGGTCAAATTAAAATGTTAAGTTTAGGGAAAGGGTCAGAATAAGACCTGGGGTATTATTAGGGTCAGAGTCAGGCTTCGGGTTTGGGTTAGATTAAAGTTTAGAGTTAAGGCTCAAATTAGCATCAGGGTTAGAATTAGGGTTAAGGTAATGGATAGTGTTAGGTTTATGGTTCAGGTTAAGTTTAAGATAGTGATAGTTTTAGGGTTAGGCTTAGGGTTAGCATTAGGGTTATGGTTATCATTAGGGTATTTTATAGGGTTAGACCTGGGGTTAGGGCTAGGGTTATGGTTAAAATGAGGGCTAGAATTAGGGTTAGGGTCAGGGTTAGGGTGAGGGTCACAGTTAGGATTAGGTTTAGCGTATGGTTTAGGGTTTGAGCTAGGATTTTTGCTATGGCTAAGGTTTATTTAGAGTTTGGTCTTCGTTTATGCTCATGGTTAGTGTTACAGTTAGGGCGAGGGTTATCATTAGGGTTAGGGTAATAGGTTTAGATGTCAGGTTAAAGATAGGGTTAGGTTTAGGTTAGCCTTAGGTTTAGGTTTAGAATTAGGGTTAGATTTTGAGCTAACTTAGATTTAGGGTTAGGGTTAGGTTCACTGTTAGTTCTAGGATTAGGTTTTGGTTTAGGGTTATGGTACGTTTATCTTTACACCTAGTGTTATCATTAGGTTAAGTTTAGGGTTAGGGTAATGGGTAGGGTTCGAGCTAGGGTTTGGGCTAGGGTTAAGGTTAGGATTAAGGCTGGGGTTAGGGCTATGATTAGGCCTTGGGTTAGTGTTAGGTTTAGGTTAAGTGTAATAGTTAGGGATTGAGCTATGTTAAGGGCTAAGGTGAGGGTTAGGGTTACAGTCAGGGCTAGGGTAGTGTTAGGGTTAGGTTTAAAGCTAGGGTTACCATTAGTTTTAGGGTTATGGCTAGTGTAATACATAGTTAGAGCTAGGCTTTGGGCTATGGTTACAGTTAGGATTAGGTCTAGAATTAGTGAGGTTTAGGGTTTTGACTAGGGTTATGTTTAGGGTAAGGTTTAGGGTTTGAGCTACAGTTAGAGCTAGAACAAGGGTTACGGTTACATTTAGGGTTAGGGCTAGTTTTAGGGTTAGGGTTGTGCTTAGGATTAGGTTTGGGGCTGTAATTATTGCTAGGTTTTATGTGAGGTTTAGGGCTTGTGTTCGGTATATGGGTAATGTTAGAGCTAGAGTTATGGTTATGGCTAGATTTAGAGTTCATCTAGTGTTAGGGTTAGTTTTTGGGTTAGGATAATGTTTAGAGTTAGGATTTTTGTTAGGGTAAGTGTCAGAGTTCAGGTTAGGATTAGCTTTAGTGTTAGGTCCAGAATGAGGACTAGGGTTAGGTCTAGGGTTAGAGTGAGTGTTTGGTTTGGTTAAGGGATATTGTTAGGGCTAAGGCTAGGGTTATGACTATATTTAGGATTAGGTTTAGGTCTATTGCTAGTGTTAGTGTTAGGTTTAGGGTTAGGGTTAATGGTAGGGGTAGTGTTAGGTTTTGGATAAAATTTAGGGTCAGGTTTAAAACCTAGGTTTAGTGTTAGGGTCAGAATAAGGGTCAGGGTTAGGGTTAGGGTTTGGGTTAAATTTAGAGCTAGAATGAGGGCTAAGGTTAGTACTACTAATGGAGTTAGGGTTTGGGGTAGGCATAGAATTAGGGTTAGGACTAGGGTAGCAATAGGGTAAGGGTTTGACTAAGTGTAAGAAATAGGGTTAGAGCTAGGATTAGGACTAGGGATAAGGCTAGGGTTAGGGCCATGGTTAGGGTTAGGGTTAAATTTAGGGTTAAGCTTGAATTAGGCCTAGGTTTTGTGTTATGTTTAGGGCTATGGCTAATTTAAGAACTGGCATTAGGGATTAGGGCTAGTTTTAGGGTTAGGTTTAGGGTGAGGTCTAGTGTTAGGATTAGGTTTAGGGATAGGGTTATGTGTAGAGCTAGGGTTAGTGTTAAGGTCAGAGTCAGTGTTAGTATTAGTTCTAGAGTTAGGGTTAGGACTCAAATTAGGTCTAGAGTTAGGATCAGGTGTAGGGTTAGGTTTTGGTTTAGGTTAAGGTTTAGAGTCAGTGCTATGGCTCAGTTTTGCTTGAGGGCTAGGGCTAGGGTTAGGGCTAATTTTCAAATTAGCATTAGGGTTAGAGCTAGTGTTAAGGTGTGGTTTAGGCTTAGGTTTAGGGTTATATTTAGAGTTAGGGGTAGATCTAGGTTTAGGGCTACAGTGAAGGTTAGGGTTAGGGTTAGGTCTAGGGTATGAATTAGGTTAATGGATAGATTTAGGATTAGGATTTAGGTTAAGATTAGGGTAATTGGTTGGGTTAGGGTTAGTCATAGGTTTAGGGTTAGGCCTAGGGTTAGCATTTGGGTTAGGGTTATAGTTAGCGTAATGAGTAGTATTAGAGCTAGGGTTAGGATAGAATTAGCGCTAGAGTTATGGTTAAGGTTAGGGCTAGGGCTAGGGTTAGGGTTTGGGTTAGGTTTAGGGTACAGGATATGTTTTGAGGTAGGGTTAGAGCTAGGGTGAGGTTTAGGTTTAGGATTATGTCTAGGGTTAGATTTATGGTTAAGGTTAGGGTTAGTGTTAGGGTTAGGGCTAAGGTTATGTTTAGAGTTAGGTTAATGGATAGGGTTAGATGTCATGTTAGAATTAGGCATAGTTTTAGGTTTAGGATTAGTGTTAGGGTTAGGGCTAAATTATCATTAGAGTTAGGGTAATGGACAGGGTTAGATATCAATTTAGGTTAGGGGTAGTTTTAGGTTTAGGGTTAGTGTTAGAGTTTTGGCTAGGGTTAGTGTCAGAGTAAGGGTTAGGGTTTTATCTAAGGTTAAGTGTACACTGAGGGTTAGCTTTAGGGTTATGTCTAGTATTAGGTTTAAAATTAGGATTAGAGCTAGATTTATCATTAGGGTTAAGTTTCGGTTTAGGGTAATGGATAATTTTAAAATAGTATCAGGGCTAGTATTAACATTATGATTAGGGCTAAGATTAGGTTTAGGTTTAGGGATAGGGCTAGGGTTATGTTTAGGGTTCAGTTTTGGGTTTTATCTAGAGTTAGGTCTAAGGTGGCGAGGTTTAGGGTTAGCATGAGGGCTAGGCTTAGGATAAGGGATAAGGCTAGATTAGGGTTAGGGTTACACTTTGGGATAGATTTAGGCCTAGGATTATGGCTAGGTTTGTGTTAGGTTTAGAGCTAATTTTAGTGCTATGGTAAAGTCAGGGTTATGTTTACGGTTATGGCTAAGTCAAATGTTAGGTTTAGGTTTCTATTAGGGTCAGTTTTATAGCTAGGGTTAGTGTTAGTGTCAGGGTCTGTGTTTGGATTAGGGTTAGGGTTAGGGCTAGAGCCAGAATTAGGATTGGTTATGTCTAGAGGTAAGGTTAGTGTCTGGCTTAAGTTAAGGGTTATCATTAGAGCTAGGGCTAGTTTTTTGTTTAGGTCTTGGTTAATGATATGGCTAGATTTATGATTAAGTTTAATCTAGGGCCACTATTAGGCTTATGTTTAGATATAGGGTTATGGGTAGGGCTAGTGTTAGGGTTTGGTTTGGGTTCAGGGTCAGAATAAGGGTCAGGGTTAGGGTTAGAATTTGAGTTATGGTTATAACAAGAATGAGGGCTAGGGTTAGGACTAGTAATAGGGTTAGGGTTTGGGTTAGACTAAAGATTAGTTTTAGGACTAGGGTTAGCATTAGTGTTGGGATTGGGCTAGGGTAAAGATAAGATTCGAGCTAGGTTAGAGCTAGGGTTCGGGTTAGGGTTAGGGCTAGTGTTAGGTTAGGGTTAGGGTGAAAGCTAGGGTTAGATATCAGATTTGGGCTAAGTTTTGGTTAGCATTAATTTTAAGATTATGACTAGTGTATGATCTAGGGTTATGATTAGAACTAGTTTTAGAATTAGGGTTAGGACTAGGTCGAGTGTTAGAGTAAGTTTTAGGTTTAGGGTGATGTTTAGAGGTAGGGTTAGTGTTAATGTCAGAGACAGGTTCAGAAGTAGTTTTAGGGTTAAGATTAGGACTTGAATTAGTTCTAGGCTTAGGTTTAGAGGTAAGGTTATGGTTTGGTTTAAGTAAAAGTTTAGGGTTAGTGTTATGGTTCAGTTTTGTTTTAGGTCTAAGTCTATGGTTAGGGCTTGTTTTAAGATTAGTGTTTGGGTTAGGGCTAGTGTTAGGGTTAGGTTTAGGTGTAGAATTAGATTTATATTTAGTGTTAGGTTTAGATCTAGGGTTAGGACAAGGTTTAAGGTCAGGGCTAGTGTTATTCTAGACTATGGCTAGGAATAATGTTACGGTGAGTGATAGGGTTAGAATTAGGGCTAGGGCTAGGGTGGAATAGTCTTGAAGCTATGGTTAGGATTAGGTTTAGAATTAGTGGGAGGGTTAGTGTTAGGGTTAGTCCTAGGATTAAGGTTAGGGTCTAGAGTTAGTGTTAGGGTTAGGGTTTGGGTTAGGTTTAAGGTAAGCAAAGTGGTTATAACTAGGTTTAGGGCTAGGTAATGTGTTAGAATTAGTGTTAGGGTTATGATTAAGGCTAGGTTTTGGGCTAGGATGAGAGCTAGTGTTCGTGTTAGGGTTAGGGCTAGAATTCAGGCTAGGGCTAATGTCAGGTCTAGGGTTACAGATAGGAATATGTTTTGGGTTATGTTTATGGTTAGGTCTAGTGTAAGGGTGAGATTTAGAGTAAGGGTCAAGTTTTGTGCTATTTGCATTATTAGGGTCAGTGTACAGCTTAAGGTTTGGTTTAGGTTAAGGTTTAGGTTTAGGGCTCGACTTAGCATTAGTGTTAGTGTTAGGGTTACGGTGATTATTAGGCTTAGGATTAGGGTTCAGGTTAGTTTTAGGGCAATGGATAGGTTTAGGAATTTTGATAGGCTTAGGGTTAAGCCTAGGCCTAATATTAGGGTTAGGATTATGTTTAGGGTAATGGATAGAATTAGAACTAGGATTAGGGCTAGGCTTATGGTTATGATTAGGGCTAGGGTTAGGGTAGTGGATATAATTAGAGCTACGGTTAGAGCTATGGTAAAGGTTAGGATTAGGGCTAGTGTTAGGTTAGGTTTTGGGATAGGACTTGGGTTATTTTAAGGGTAATGTTTAGGCTTTGAGCTTGGGTTAGGTCTAAAGCAAGGCTTAAAGTTAGGGTTAGGGCTATGGTTAAATTTAGAGTTATGCTTAGGGCTATGTTCACGCCTAGGATTAGGGCTAGATTTTGTTTTAATTTAGGCCTAGGGTTAGGGCCATGGGTAATGTAAGAGCTAGGGTTATGTTTAGGGCTAGTTTTAGGGTTAGGGTTATGGCTAGGTGTAGTGTTAGTTCTATGTTTTGGCTTAGTGTCAGGTTTAAAGCTAGGTTCGGTGTTAGAATCAGGGTCAGTTTTGGGAATAGGGTTAGGGTTAGGTTTAGAGTCAGAAATTAGTACTAGGTTTAGGTCTAGGAGTAGGGTAAGTATTCGGTTTATGCTAAGAGTTATTTTAGGGCTAGTGCTAGGATTTTTTTAGGTCTAAGGCTAGAGTTAGAGCTATATTTAGGATTAGCTTTGGGTCTAGGTCTAGTGTTAGGCTTAGGTATAGGTATAGGGTTACCAGTAGAGCTAGTGATAGGATTTGGTTTAGGTTTATGGTCAGGTTTAGACCTAGGGTTACTGTTAGGGTCAGATGAGGGTCAGGGTTAGGTGTAGAGGTAGAATGAGGGCTAGGGTTAAGACTAGTAATATAGTTAGAGTTTAAGTTAGGGTAAGGATTAGGACTAGAACTAGGGATAACCTTTGTGTTAGGGTTTGGCTTAGTATAAGTAATATGGTTAGAGTTATGGTTAGGGCTAGTGTTAGGGTTAGTGTTAGGGCAAATATTAGGGTTAAACCTAGGGTTAGGGCTCAGATTAGGGGTAGAATTTGTGTTAGGGTTAGGGCTATGGTTAGGACAATGGCTAATGTATGAACTAGGGTTTTGATTAAGGCTAGTATTAGGGTTAGGTTAAGGCTGGATGTAGTGTTATTAATGTTATTAATGTTAGGGTGATTTTTAGAGCTAGGATTAGTGTTAGGGTCAGTGTCAGGTTCAGGGTTAGTTTTAGACTTTGTTTTAGGGCTAGTTGTAGGGTTAGCGTTTAATTTAGGTTAGGGGTTACAATTAGGGCTATGGCTTGGTTTTGGTTTATGGCTAGTGCTATAGGTAGGGCCAGTTTTAGGATTAGCATTATGGTTATGGGTAGTATTAGGGTTTGGTTTAGGCTTATGTTACAGTTAAATTTAGAGTTAGGTTTAGATTTAGACTTAGGTTTAGATCTAGGGTTAGGATTAAGGCTAAGGATAGAATTAGTACTAGGGCTAGGGCAAGATTTAGAGTTAGTCTTATGGCTAGGTTTAGGGTTATGATATGATTAAATAAAGGCTAGGATTAGCACTAGGCTTTGGGTTAGGCCTAGCTTTAGGGCAAGGGTTAGAGTTAGGTTCTGTGTTAGGGTTAGGACTAGGGTTAGGGCAATGGTTAATGTAAGAACTAGGATTACCATTAGGATTAGTTTTAGTGTTAGGGTATGGGTTAGGTTTAGTGTTAGGGTTAGGTTTAAGGTTAGGGTGATATTTATAGCTAGGTTTTATGTTAGGATAGGAGTCAGGGTCAGGTGGAGTGTTAGGGTTAGAGTTAGGACTCGAATTAGGGCTAGGGTTACTTTTAGGGTTCAGTTTAAAGTGAGGGCAGTGTTTAGAGCTAGGGTGAGTGTTAGGATATGAGTCAAGGTCAGGGTTGGTTTTAAGGTTAGGGTTAGGACTCAAATTAGGGCTAGGGTTAGGTCTAGTTGTAGTGTTAGGTTTTGGTTTAAGTTATGGTTTAGGGTTAGGGCTAACACTCGGTTTTGTTTTAGTCCTAGGGTTAGGATTAGGGCTAGTTTTAGTGTTAGGCTTAGGCTTGGTGTTTGGGTTAGGGTTAAATTTGGATATAGGGTTAGATCTAGGGCTATGGATGGAACTAAGGATAGGGCAAGCGTTATGGCTAGGTTTAGGGTTATGGTAAGGGATAGGGTGAGAACTTGGGATAGGGCTAGGGTAAGAGTTAGTCTTAGGGCTAGGGTTAGGGTTAGGGTTACAGATAGGGCTCAATTAGGGCTAGGATTAGGGCTAGGTTTAGTGTTCAGTTTAAGCCTAGGGTTAGGGTTAGGGTTATGGTTAGGATTAGGGTTAGGGTTTAGTGTTAGAGTTTAGGTTTAGAGTTAGTGCAAAGTTGTGGTAAGGATGGCTTTTTTGCCATGTTTAGAGGTAGGGTGAGGGATATAATTAGGATTAGGACTATGATTAGGGTTAGAGTTATGAGAAAGGCTAGGTTTAGGGCTAGGATGAGGGCTAGGGTACTTTTTTAGGGTTAGGACTAAGATTAGTGCTAGGGCTAATTTCAGATCCAGAATTATTGTTAAAGATAGTTTTAGGGTTAGGATTATGGGTACGACTAGTGTAAGTGTTAGGTTTAGGGTTAGTGTCAGGTTTAGAGATAGGGGTATTATTAGGGTCAAGTTCTGGGTTAGGGTTTGGGATAGGTTAAGGTTTCAATTTAGGGCTCGAAATAGCATTAGGTTTATGGTTATGGTTATGGATATGCTAATGGATAGAGTTAGAAAGCAATTCAGGGCTAGGGTCATGGTTATGATTAGGGCTAGGATTTGGGTTACGTTAGTGCTAGGGTTAGGGTTATGGCTAATGTAAGTACTAGGGTCATGATTATGGCTAATTTTAGTGTTTTAGGGCTAGGCTTAGTGTTAGGTTTATGGTTAGGATTAGGGTGATGTTTAGACCTCGGGTTAGTGTTATGGTCAGAGTAAGGGTCATGGTTAGTTTTAGAGTTTGGCTTAAAACTCGAATTAAAGCAGGGGTTAGGGCTACGTGTGGGGTTAGGGTTTGGTGTAGGTTAAGGATTAGGGTTAGAGCTTTGGCTCAGTTTAGTTTTAGGGCTCGGGTTAGGGTTAGGGCCAATTTTAGGATTAGTGTTAGGGTTAGGGCTAGTCTTAGAATTATCTTAGGCTTCGGTTTAGGGTTAAATTTAAGAGTTAGGTTTTTATCAAAGGTTAGTGCTAGGGCTAAGGATAGGGTGAGGGTTAGGACTAGGATTTGGCATAGGGTTAGGTTTATTGGAAGGGAGAGGATTAGAATGAATGACAGGGCCATTGTGAGAGTTAGGGTTATTCTTAGGGCTAGGGCTAGGTTTAGGGTTAGGGTTAGGGATAGGGCTAATTATGGCTAGGGTTAGAGTTAGGGCTAGGGTTAGAGCTAGTTTTAGAATTAGCATCAGGGTTTGGGCTAGTTTTAGGCTTAGGCATCGAGTTAGGGTTAGATTTAAAGTTAGTTTTCAATCTAGTGTTAAAGCTAAGGCTAAGGATAAGGCAATTCTGACAACAAGGGTTAGGCTTAGAGTTAGGGTTACGTTTAGGATAAGGGATGTGGTTTTGGCTAGGTTTAGGGCTAGGGCAAGGGTTAGTATTAGGGTCATGACTAGAGTTAGGTTAGGGTTATGATTAAGGGGCTAAGTTTATGGCTAGGATAAGGTTTAGGGTTTGCGTTAGCGTTAGGGATAATATTAGGGCTAGGGCTAATGTCAGTTGTAGGGTTATAGTTAGGGCTAGATTTAGTGTTAGGTTTATGGCTTGGTCGAGTGTAAGGATTAGGTTTAGGGTAAGATTCAGATTTATATCAACGGTTATATTTAGGGTCAGGGTCAGGTTTAGTGTTTGGGTTACTTTAGGGTTTCGGTTTAAGATAATGACAGGGTTAGTTTTAGGGTTTTGGTTTGGTTTACTGTAATGGATAGGTTTAGGGTTAAGTCTAGGGTTAGCTTAAGGTTAGGGTTACTGATAGGGTAATGGATAGGTTTAGACCTAAAGTTAGGGCTAGGGTTATGTATAGGATTAGGGCTAGTTTTGGGTTAGGCTTAGGTTTAAATTTAGGGTTAAAGCTATGTTTAGGACTCAAATTAAGGCTAGGTTTTTGGTTATGTTAGGGCTAGGGTTAAGACTGTGGCTAATGTATGAAGTAGGGTTATGATTAGTGCTAGTTATGGGGTTAGGGTTAGGGCTAGGTCTAGTGTTAGGTTGAGGTTTACAGAGATGATGATGTGTAGAGCCAGGGTTAGTGTTAGGGTCAGAGTCAGGGTCAGGGTTAGTTTTCGGGTTAGGGTTAGGACTAGAATTAGGGATATGGTTAGGGCTAGGTGTAGGGTTAGTGTTTGCTTTAGGTTAAGGGTTAGGTTTATGGCTATGACTTGGTTTGTTTTAGGGCTAGACCTAGGGTTATAGCTAGTTTTAGGATTAGCTTTATTGTTAGGGCTAGTGTTAGGTTTAGGTTTAGGCGTAGGGTTCAGGTTAGATTTAGAGTTAAGGTTAGATCTAGGAATAATACAAGGGCTATGATTATTACCTAGGGTTACACCAAGGGTTAGGGCTAGGATTAGGGTTCTAGTAAGGGATAGAGTTAGAATTAGTTTTAGGTTTAGAGTGAGAGTTATAGTTAGTTTTGGGGCTAGAGTTAGGGTTACAGTTAGGGATAGGGCTAAATTAGGGCTAAGTTTAGGGCTAGAGTTAGTGTTACAGTTAAACCTAGGGTGTGGGTTAGGGATAAAATTAAGGCTATGTTCAGGGCTAGATAAGGGTTAGGGTTTGTGTTAGGGTTAGGGCTAGGATTAAGGCTAGGCTTAATATCAGGTCTAGGGTTAAGGTTAGGAATAGTATTAGGGTTAGGTTTATGGCTAGGTCAAGTGTAAGGGTTATGTAGGGTAAGAGTCAGGTTTATAGCTAGGGGATTTATTAGGGTCATGGTCAGTTATAGGGTTAGGTTTAGGTTTGAGGTTAAGTTAGGGCTCAAATTAGCATTAGGGTTAGGGTTACCTTAATGATTGGGTTAAGTTTAGGGTTCAGGGTTAGGGGAAAGTGATAGGGTTAGGGTTAAGCCTAGGGTTAGCATTATGGTAAGGGTTATTTTTAGGGTAATGGATACAGTTAGAGTTAAGGTTAGGGCTAGTGTTATGGTCAGGATTAGGTTTGTGTTAGAGTTAAGGTGAGGGTTAGAACTAGGATTAGGTTTAGGGTTATGTTTAGTGTAAGGGTTAGGTTCTGAGGTATGATTATCTCTAGGCTGAGAGTTAAGTTCAGAGTTAGGTCTAGGGATAGGATTATGGTAAATTTTGGGTTAGGGTTGTGTTAGGGTTAGACCTAGGTTTAGTTTTAGGTTCAGAATAAGGGTCAAGTTAGGGTTAGCATTTGGGATAGTGTTAGAGATAAAATGAAGGCTAGAGTTCATTAATAGGGTTAGGGTTAGGGTTTTGGTTAGTCTGAGGAGTATGGATAGATCTAGGGTTACTCTTAGGTTTAGGGTTTCTCTTGGGCTTAGGGATTGATTTAGATCTAGGGTTAGGGCTATGATTAGGGTTAGAGTTAGAGTTAAAGCTAGGTTTAGGGCTAGTTTTTTGTTAGATTTAGGGCTAGGATTAGGACAACTGCTAATTTAAGAACTAGGGTTACCATTAGAGTTAGTTTTAGCGTTAGGGTTAGGGGTAGTTTGAATGCTATGGTTAGGTTTAAGGTTAGGTTTATATTTATAGCTATGGTTCTTGTTAGGATAGGAGTCAGGGTCAGGGTTAGTTTTAGGATTAGTGTTAAGTGTCAAATTATGGCTATTGTTAGTGTTAGTGTTAGGTTTGAGTTTAGAGCAGTGTTTAGAACTAGGGTGAGTGGGTCAGGATTAGCTTTAAGGTGAGGCTTAGGACTCGAATTAGGGCTAGGTTTAAATCTAGGTGAAGTGTTAGTGTTTGGTTTAAGTTAAGGTTTAGGTTTAGGGCTATTGCTCGGTTTTGGTTTACTGCTAGGATTAGGGTTAGGGCTAGTTTTATGATTATCATTAGGGTTAGGGCTAGTGTTAGTGTTAGGCTTGGCTTAAGTTTAATGTTAGATTTAGAGTTAGGGTTAGGGCTGGGACTAACTTGAGGGCAAGTGTTAGGGCTAGTGTTTACGGTAGGAGATAGGGATAGAACTAGGGATAGGGCTAGGGCTATGGCAAGATTTAGAGTTAGTCTTAGGGCTAGGGTTAGGATAGGGTTATAGATAGAGCTAAATTAGGGCTAGGATTAGGGCTAGGTTCTGTGTATAATCCTAGGGTTAGGGTTAGGTTTAGGTTTAAATTTAGGGTAAGGGATGACGTTATAGGTAGATTTAGAGGAAGGGTGAGGGTTAGAATTAGGGTTAGGTGTAGTGCTAGGGTTAGGGTTATGATTAAACATAGTTTTAGGACTACGCTGAGGGCTAGGGGTGTTTTTAGAATTAGGGCTAGGATTAGGGCTAGGGCTAATTTTAGGTCCAGAATTATGGTTAAAGATAGTTTTAGGATTAGGTTTATGGCTACGTCTAGGCTAAGGGATAGGTGTTGGGTTACTGTCAAGTTTCGAGCTAGGGGTATTATTAGGGTCAAGTTCTCAGTTAGGGTTTGGGATAGGTTAAGGTTTCTTTTTTTTTTTAATTTTTTATTGTTGGCTGTTCAAAACATTACATAGTTCTTGATATATCATATTTCACAATTTGATTCAAGTGGGTTATGAGCTCCCATTTTTACCCATATACAGATTGCAGAATCACATCAGTTGCACATCCATTGATTTACATATTGCCATACTAGTGTCTGTTGTATTCTGCTGCCTTTCCTATCCTCTACTATCCCCCCTAGGTTTCAAGTTTGGGCTTGAGTGAATTTTAGGATTAGGATTAGGGCAATGATAGGGTTAGATTTAGGATTCATGTTAGTTTTAGGGTAATGAAATGGTTAGAATTCGGGATAGGGTTAGGTTTTTGCCTAGGGTTACCATTATGGTTAGGGTTATGGTTATATTAATGGATAGAGTTAGAGATCAGTTTAAGGCTAAAGTTATGGTTACAATTAGGGCTAGCGTTTGTGTTAGGTTAGGTTTAAAGTTAGGGTTAGGGCTAGGTTTTGGGTTATGTTAGGGCGAGGGTTAGGGTTACAGCTAATGTAAGTACTAGGTTTACAATTAGGGCTAGTTTTAGGGTTTTAGTGCTAAGTTTAGTGTTAGGGTTAATTTAGGGTTAGGGTGATGTTTAGAGCTAGAAGTGTAGGGTCAGTGTCAGGTTCAGGGTTCGTTTTAGGTTTTGGCTTCCAACTCGAATTAGAGCTAGGGTTAGGTCTAGTTGTAAGGTTAGGGTTTGGTTTAGGTTAATGGTTAGGGTTAGAGCTCTGACTTGGTTTTGTTTTAGGGCTAGGTCTAGGGTTAGGGCTCATTTTAGGATTAGTGTTATGGTTTGGGCTAGTGTTAGTGTTAGGCTTAGGCTTCGGTTTAGGGCTAGATTTAGAGTTATGTTTTGCCTAAGGTTAGTGCTAAGGATAAGGATAGGGCAAGGTTTAGCACTAGGGTAAGGGCTAGGATTAGGGTTATGGTAAAGAACAAAAATAGAATGAATGATAGGGCTAGTGTAAGAGTTAGAGTTAGTCTTAGGGCTAGGGTTAGGTTTAGGTTTAGGCATAGGGCTAAATTACGGCTAGGGTGATGTTAGGGCTAGGGTTAGGGCTAGTTTTAGGAATAGGCTTAGACATCGAGTTAGGGTTAGATTTAGAGTTAGGTTTTGATCTAGGGTTAGTACTAGGGCTAAGAATAAGGCAAGGGTTACATTAGGATTAGTGTTAGAGTTCAGGTTCAGTTTAGGGTAAGGATGTGGTTATAGCTAGGTTTAAGGCAAGGGCGAAGGCTAGTATTAGGGTTTGAACTAGGGTTAGGGTTAGGGTTATGATGAAGGCTATTTTTAGGGCTATGATGAGGACTAGGATTTGTTTTAGGGTTAGGGATAGTATTAGGTCTATGGCTAATGTCAGATCTAGGGTTACAGTTAGGGATATATTTAGTGTTAGATTTATGGCTTGGTCCAGTGTAAGGGTTAGGTTTTTGGTTAGGGTCAGGTTTAGATCTAGGGTTATTTTTAGAATCAGGGTCAGGATTAGGGTTTGGGTTAAGAGTGCAGGGCTCAAATTAGTGTTAGATTTAGGATTAGGGCAATGACAGGATTAGGTTTAGGGTTTAGTTTGGTTTAGGGTAATGTATAGTGTTAGGGTTAGGCCTAGGTTTATTAGAAGGATTAGGGTTATCATTACGGTAATGGATAGGTTAGCCCTAAGTTTAGGTCTAGGGTTATGATAGGATTAGGGCTAGTGTTTGGGTTAGTGTTAGATTTAAGTATAGGGTTAAAGCTAGGTTTAGGACTCGGATTAAGGCTAGGTTTTGGGTTAGTTTAGGGCTAGGGTTAAGGCTACCACTAATGTATGATGTAGGTTTATGATTACAGCTAGTTATAGGGTTAGAGTTAGGGTCTAGGTCTAATGTTAAGGTTAGGTTTACAATGATGATGATGTTTAGAGCCAGGGTTAGTGTTAGGGTCAGAGTCAGGGTCAGGGTTATTTTGGGGTTAGGATTAGACTATAATTAGGGATAGAGTTAGGGCAAGGTGTAGGGTTAGGTTTGGTTTAGGTTAAGGATTAAGGTTAGGGATATGACTCTGTTTTGTTTTAGGGCTAGTGTTAGGGTTAGGGCTAGTTTTAAATTTAGTCTTAGGGTTAGGGCTAGTGTAAGTGTGAGATTTGGGCTTAGGTTAAGGATTAGGGATAAGAGTAGAGTTATGGTTAGATTTAGTCTTAGGGTTATGGTTAAATTTTGAGTTAAGTTTTGATCTAGGTTTTGAGATAGAGCTAAATATAGGGCTAGTGTAGTCCTACATTTAGGGCTAGGTGTATGATGATGCTAAGGAATTGGGTTAGAACTAGGTATAGGGCTAGAGTGAGAGTTAGAGTTAGTCTTAGGACTAGGATTAGGGTTAAGCATAGGGCTTAATTAGAGCTTGGATTAGGGCTAGGGTTAGTGTTAGGGTTAGGGTTAGGTTTAGGTTTAGGGTAAGGTATGGGAATATAGCTACTTTTAGGAATAGGTGAGAATTAGAATTAAGGTTAATGTTACCATTAGGGTTAGGGTTATGATTAAGGTGAGGTTCAAGGCTAGGATGTGGGCTAAGTTTTGTATTAGGGTTAGGGCTAGGATTAGAGCTAGGTCTAATGCCAAGTCTAGAGTACATTTATGGATAGTTTCAGCGTTAGGTTTATGGCTAGGTCTATTGTAAAGTTTAGGTTTCTTGTTAGGGTCAGATTTAGAGCTATGGGTATTATTAGAGTCAGAGTCAAGTTTAGGGTTTGGGTTACATTAAGGTTTAGGTTTAGGGCTCAAATTAGTCTTATGTTTAGGGATTGGGTAATGACACAGTTAGGTTTAGGGTTCAGATTAGGTATAGGTTAATGGAGAGGGTAAAGTCTAGTGCTAAGATTAGGGTTCGGCCTAGGGTTAGCATAAGGTTTATAGTTATCTTAGGGTAATGAACAGGGTTAAGCTAGGGTTAGGGTTAGGTTTATGGTTAGGATTTGGTCTAGGGTTAGGCTTAGGGTTATGGTTAGGGCTAGGGTTATTGTTAGGGTTATCTTTAGGGTTAAAGCTAAGGTAAGGCTTGGATCAGGGCTAGGTTTTGTGATAGGTTAGGGCAATGGCTAATGTAAAAACTAGAGTAATGATTAAGACTAGTTTTATGGTTAATGCTAGGGCTAGGTGTAGTTTTAGGGTTAGATTTAGTGTTAAATTAAGTTTAGAGCTAGGGTTAGGGTTACAGTTAGGGTTAGGGTTACAGTTAGGGTTAGGGTTAGTGATAGGTTAGAGTTAGGGTTAGGGTTATGTTGAGGTTTAGTTTTAAGGTTAGTGTTAGGGTTAGTTTTAGGTTTAGATTTAGTTTTAGGGTTAGGGTTAGTGTTAGGGTGCCACAGTCTGGCTGGGCACAAAATCACGAGCCACCACACAGCTTGTAGATTCAAACAACAACTCTTTATTCCCGAACTCCCACCAGTCATCTACAATCACGTTCTGGGGAAATCCATGTTCTCTGCCCAAATCCACCCCCACTGGGCTTCTGTCTCCCAAAAAATACTGTCTGAATCCCGTGAGAACTCAAGGGGAACTCAGGCAGCAGGATACGCCCTATTCCCAGCAGGAATAACCTTAAATCTGGATTGTCCTAAACTGGGAATGCCCTAAACCCGGATTATCCTAAACCAGGAACACCCTATACCCGGATCCGCCCTGGTCCTTGAGCAAGGTCACCTACATGCAATGTCACTGCAAAATGTCCTATTTCCACGAGTCCTTCCACTAAGCAACATGGGGTATGCTGGCAAGGAAATTGTCATACCTACTTGGCTAATGTCTCCCAGCATTAGGGTTAGGGTTATTTTTAGGGTTAGTGTGAGAGTTCAAGTTATGGTTATGGTTAGGGTTATTGTTACGGTTAGGGTTAGATTTAGAGTTAGTGTTATGGTTAGTATTAGTGTTTTGGTTAAGTTTAGTGTTAGGGTTAGTGTTAGGGTTAGGGTTAGGTTTAGTGTTAGGTTAGGGTAAGCGTTAGGTTGAGTGTTAGTGTAAGGGTTAGGGTTACGGTTAGTGTTAGGGTTAGTATTAGCATTTTTTTAGGTTTAGGGCTAGGTTAGTGTTAGGGTTAGGGTTAGTATAAAGTTAGGGTTACTGTTGCATTTAGGGTTAGTGTTAGGGTTAAGGTGAGAGGTCCTATTAGGTTTAGGATCAGGGTTAGTGTTAGGGTTACAGTTAGTGTTAGGGTTACAGTTAGTGTTACGGTTAGTGTTACAGTTAGTATTAGTGTTTTCATTAATTTTAATGTTAGGGTTAGTGTTATTTTTAGGGTTAGGGTTAGTGTTAGGTTAGGGAAAGGGCTAGGGTTATGGTTAGTGTTAGAGTTAGTGTTAGGTTTAGGGTTAGGGTGAGTGTTAGGGTTGTGTTAGAGTTTGTGTTAGGGTTAAGGTTAGGGTTAAGATTAGGGTTATGGTTACAGTTAGGATTCAGGTTAAGGTTGAGGTTAAGGTTACATATAGGCTAGGTTTAGGGTTAGGGTTAGGCTTAGGCTTAGGCTTATTGTTAGGCTTGGGGATAGGGTTACCATTAGTGTTTGATTTAGGTTTATAATTAGGTTTAGGGTTAGAGTTAGGGTTAGGTTAGATTTTGGGTTAGGGTTTGGGTTCGAGTTAGGGATAGATTTAGGGTTAGTGTTAGGTTTAAAGTTAGTGTTAGAGCTAAAGTTAGAGTTAGGCTTTGGGTAAGGGTTAGGGTTACTGTAAAGATTAGGTTTACGGATAGATTTAGGTTTAGTGTTAGGTTTAGGTTATGGTTAGGGTTCGTATAAGGGTTATTTTTAGTGTTTGTATTAGGGATAAGGATGGGGTTAGATTTCAGTTTAAGGTTAGGGTTAGATTTAGAGTTAGGGGTATGGTTAGAGTTAGCATTAGTGTTAGGTTTAGTGTTAGTGTTAGAGTTAGGGTTTGTGTTAGGTTTAGGGTTTGTGTTAGGGTTAGGTTTAGGGTTAAGGCTAGAGTTATGATTAAGGTTGTGTTTAGAGATAGAGTTAGTGTTAGGCTTAGGGTTAATATTAGTGTTACAGTTAGGGTTAAGGTTAGGGTTAGGGATAGGTTTAGGATTAGTGTTAAGGTTAGGGTTAGGTTTAGTGTTAGGGTTAGTTTTAGAGTTAGGGTTAGAGTTAGGTAAGGGTTAGTATTAGGGATAGGTTTAGGATTAGTGTTAAGTTTAGGGTTAGGGTTAGGGTTAGTTTTAGAGTTAGGGTTAGAGTTAGGTAAGGGTTAGGTTTAGGTTACTGTTAGGGTTAGGGTTAGTGGTAGAGTTAAAGTTAGAGTTAGGTTTAGGGTTAGTGTTAGGGTCAGGGTTACAGTTAAGGTTAGAGTTAGGGTTGGAGATTGCTTTAGTGTTAATATTAGGGTTAGGGTTATGATTAGTTCTAGGGTTAGTGTTAGGGTTTGTATTAGGGTTAGGTTTATGGTTACAGTTAGGATTCGGGTAAGGTTTTGGTTTGTGGTTAGGATTAGGGTTAGTTTTAGGGTTAGGGTTAGGTTGGGGTTAGTGTTAGGGTTAAGGTTATGTTTAGGGTTAGAGTTAGTGTTAGGTTTAGGGTTAGGGTTAGGGTTAGTGTTAGTGTTTTGGTTAGGGTTATATATAGGGTTACGTTTATGGTTAGAGTTAGGGTTAGGGTTAGTGTTACAGTTAGGGTTAGGGTTCGTGTTAGGTTTAGGGTTACAGTTAGTGTTAGGGTTAGGGTTAGTGTTAGTGTTAGGTTTAGACTTATGGATAGGGTTAGATATAGTGTTAGGTTTGGGATAGGTTTAGGATTAGTGTTACAGTTAGGGTTAGGGTTAGTTTTAGTGTTAGGATTAGTGATCGAGTTAGGATTAGGGTTAGTTTAGGGTTAAATATAGTGTTAGGCTAAGGGTTAGGGTTAGAATTAGGTTTAGGGTTAGGGTTAGGTTTAGTTTTTTGTGTTAGGGTTAGTGTTAGGGTGAGGGTTAGGTTTAAAGTTAGTTATAGGGTTAGGGTTCATGTAAGATTTTGGGTTCATTTTTAGTGTTTGGGTTAGGGTGGGTGTTAGGGTTAGGGTTATGTTTAGGGTTTGGGTTAGTGATAGATTTGGGGTTAGGGTTAAGTTTAGTGTTAGTGTTATGGTTAGAGTTAGGTTTAGGGTTAGTGTTAGGGTGAGAATTAGGGTTAGGTTTAGGGTTAGGGTTAGTGTTAGGGTTAGGGTTTGTGTTATGGTTAGAGTTAGGGTTACTGTTAGGGTTAGGGTTAGGGTTAGTGTTAGTGTTAGGTTTACTGTTATGATTGGTTTAGCGTTAGTGTTAGGGATAGGGGTAGGGTTAGGGTATTGTTTTGGTTAGGTTTAGGGTTAATGTTAAGGTTAGTGTTAGGTTTTTGATTATGGTTAGGATTAGTGTAGGGTAAGGGTTAGGGTTAGGGTTTAGGTTAGGTTTGGGTTAGTTTTGTGGTTTGAGTTATGATTTGTT
Organism: Marmota flaviventris; assembly: GCF_047511675.1. Classification (NCBI taxonomy): domain Eukaryota; kingdom Metazoa; phylum Chordata; class Mammalia; order Rodentia; family Sciuridae; genus Marmota; species Marmota flaviventris. The sequence goes on along the minus strand of NC_092510.1, from coordinate 7,141,282 downwards.
CAAAGGTTAGGCTGAGGGTTAGGGTTTGTGTTAGGTTTACGGTTAGGTTGTTAGTTTGTGTTTTGGTTACTGTTAGAGTAAGTGTTAGGGATAGTTTTAGTGTTAGGGTTAGGTGTAAGTTTATGTTTACGGTTAGGGTTAGGGTTAGGATTAATGTTTCTCTTAGGGTTAGAGTTAGGTTAGGGTTTGGGTTAGGGTTAGGGTTAGAGATAGTTTTAGGTTTAGGGTTAGTTTGAGGTATAGGGTTAGGGTTAGGGTTAGGGTTAGGATTAGTGTTAGGGTTACGGTTAGGATTAAAGTTAAGTTTAGGGTAATGGTTAGGGTTAGTGTTAGGTTTAGGGTTAGGATTAGTGTTAGTGTTAGTGTTTTGGTTATAGTTAGGTATATGGTTAGAATTAATTTTTGGGTTAGGGTTAGTGTTAGTGAAAGTTTTAGGATTAGTTATAGTTTTGGGGTTAGTGTTAGGCTTAGGGTTAGGGTTAGGTTTATTGTTAAAGTTATGGTTAGGGTTGTGTAGTGTTAGGTTTAGAGTTAGTGTTAGAATAAGGGTTAGGGTTAGCATTAGGGTTAGTGTTAGGGTTTGGGTTAGGTTTAGAGTAAGGTTTAGGGTTAGGGTTAAAGTTGGTGTTAGGGTTTGGTTTAGGGTTAGATTTTTAGTTATGTTTAGGGTTAGTGTCAGAATTATGGTTAGAGTTAGGATTAAGAATAGTGTTAGGGTTAGTGTTAGTGTTAGGGTTAGGGTTGGTGTTAGGGTTAGCATTAGGGTTAGGATTTGTTTTAGGGTTAGTTTTAGGGTTATGGTTGGATTATGGTTAGAGTTAGGGTTAGGGTTAGGGTTATGTTTAAGGGTAGGGTTAGGGCTAGTTTTAGGATTTCGGTTAGGGTTAGTGTTAGGGTTAGGGTTAGGGTTAATGTTAAAGGTAAGTTTAGTGTTAGGTTTAGGGTTAGGGTTAGTGATAGGGTAAGGATTATGGTTAGGGTTACTCTTAGGGTTAAGCTTTGAGTTAGTATTAAAGTTAGGGTTCAGATTAGGTATGGATTATGGTGAGGGGTAGGTTAGTGTTAGGTTTATGATTTCGGTTAGGGTTTGTGTTAGGGTTAGAGTAAGGATTAGAGATAGGGTTAAGGTTAGATTTAGGGTTATAGTTAGTGTTAAGGTTAAAGTTTTTGTTAGGTTTAGGGTTCATGTTAGTGTAAGTGTTAGGGTTAGGGTTAGTGTTAAGGTTATGGTTAGGGTTAAGTTAGGGTTAGGGTTAGGGTTATGGTAGGGGTTATTTTTAGAGGTGGGGTCAGCCTTAGGTTTAGGGTTCCTGTTAAGGAGAGGTTCAGGTTTAGATTTAGGTTAGCGTGAGCATTTGGCTTAGGGTTCCTGTTAGGTTTAGCGTTCGGTTTAGTGTTAGGTTTGGGTTTAGGGTTAGTGTTAGGACTATAGTTAGGGTTAGCATTAGTGTTTGGTTTAGTGTTATAATTAGTTTTAGGGTTAGAGTTAGGGTTAAAATTAGGGTTAGTGTCAGGTTTAGAGTTAGGTTTAGTTTAAATGTAAGTGTTAGGGTTAGGGATAGGGTTAGGATTTGGGTTAGGATTAGGTTTGATGTTATTGTTAGGTTTAGGGTTAGTGTTAGGATTAGGTAAGGGTTAGTTTATGGTTACGATTAGTGTTGGGTTTAGGGTTAGGGTTGTGGTTAGTGTTAGGTTTCGGGTTATAGTTAGAGTTAGGGTAAGTGTTAGGTTTATGGTTAGGTTTCATGTTAGGATTCCGGTTAGTGTTAGGTTTTGGGTCAGGATTATTGTTAGGGTTAGGTTTATGGTTAGGTTTAGGGTTAGGTTTAGGTTTAGGGTTAGGGTTAGGGTTACTGTTAGGGTGTAGTGTAAGAGTTCGTTTTGGAGTTAGGGTTAGGGTTAGTGTAAGGTTTAGGGTTATGATTAGGGTTAGAATTAGTATTAGGATTTGAGTTAGTGTTTGAGTTAGGTTTAGGGTTAGGATTTTGGTTAGAGTTAGGGATAGGATTGGGATTAGTGTTAGTGTTAGGTAGTGTTAGGGTTAGGGTAAGTTTAAGGTTAGGGTTAGTGTTGGTTTTACAGTTAGGGTTAGGGTTAGGGTTAGTGTTAGGGTTAGTGTTAGTGTTAGGGTTAGGGTTAAGGTAAGGTTAGGGTTAGGGTTGGGTTTATTATTAGAGTTCATGTTACTGTTAGTGTTTGGGTTAAATGAGTGTTAGTGTTAGGGTTAGGGTTAGGATTCAGGTTAGGGTTAAGGTAAGGTTAGGGTTAGGGTTGGGTTTATTTTTAAAGTTTGTGTTACTGTTAGAATTTGGGTTAGAGTGAGGGTTAGGGTTAGGGTTAGGATTAAGGTTAGTTTTAGGTTTAGGGTTAGTGTTATGGTTAGGGTTAGTATTATGATTAGGATTTGTGTTAGTGTTTGGTTTAGGGCTAGGTTTAAGTTAGGGTTAGGGTTAGTGTTAGGGTTATGATTAGGTTTGGGGTTAGGGTTCGTTTTAACGATAGGATTAGGTTTAGGTTTATTTAGGGTTAGAGTTAGGTATATGGCTTGTGTTAGGTTTAAGGTTAGGCTTAGTGTAATTTTTAGGGTTAGAGTTAGGGTTAGCATTAGGGTTAGTGTTAGTGTTAGGATTAGGGTTAGGGTTAGTGTTAGTGTTTGATTAGGGTTAAGGTAAGGATTAAGGTTAGGTTTATGGTTATGATTACATTTAGGGTTGGGGTAGGGTTAGGTTTAGGTTGAGTGTTAAGAAGTTCGGGTTAAGTTTAGTGTTAGGTTTAGGGTTAGTGTTATGGTTAATGTTATGGATATGATTAGGATTAAGGTTAGGTTTAGGTTTAGGTTAGGTTTAAGTTAGGTTTAGGGTTAGGTTTTGGGTTAATGTTAGGGTTACGGTTAGGGATGGTGTTATGGTTCATGTTAGGTTTAGGGTTAGGGTTAGGTTTACTTAGGGTTAGGGTTAGTGTTCATGGTTGGGTTAGAGTTAAGGTTAGTGTTAGGTTTAGGTTTAGGGTTAGGGTTATTGTTATGGTTTGTTTTAGTGTCAGGGTTAGGGTTAGGTTTATTGTTAGGGCTAAGGTTACTTTTAGGGTTAGTGATAGCATTAATGTTAGGTTTAAGGTTATCATTAGTGTTAGAGTTAGGAGTAGGGTTCATGTTAGGTTTAGGGTTAGTGTTAGTGTTAGGGTTAGGGTTAGGTTTAGGGTTAGGCTTACTGTTAATGTTAAGGTTAGGGTTAGGTTTAGGGGTATGAATATTGTTAGAGTTAGAAATAGGTTTCGAATTTGTTTTAGGGTTAGGGTTAAGGTTAGGGTAAGTGTTACATTTAGGGTTAAGGTTAGGGTTAGTGTTATGGTTAGGTTTAGGTTTAAGTTTAGTTTTAATGTAAGGGTTAGGGTTAGAGTTAGGGTTAGGGTTAGGATTAGTGTTAGGGTTAGGGTTATTGTTTAGGTATAGTGTTAGGGTTAGGTTTAGTGTTAGCATTATGGTTAGTATTAGGGTTAGAGTTAGTGTTAGGTTTAGAGTTATTGTTAGGGTTAAGGTTAGTGTTAGGGTAAAGGTTAGGTTTAGGGTTAGTGTTAGTTGTAGGTTTAGTGTTAGGGTTAGTGTTGTTAAGTTTAGGGTTAGGATTAAACTTAGGGTTAGAAGTAGTGTTAGGGTTAGTGTTAGTGTTAATGTTAGGGTTAGGTTTATGTATGGTTCAGGTTTAGAGTTAAGGTTAATTTTAGGGTTAGTGATAGGGTTAAGGTTAGGTTTACATTTAGATTTATGGTTAGTGTGAGTGTTACGGTTAGTGTTAGTGTTAGGGTTATTGTTAGAGTTAGTGTTAGGTTTAGGTTTAGTGTCAGGGTTAGGCTTAGGTTTAGGGTTAGTGTTAGTGCTAGGGTTAGTGTTAGGGCTCATGTTAGTTTTAGTGTTAGGATTTGTTTTAGGGTTATGTTGAGGGTTATGGTGAGGGTTATGGTTAGAGTGACGGGTAGGGTTAGTGTTAGGAATAGTGTTTGGGTAAGGGTTAGTGTTAGTTTTCAGCATAGTGTTAGGGATAGACTTAGGTTTAGGGTAAGGTTGAGTTTTAAGGTTAGTGATAGGGTTAAGATTATGGTTAAGATTACATTTAGGATTAGGTTTAGGGTTAGGGTTACTGTTAGGGAATTGTTAGAGTTAAGGTTAGGGTTAGTGTTAGGGTTAGGTATAATGTTAGGGTTAGGTTTAGTGTTAGAATTTGGGTTAGGGTTAGGTTTAGGTTAGAGTTAGGGTTAGCGTTAGGGTTCATTTTAAGGTTAAGGTTAGGATTATTGTTAGGTTTACGTTAAAGTTAGGGTTAGGGTTAGGGTTAATGTTAGCGTTAGGGTTACGGATACTGTTAAGTTTAGTGTTAGGGTAAGATTTATGGTTTTTGTAAGGGTTAGGGTTAGCTTTAGTGTGAGGTTTAGCGTTAGGGTTAGGGTTAGTGTTAGGTTTAGTGTTAGGTTTAGGGTTAGTTTAAGGTTTACTGTTAGGGTTAGGGTTAGGGTTTGTGTTAGCATTAATGTTAGGGTTAGTGTTAGGGTTAGAGTTAGGTTTAAGGTTACGTTTGGTGGTAGTGTTTGGGTTAGGGTTAGGGATGTTATTAGAGTTAGGTATAGGTTTAGAGTTAGTTTTAGGGTTAGGGATAGGGTTAGGGTTAGGGTTAATTTTACGAATAGGGTTAATGTTACGGTTATGGTTCTTGTTGTGTTTAGGGTTAGGGTTATATTTAGAGTTAATTTTAGGGTTAGAATTTGGGTTATTGTTTGGGTTAGGGTTAGGGTCAGTTTTAGAGTTAGGGTTAGGTTTAAGGTTAGTGTTAGGATTAGTGTTAGGGTGAAGGGTATGCTTTGTGTTAGGGTAAGGTTTAGGGTTATGGTAAGTGTTATGGTTATGGTTATGGTTAGTATTAGGGTTAGAGTGAGGCTTAAGGTTAGGGTTAGGCTTAGTTTTAGGGTTAGGGTTAGGGTTAAGTTTAGGTTTAAGGTTAGAGTTTGGGTTAGAGTTAGTGATAGGGTTGGGGTTGGGGTAAGGGTTAGTATTAGGATTAGGATTAGGTTTAACATTAGGGTTAGTGTTAGTGTTGGGGTTAGGGTTGGGGTTTGGTTTTTGGTTAGGGTTACGTTTACGTTAGGCTTAGGGTTATGATTAGGTTTAGGTTTATTGTTAGGGTTATGATTAGGTTTAGAGTTAGTCTTAGAGTTACATTTAGGGTTAGGGTTTGTGTTAGTGTTAGGTTTAGGGTTAGGTTTAGTTTTAGGTTTAGGGTTAGGTTTAGGGTTAGGATTAGGTTTAGGGTTAGGATTAGGGTTCGTGTTAGGGTAGCTTAGGGTTAGTGTTAGGGTTAGTGTTAAATTTAGGGGTAGGCATAGTGTTACTGTTTGGTTTATGTTTAGGGTTAGGATTAGGAATAGTGTTAGGGTTAGGGATAGGTTTAGGGTTAGTGTTTGGATTAGAGTTAAAGTTAGGGTTTTTGGTAAGTTTAGGGTTAGGGTTAGGGTTAGTGTTATGGTTAGTATTAGGGTTAGAATAAGTGTTAGGTTTAGGGTTAGTGTTAGGGTTAATTTTAGGGTTAGGTTTAGCGTTACCGTTAGGGTTAGGTTTAGGATTAATGTTTGGGTTAGGTCTGGTGTTAGATTTAGTGTTAGAATTAGGGTTAGGTTAGGGATAGGGTGAGGTTTAGGGTTAGTATTAGCATTTGGGTTAGGGTTAGGTTTTGGGTTAGAGTTAGGGTTAGGGTTAGTGTTAGGTTTAAGGTTAGTGTTAGGGGGAGATCCAACATGGCGGCGGGCATGGAGAGATCAAGTCTCTGACCTCTTCATCTGCATGGCCATAGGGAGTTGTAAACCGTCTAAATGCTGTTTGTTCAGGATCACTAGGCAATGCTGAGCTGATTTGGTTCTGGGGCGAACAGTCTGGGCCTCTCCGAACACACCGAGCCCCAATCAGCTGAATTCACACTCCCATTTGCCTGCTTCTGGCAGACAAAATGCTGTGACTCAGCACTTAACAATCCCGCTGAAACAACTGGCCAGCCCTTCTGCCCCTACGGAGGTAAATGCCAACCGAGCCTTCATAGGCAGTGGCCACAGGATTGAAACGGGGCTTGGGAGAGCCAGTCAGGACCCACCCGTTGCATTGGTCACCCAGCAAAGGGAAACGAACTGTAGCCATTTGCATGGCATACCACCATGTCAGAGAACTGACGTCACCAGAATGCGGCAGAGGAAATAACTTCATTGAAACCAGTGGCAACAGTGACTTCTTCCCTTCCCTTCTTATACCTTTCCTCCCAAGCATCAAATAAATTTATAGGAGTAAACAGTAACTCAGCAGTCAAACAGAACAAGAAGTAACATGAGCAGCATGAAAAAGCAAGGAAGAAAAGGAGTACAAACAATGCAGGACAACCTAAATATTCAGGAGGACCTAGAGTCATCAGAAAAATGGTCATATAAAGAACTCAAGGGATACCTTAGACAGATGGAATGGAACCTTAAAGAGGATAAGAGACAGCAAATTCAAACAGTGAAAGAACACTTTGAAATTGAATTACATAAACAGATAAAAGAAGAAGTTAAGCATCTTTACCAGGAGATAGAGATTATAAAAAAATATCAAACAATAATTCTAGAAATGAAGGAAACTATAAACCAAATTAAAAACTCAATTGAGAGTATCACTAACAGAGTGGAGCAAGTAGAAGCCAGAAAGTCAGATAATGAAGACAAAATATATCATCTTGAAAAGAGTCTAGCCAACTCAGAAAAATCATGAGAAAAACATCCAAGAGATATGGGATAACACAAAAAATAACAAACTTAATAGTCATCGGGATAGAGGAAGGTATAGAGATTCAAACCAAGGGAATGAGTAACCTGCTGAATGAAATAATTACAGAAAACTTTCCAGAAATAAAAAAGGAAATGGATATACAAATTCTAGATGCATACAGGACACTGAGCATAAAAAATCACAGTAGACCAACACCAAGACACATTGTTATGAAGATATCCAATATACAGAACAAAGAGAAAATATTAAAACCTACAAGAGAAAGGAGGCAGATTACATTCAGGGGTAAACCAATAAGGTTAACAATGGATTTTTCATCACAGATGCTGAAAGCGAGAAGATCCTGGAACAACGTACTTCAAACACTGAAAGACAATGGATGCCAACCAAGAATTCTGTATCCAGCAAAATTAAGCTTTGGGTACGACAATGAAATAAAAATCTTTCATGCATCCAGAAAACCAGCATTGCAAAGCATCTTGAGCAAAACACTACATGAGGAAGAAATGAAAAACAATAACCAAAACCATCAGTGGGAAGTGCCTCAGTAAAGACAGAGGGTGGGGGGAAAGCTAATCATGGAGAAACAAACTAAATTAAAAAAAAAAGATAAATAATAAAACATGGCTGGAAGTACAAACCATATATCAATAGTAACTCTAAACATTAATGGCTTAAACTCTCCAATAAAGTGACATAGGCTGGTAACATGGATTAAGAAAACAAATCCAACAATATGCTGCCTCCAGGAGACACATCTGATTGGAAAAGACATACACTGGCTGAAGGTGAAAGGTTGGGAAAAAATATACCACGCACACGATCCTTGTAAGCAAGCAGGGGTGGCCATCCTCATATCGAATAAAATCAACTTCAAGACTAAGTTAATCAAAAGGGATAAGGAAGGAGATTATATACTGTTAAAAGGAACCATTCACCAACAAGACATAACAATTATCAATATTTATGCACCAAATAATGGTGCTGTGACATTCATAAAACAAATTCTCCTCAAGTTCAAGAATCAAATAGACCACAACACAATAATTATGGGTGACTTCAACACACCTCTCTCACCATTGAACAGATCCTCCAAACAAAAGTTGAATAAAGAAACTATAGAACTCAATATCACAATCAATAACCTAGACTTAACCGACATATATAGAATATATCAACCATCATCAAGTGGATATACTTTTTTATCAGCAGCACATGGATCCTTCTCAAAAATAGACCATATATTATGCCATAGGGCACCCTCAGTAAATATAAAAGGGTGGAGATAATACCATGAATTTTATCTGATCATAATGGAATGAAACTGGAAATCAATGATAAAAGAAGGAAGGAAAAATCCTACATCACATGGAAAATGAACAATATGTTACTGAATGATCAATGGGTTACATAAGACATAAAGGAGGAAATCAAAAAATTCTTAGAGATAAACGAAAATACAGACACAACATATCAGAATCTATGGGACACAATGAAAGCAGTTTTAAGAGGGAAATTCATCGCTTGGAGGTCATTCCTCAAAAAAAAGAAAAAAACCAACAAATAAATGAGCTCACACTTCATCTCAAAGACCTAGAAAAGGAAGAGCAAAACAACAGCAAATGTAGCAGAAGGCAAGAAATAATTAAAATCAGAGTGGAAATCAACGAAATTGAAACAAAAGAAACTATTGAAAAAATTAACAAAACTAAAAGTTGGTTCTTCGAAAAAATAAATAAGATCGACAGACCCTTAGCCATGCTAATGAAGAGAAGAAGAGAGAGAACTCAAATTCCTAACATATGGGATGAAAAAGGCAATATCACAACAGATGCTACAGAAATACAGAAGACAATTAGAAATTATTTTGAAAACCTATATTCCGATAAGATAGAAGATAGTGAAGACATTGATAAATTTCTTAAGTCATATGATTTGCCCAGACTGAGTCAGGAGGATACACACAATTTGAACAGACCAATATCAATGGATGACATAGAAGAAGCAATCAAAAGACTACCAACCAAGAAAAGCCCAGGACTGGATGGGTATACAGCGGAGTTTTACAAAACCTTTAAAGAAGAATTAATACCAATAATTTTCAAGTTATTTCAGGAAATAGAAAAAGAGGGAGCTCTTCCAAATTCATTCTATGAGGCCAACATCACCCTGATTCCTAAACCAGACAAGGACACCTCAAAGAAAGAAAACTATACACCAATATCTCTAATAAACCTAGATGCAAAAATCCTCAATAAAATTCTAGCAAGTCGGATACAAAAACACATCAAAAAAATTGTGCACCATGATCAAGTAGGATTCATCCCTGGGATGCAAGGCTGGTTCAATATACGGAAATCAATAAATGTTATTCACCACATCAATAGACTTAAAGATAAGAACCATATGATCATCTCGATAGACACAGAAAAAGCATTTGATAAAGTACAGCATCCCTTTATGTTCAAAACATTAGAAAAACTAGGGATAACAGGAACTTACCTTAATATTGTAAAAGCTATCTATGCTAAGCCTCAGGCTAGCATCATTCTGAATGGAGAAAAATTGAAGGCATTCCCTCTAAAATCTGGAACAAGACAGGGATGCCCTCTATCACCACTTCTATTCAATATAGTTCTTGAAACACTGGCCACAGAAATTAGACAGATGAAAGAAATTAAAGGCATAAAAATAGGAAAAGAAGAACTTAAATTATCACTATTTGCAGAAGACTTGATTGTAACCTAGAAGACCCAAAAGGGTCTACAAAAAAAACTACTAGAACTAATAAATGAATTCAGCAAAGTGGCAGGACATAAAATCAACACACATAAATCAAAGGCATTTCTGTATATCAGCAAAACTTCTGAAACGGAAATGAGGAAAAACACTCCATTCACAATATCCTCAAAAAAAAAAAAAATACTTGGGAATCAACCTAACAAAAGAGGTGAAAGATTTATACAATGAAAACTAAAGAACCCTAAAGAGAGAAGTAGAAGAAGATCTTAGAAGACGGAAAAATATATCCTGTTCATGGATAGGCAGAACTAACATCATCAAAATGGCGATATTACCAAAAGTTCTCTATAGGTTTAATGCAATGCCAATCAAAATCCCAACGGCATTTCTTGTAGAAATAGAGAAAGCAATCATGAAATTCATATGGAAAAATACAAGACCCAGAATAGCAAAAGCAATTCTAAGCAGGAAGTGTGAATCAGGTGGTATAGCGATACCAGATTTCAAACTATATTACAAAGCAATAGTAACAAAAACAGCATGGTACTGGTACCAAAACAGGCGGGTGGACCAATGGTACAGAATAGAGGACACAGAGACTAATCCACAAAGTTAAAACTATCTTATATTTGATAAAGGGGCTAAAAGCATGCAATGGAGGAAGTATAGCATCTTCAACAAATTGTGTTGGGAAAACTGGAAATCCATATGCAACAAAATGAAACTGAATCCCCTCCTCTCACCATGCACAAAAGTTAGCTCAAAATGGATCAAGGAGCTTGATATCAAATCAGAGACTCTGCGTCTGATAGAAGAAAAAGTTGGCTCTGATCTACATATTGTGGGGTCGGGCTCCAAATTCCTTAATAGGACACCCATAGCACAAGAGTTAATGACTTACTTAAACTAAAAAGTTTTTTTCTCAGCAAGAGAAACAATAAGAGAGGTAAATAGGGAGCCTACATCATGGGAACAAATTTTTTATCCTCACACTTCAGATAGAGCCCTAATATCCAGAGTATACAAAGAACTCAAAAAATTAGACAATATGTTAACAAATAACCCAATCAACAAATGGGCCAAGGACCTGAACAGACACTTCTCAGAGGAGGACATACAATAAATCAACAAGTACATGAAAAAATGTTCACCATCTCTAGCAGTCAGAGAAATGCAAATCAAAACCACCCTAAGATACCATCTCACTCCAGTAAGATTGGCAGCCATTCTGAAGTCAAACAACAACAGGTGCTGGCGAGGATGTGGGGAAAAGTGTACTCTTGTACATTGCTGGTGGGACTGCGAATTGGTGTGGCCAATTTGGAAAGCAGTATGGAGATTCCTGGGAAAGCTGGGAATGGAACCACCATTTGACCCAGCTATTGCCCTTTTCGGACTATTCCCTGAAGACCTTAAAAGAGCATACTACAGAGATACTGCCACATCGGTGTTCATAGCAGCACAATTCACAATTGCTAGACTGTGGGACCAACCCAGATGCCTTTCAATAGATGAATGGATTAAAAAAAATGTGGCATTTATACACCATGGAGTATTATGCAGCACTAAAAAAATGACAAAATCATGGAATTTTCAGGGAAATGGATGGCACTAGAGCAGATTATGCTAAGTGAAGCTAGCCAATCCCTAAAAAACAAATGCCAAATGTCTTCTTTGATATAATGAGAGCAACTAAGAACAGAGCAGGGAGGAAGAGCAGGAGGATAAGATTAACATTAAACAGAGACATGAGGTGGGAGGGAAAGGGAGAGAAAAGGGAAATTGCATGGAAATGGAAGGAGACCCTCATTGTTATACAAAATTACATATAAGAGGTTGTGAGGGGAATGGGAAAATAAACAAGGAGAGAAATGAATTACAGTAGATGGGGTAGAGAGAGAAGATGGGAGGGGAGGGGAGGGGGGATAGTTGAGGATAGGAAAGGTAGCAGAATACAACAGTCACTAGTATGGCATTATGTAAAAATGTGGATGTGTAACCGATGTGATTCTGCAATCTGTATTTGGGGTAAAAACTTGAATCTAATGTATGAAATATGATATGTCAAGAGCTCTGTAATGTTTTGAACAACCAATTAAAAAAAAGAAGAAGTTCAAGGCCACCCTGAGCAGCATAGTGAAACCTCAAAACCTCATCTCAAAAAACAAAGCGAGGGGCTGGAGTTGTAGCTCAGCAGTGAGTGCTTATTGATGATGATTTTCATATACATGTTTTCAAATTTAAGATATATATATATATAATTAGTTGGATGACAAACTTTATTAAATATGTTTTAAATAACATTTGGCTAGCACATTATATAATAAAATGTCTAATTGGATTTAAATGAAATTCCTTTTGAGCAACCAGATTTAAATTACAATTCACCTAATGAAATAGGAAAACTTAAACTGTAAACAGGTTAGCATGTAGAATGACTTGAGAATGGGAAATGCTATGGAAAGTTCCAAAATTTAGGGACTATGACCAATTTCATTAGTTAATAGATAAAATATATTTTTGATGATTATGTGTAATTAATATTTTAAGAGTAAAAAGAAAATTAGCTCTTTGATTACAATAATTTTCTCCTCAGAAAAAGAAATCCAAAAGTTAAATGACTCAAAGTCCCTCAGAGTGAAAAAGACACACAACACACACATACACACACACACACAGAGAGAGAGAGACAGAGAGAGAGAGAGAGAGAGAGAGAGAGAGAGAGAGAGAGAAAGGTTTAGGTTTATAGACAGTTTCCTGTGCTAGGATTGCAGCTCAGTGGTAGAGTGCTCACCCCTCATGCATGAGGCACTGGGTTCAATCCTCAGGACCACATAAATGTAAAAAAAGATATTGTGTCTATCTAAAACTAAAAAAAATATATATTAAAAATAAACAATTAAAAAAAGGTTAATGTTAGGGTTAAAGTTAGGGTTAGGGTGTTAGGGTTATTGTTAGGGTTAAGCTCAGGGTTAGGTTTTGTGTAAGGTTTAGGTTTAGGGTTAGGGTTACAGTTTGGGTTAGGGTTAGAATTTGGGTTAGGTTTAGGGTTAGTGGTAGGGTTATGTTTAGTCTTAGTGTTAAAATTAGTTTTAGTTTTAAGGTTAGGATTAGGGATAGGGTTAGTGTTAGGGTTAGGGTTAGGGATAGTGTTAAGGTTAGGGATAGGTTTAGGGTTAGGGTTAGGGTTAGTGTTAGGATTAGGGTTATGTTTAGTTTTATGGTTTGGGTTAGGGTTATGTTTAGTGTTAGTGATAGGTTTAGTGTTAGGGTTAGTGTTAGTGTTAGTGTAAGGATTAGAGTTAGGGTTCTGGTTAAACTTACGTTTAGTTTGTTAAACTTATGCTTACTTTAAGAGTTAAGGTTAGGCTTAGGGTTAGTGTTAGTGTTAGGGTTAAGGTTTGTGTTAGGGTCAGGGTTAGTGTTAGCGTTTCAGTTAAGATTAGGGTTAGTTTAGTGTTAGGATTAGGTTTTGGGTTAGTGTTTCATTAGGGTTAGGGATATGGTTAATGATAATGTTAGGGTTAGGGTTAGGCTTATGGATAAGGTTAGTGATAGAGTTAGGGTTCAGATTATGGTTAGTGTTAGTGTTGAGGTTAGGTTATGTTTAGGGTTATTATAATGTTAGTGTTCTGGTTCTGGTTAGGGTTTGTGTTAGGGTTAGGGTTAGGGTTAGAGTTATAGTTAGGGTTAGGGTTAGGGTTAGTGTTCATATTCATGTTAGGGTTAGTGTTAGGGTTAGGATTAGGGTTAGTGTTAGGTTTAGGGTTAGGGTTAGGTTTAGTGAAAGGGTTAGTTTTAGGGTTAGGATTAGTGTTAGTGTTACAGTTATGGTTAGGTTTAGGGTTAGGGTTAGTCTTAGGGTTATGGTTAGTGTAGCTTTAATGTTAAGGTTAGGTTAGTGATAGGGTTACGGCTAGGGTTCGGATTAGGTTTCGTTTTAGGGTTACGGTTAGAGTTAGTGTTAGGGTTAAGGTTAAGATTAGGTTTAGGGTTAGTGTTAGAGTTAGTGTCAGGGTTAGGATTTGTGTTAGTAATATGGTTATGGTTAGGGTTAGTGTTAGAATTAGGGTTAGGGTTCCTGCTAGTGTTAATGTTAGCGTTATGGTTAGAGTTAGGTATAGTGTTAGGTTTAGGGACAGGTTTAGGGTTAGGGTTAGGGTTGCGGTTAGGGGTAGGGTAGGGTTAGTGTTACGGTTAGGGTTAGTGTTAGGCTTAGTGTTATGGTTAGGGTTAGTTTTAGGTTTAGATTTATGTTTATTTTTAGGGTCAGTGTTAGGGTTTGGTAAGGGTTAGGTTTAGTTTTGGGTTAGGTTTACGGTTATGGTTTGTGTTAGGGTTTGTTTTCGGGTTAGGGTTAGGGTTATGGTTAGGTGTAGGGTTAGGGTTAGGGTTAGCGTTAGGATTAGTGTTAGTGTTAGGTTTAGAATTAGTGTTAGGGTTAGGGTTAAGGTTAGGGTTAGAGGTAGGGAAGGGTAAGTTTAAGGGTTAGAGTTAGGGTTAGGGTTAGTGTTAGCTTTAGGGTTAGGGATTGGGTTAGGTTTATGTTTATGTTTAAAGTTTGGATTACGGTTAGGGTTAGGGTTAGTGTGAGTGTTAGGTTTAGATTAGGGTGTCTTTTAGGCTTACTGTTAGGGTTTGTATTACGGTTTGGTGTAGTATTAGGATTAGGGTTACAGTTCGGATTAGGGTTAGGTTTTGGGTTAGTGTTAGGGTTAGGGTTAGGTTTAGGGTTAGGGTTAGTGTTACGGTTAGGGTTGGGATTAGGGTTAGAGTTATGTTAAGGATTAGGTTTAGGGTTAGTGTTAGTGTTAGGGATAGGGTTAGGGTTAGGGTTAGGGTTCTTGTTAGGTTTAGGGTTAGGGTGAGTGTAAGGGTTAGGGTTAGTATTAGGTTTAGTGTTAGGGTTGGTTTTAGTGTTTGGGTTAGTGTCAGGGTTACGGTTAAGGATAGTGTTAAGGTTAGGGATAGGTTTAGGGTTAGTGTTAGGATTTGGGTTAGGGTTAATGTTATGGTTAGGGTTAGGTTTAAGGTTAATGATAGGGTTAGGGTTAAGGATAAAGTTAGTGTTAGGTTTAAGGGTTAGGGTTAGTGTTAGTTTTAAGTTTGAGTTTATTTTTAAGATTAGGGTTAATATTACTGTTTGGTTAGTGTTAGGGTTAGGGTTAGTGTTCGGGTTAGGTATAGGGTTAGGGTTAGTGATACATTTAGGGTTATGATTAGGGTTAGTGTTAGTGATAGGGTTAAGATTTGTGTTAGGTTTAGTCTCAGGGTTAGGGTTAGGATTAGTGTTAGGGTCAGTGTTAGGGATTGGGTTAAGTTTAGTGTTAGGGTTGGTTTTAGGATTAGGGTTAGGGGTAGGTTTCGTGTTAGGGTTAGAGTTAAGGTTAGGGTTAGGATTAGGTTAAGTGTTAGGGTTAGGGTTATGATTACATATAGAGTTAGTTTTAGGGTTATGGTTAGGGTTAGTTTTAGGGTTAGGGTTAGTGTTAGGTTTAGTGTTAGAATTTGTGTTAGGGTGAGGGTTAGGGTTAGTGGTAGGGTTAGGGTTAGGGTTTGTGCTATGATTAGTGTTATGGTAGGGTTAGGGTTTGTGTTAGGGTTAGGATTAGGTTTAGGGTTATGTTTAGTGTTAGGATTAGGGCTCAAGTTAGCATTAGGGTTAAGGTTCCATATAGGATAATGATATTTCATGGTAGGGTTAAGGTTAGTTTTAGTGTAATTGACAGGTTAGATTTAGGGATATGTCTAGGGTCAGCCTGAGGATTAGCATTAGGGTTAGTGTTAGGGTTTGAGTAATGGATATGGTAGATCTAGGGTTAGGGCTAGGTTTATGGTTAGAGTCAGGGCTAGGGGTAGGGTTAGGTTTAGGTTTAGTGCAAGGATTAATTTAGGGTTAGGTTTAGGGTAAGGGTTAGGACTAGGTTTAGGACTGAAGTTAGGTTTAAAGCTAGGGTTAGGTCTTGGATTAGGGCTATGTTTAGGGTTACGTTAGGGCTCTCCTAGAGGGATACAGGTACTGTAAGAACTAAGGTTATGATTAGGGCTAGTTTTACGGTTACATTTAGGACTAAGTCTAGTTTTAGGATTAGGTTTAGGTTTAGGGTGATGTTTTGAACTAGGGTTAGTGTTGGGTTCAGAGACAGGATAACGGTTCATTTTATGGTTAGGGATAGGACTCAAATTAGGGGTAGGCATAGGGCTAGATGTAGGATTAGGATTTGGTTTACATTAAGTTTTAGGGTTAGTCCTATGGCTTGGTTTTGTTTTAGGAATAAAGCTGAAGTTAAGTGTAGTTTTATGATTAGCATTAGTGTTATTGCTACTAATAGGATGAGTTTAGGCTTAGGAGTAGATTTAGAGTTATGGCTAATTCTAGGGTTAGGGCTATGGCTAGTGTTAGAGCTAAGATTAGGGCTAGTGTTTGGGCTATGGTAAAGGATAGGGTTATTGCAAGAGTTAGACTTAGTCTTAGGGCTAGAGTTTGTGTTAGGTTTAGGGATAAATTAGTTCTAGGGCTATTGCAAGAGTTAGACTTAGTCTTAGGACTAGAGTTTGTGTTAGGTTTAGGGATAAATTAGTTCTAGGAATAGGTATAGTGTTAGTGTTAGCCTTAGGCCTAGGATTAGGGCTATGTTTATGGTTAGGTTTAGGGGAAGGGATGCCTATTTGATTTCCACCTCCATTTTTATTTACCCATAGGTGACAAAATGTTGTGAAACCTTAAAATACAAAGTGTTCATGATAGTGAACCATTGAATTGAGAAGAACATACCTTGGGAGCATACTAAGGCTAGATAAAAGATGACTCCTGCCCAGTATCAAAGAAATTTGAACAAAACTAACTCTCACCCTAACATTACCTCTAACCCTAGCCCTAGCCATAACCCTACAACTAACATTAACACTAACCTGATTAGAGAACCATTGATCCTAGACTTCCGGCAATTGGAGAGCCTTGTGGGGCAAGCTAAGTGATGAATTCTATCCAACATCAAACAAATCTGACCAAATAATTATGGGAGGTATTTCAATACATGCATATTTTTCCTATTCTCTTTTAAAGGGCTCTCAGATTAAGTTGTTTTTGCATGCTTAGGCATAGGCCTACTTTTATAAGGAGCATACCAGAGTCCCTAGAGAGAACTGATGGAGTGTGTGAAGTTTCAATAAGCTAGCACAAACCCTGTTTGATTTTCAAGTCCATTAACTTTCCCGTATAGGTCAAAATTAAGTGAAATCTTAAAATACAAAATGTTCCTGACAGCGAACATGTGAATGGAGAAGGCCTAAACATGGGGAACAGAGTAAATCTAGCTAAAATATGAATCCTGCCAAGTACCAAAGAATTTTGAATAAAACTAACTCTTACCCTAACACTAGCTCTAACCCTAGCTCTTACCCTAACCCTAACATTTTTATGAAACCTTTGACCACAGAATTTCCAAACTTGGGCAGCCTAGTGGGGAAAGCCAAGGGATGAATGCTGTGCAGTATCAAAGAAATATGTCCAAAAAGTTGATGGAGTATATCAGTGCATGCATATTTCCCAGTTTCCTAAAGGACTCTTGGATAAAGTTGTTTTTACATGCTTCAGCTTAGGCCTACTATCACAAAAACAAACCAGAGATTGCTCACAGAGAATTGATGGAGTGTGAAGTTTCAAGCAGCTAGCACCAATGCTGTTTAATTTTAAATTCCATTTCCATTTACCTGTATAGGACAAAATGAACTAAAACTTAAAAATACAAACTCTTCCTTACAGTGAACCATTGATCCTAGGAGGCCCAAACAGGTGAAGTATAGTAAGAAAATAATGAATCCTGTCCAGTATCAAAGAAATTATTAAAAAGTACCTCTAATCCTAATACTAGCTTTAATACTAGCCCTAACACTATCCTTAACACAAACCCTAACCTGATTGAAAAACTGATGATCCTAGAATTCCCAAATTTGGGAAGCCTAGTAGGCTAAGCTATCAAATGAATCCTATGCAGTATCAAAGAAATATGACCAAATAATTGAGGTGGTATTTCAGTTCATGCATATTTCTCTGTTTTCTGCAAATTGGCTCTCAGATAAAGTTGTTTTTGCCATCTTCATCATAGGGCTACTTTCACTAAGAACCAGAGAGTTCCCACAGAGAACTGATTCAGTGTTTGAAGTTTCAAGCAGCTAGCACCAACACGGTTTGATTTCAACCTCCATTTTTATTTACCTATATAGGTCAATATGCAGTGAAACCTTAAAATACAGAGTGTCCCTGTTAGCAAACCATTGAAATGAGAAGGCCCAAACATGAGGAACATATTAAGGCTAGGTAAATGATGACTCCTTCCAAGTATCAAACTAATTTGTACAAAACTTACTCTCACCCTAACACTACATCTAAACCTAGCCCTAACCATAAACCTAACACTAACCCCAACCTGATTAGAGAACCGTTGATCCTAGAAGTCGCACACTTGGAGAGCTTTGTGGGGCAAGCTAAATAATGAATCCTACTCAGTATCAAACAAATCTGACAAAATAATTATGGGCGGAATTTCAGTGCATGCATATTTCCTGCTTTCTCCTAAAGGGCTCTTGGATAAAGTTGTCTTTGCATGTTTCAGCTTAGGCCTACACTCATAAGGAACATACCAGAGTGTCCCCCACAAAGAATTGAGGGTGTGCGTGCAGTTTCAAGCAGCTAGCATAAGCTCTTTTTGATTTCCAGGTCCATTTACATGTACTCATATAGGTCAAAATGAAGTAAAATGAAAACATTAACTGTTTCAGACACAAAACAGTTGAACCAAAAGGCCTAAATCTGGGAAATAGAGTAAGATTATTTAAAGATGAATCCTGGATTGTATCAAAGAAATTTGAATAAAGTAACTCTAACCCTAATTCTACCTCAAAACTGAGCCCTAATCCTAACCCTAAACCTTAACATAGCCCTATCCCTAACCCTAACTTTAACCCTAATTTTAACTGTAACCATTGGTCAAAGCCTTGATCTAACTGTATCCATTACCATAACTCTAACCCTAACCCTAATGATAAACGTAGCCCTAACCCTATCATTTACCCTAGAGTGCTCTAATCCTAAACCTCTTCCAACCCCTAATTCTAGCTCCAACCTTAACATTTACCCTAAACCTAATCCTAACCCTAGGCCTAAACATAACCCTAACCCTAACCCTAACACTAGCCCTAATCCTAACCATAAACATAGCCCTAAAGCTAGCTGTAATCCTATATTTTACCCTAACTTAAGCCTAACCAAATGCTAAAAATAGGAATAAACCTAACAGTATAGCAATCCCTAAGGCTATTTAAAACCTTAAACCTATCCTGAACCCTAAACCTAACCATATCCATTACTATGAACCTAATGCTAATTAAAGCCTTAACTCTAAACCCTAACCAAAACCATTCCCTAATCCTGACCCTGAACGTAATAACACATCTAGCTCTAAACCTGACGTTTACCCTAAACCTAACCCTCACAGTAGACCTGTTCGTAATCAAACCCTACAACTACCCTTAACTGTAATGCTAGACCTGATATTAGACCTAGCCTTAATCCCAGCCCTAGCCCTAACACAAATCCTCATCTGAGCCAAAAACCTCATCTTAATCCTAACCCTCACCTAACCCTAACCCAAGACCTAATCCTAACCATAACCCTAGCCCTAACCTTAATATAACTGTATCCATTACCCTAAACATAACCCTTATCCTAATGCTAACCCTAAGACTAACCCTAACCCTATCACTATCCACAAAAATATCAATTATTATAAACCTAACCTGAACCCTAAACCTAACAGTATCTTTACCCTAAACCTAACCCTAATTCGAGCTGGAACCCTAAACTCAAACCTAAACTAAGCCCTAACACTGACCCTGGTCCTAATAATTCCCCTAGCCCTAAACCTGACTCTTACCCTCTACCTAAAACTTACAATAGACCTAGCCATAAACCTTTCTGTAAAACTGTTCCTAACGGTAACCCTAGACCTGACCTTAGCCCTAGCCATAATTGTAGCCCTAACCCTAAAACAAACCCTTATCCGAGCTGTAAATCTAGCCTTAATCCTAACCCTCACCCTAACCCTAAACCAAGACTTAATCCTAACCATAATCCTAGCCCTAACCTTAACTGTATCCATTACCCTAAACATAACCCTTACCCTAATGATAACCCTAGGACTAAACCTAACTATCACTATCCCCAAAACTATCAATTTCCCTAAACCTAACCTGAACCCTAAATCTAACCCTATTTTTACCCTAACCCTAAACCTAACTCTAATTCGAGCTGTAACCCTAAACTCAAACCTAAACCAAGCCCTAACACTGACCCTGGCCCTAATAATTCCCCTAGCTCAAAACCTGACTCTTACCCTATACCTAAACAGTAAAATAGACCTAGCTGTAAACATTTCCCTAAAACTATCACTAACTGTAACCCTAGACCTGACATTAGCCCTAGCCATAATTCTAGCCCTAACCATGACACAAACCCTAGCCCTTATCCTAGCCCTAAACATAGCCTTAATTACAACCCTAACCCAAACTCTAGGCCTAACCCTGACACTAACCCTAGCCCTAATATTAGCCATAATTTAGCCCTATCCCTAACCCTAGTCCTAAGACTAACTCTAACTCTCACATTAGACCTTTCACTTGTTCTAAGCTTTACTGTAACCCTAACCCTAGCCCTAACCCTTGCCCTATCCTTGGCCCTGGCACTAACTTTAGACAAAACCTAACTCTAAATCGAGCCCTAACCCGAAGACTAAGCCAAACCCTAACATCAGCCCAAACCATAACACTAATCCTGAAACTAGCACTAACCCTAGCCCTAGCCCTAAAACAAAACTGAGCTATAGCTATACCACTAACCCTTAACCTAAACCAAACCCTAACCTTAAACCTAGCCCTAACACTAACCCTAATATGAGTTGTAAACTGAACACTTAAACTAACCCTGAACCTGACATTGACCCTAACACTACTAGATATAAACATCACCCTAACCCTAAACCTAACCCTAACAATAACTCTAGCCCTAAAACCCTAAAACTAGCCCTAAACTTCATCATAGAACTTACATTAGCCCTATCCGTAGCCCTATCCCTAACTTAACCCCAAACCTACACTAATCCTAGCTTTAACCCTAGCCCTATTCATAACCATAAACCTAGCCCTAAACCGATATCTAACTCTATCCATTACCATAATCAAAACCATTACCTAATGCTAACCCTAGGCATGAACCTAAACCCATCCCTAATCTTAATGCAATCTATTACCCTGAACCTAACCTGAACCTAAACTTAACCTATCATTACACTAAACCTAACACTAACACTAATTCAAGCCCTAACTTTAAACCTTAACCTATCCCAAACCCTAACACTGACCTTGACCCTAATAAAACCCCTATCTCTAAACTTGAACATAACCCTACACCTAACCCTTACTTTAGACGTAGCCATAATCCTAACCCTAAAACTATCTTTAACCATAATTCTGGACCTGAAATTAGCCTTAGCCCTAATCCTAGTCCTAAACCTAAAACAAACCCTAGCCCTCATACTAGCCCTAAGCCTAGCTTTAATCATGACCCTAACCCTAACCCTACTCCTAACCCTAATTCTAACCCTCACCCTACCTCTATACCTAGCTATAATGCCATATCTTACCCTAATCTCAAACCTAAACCTAAACCTAACTCTAGTCTTAAGTCAAACAATAAACCTAGCCCTAATCCTAGCACTAATTTAGCCCTATCTCTAACCCTAACACTAAGCCTAGAACTGAGGCTCACTCTAACTATCGCCCTATACCTATCCCTAGTTCTAACTCTATCCCTTACCATAACCCTATTCCCTACCATAATCCTATCCCTATCCCTAACCCTTGCCATATCCTTAGTCCCAGCTCTAACCCTAGATCTAACCCTAACTCCAAATGTAGCCCTAACCCTAAGCCTAAGCTTAACACTTACACTATCCCTAAGCCTAACCCTAGGACTAAACTAAAACCAAGAAATAGCCCTAACCCTAACTTAAACCAAACCCTAACACTAAATCTAGACATATCCTTATACTGACCCTACCACTATTCCTAGGTCTAACTCTTACCCTAACTCTAACCCAAAACCTATGGTAATCCTATTCCTAGATCTAACCCTGTAGCTAACTCCCAGCCTAGCACTAACCATAGCTCAAAACCTAACCGTTATGCTAAACATTACCCTAAACCTAACCATAGTTCTAACCCTCCTCGTAACCCTAACTCAAGACCTATTCCTAACCATAAACTATCTCTAACCTTCACTCTAACTGTATCCATTACCCTAAACATTATCCTTACCCTAATGCCAACCCTAGGCCTAACCCTAACTTTATCACTATCCCCCAAACTGTGAATTACACTAAACCTAACCTGAACCCTAAACCTAATCTTATCATTACCCTAATGCTAACCCTAATGCTAATTTGAGCCCTAACTCAAAAGTGAAACCTAAACAAAGCCCAACACTGACCCTGACATTAATAATTACCCTAGTTCTAAACCTGCCTATTACCCAATACCTAACCCTTACACTAGACTTAGACATAAACTTAACCCTAAAACTATCCCTAACCATAACCCTAGACCTGACTTTAGCCCTAGCCATAATCCTAGCATTAACCCTAACACAGACCCTAATCCTTATCCTATCCCTAAACATAGCCTTAATTATAACCTTAACCCTAACCTAGGCCTAAACCTAACACTAACCATAGCCCTAATCATAGCCCTAATTTAGCCCTATCCCTAACCCTAACCCTAACCCTAGCCCAAAGACTACCTCTAACTCTCACACTAGCCCTAACTCTAGTTCTAACCCTATATATTACAGAAAGCCTAATCCTAGCCTGAACCATAGGTCTAACCCTAGCCCTATTTATATCCCTGGCCATAACCCTAGATCTAACTCTAATTCTAAATCTAACCCTAACAATAAGCCTAAGCCTACACCTAACCCTAGCCCTAACCCTAAGGCTAATCCTAATACTAGTCCTAACCCTATCCCTAGCACTAAAACCAAACTGAGCCATAGACCTAACCCTAACCCTTAACATAAACCAAGCCCTAATCCTACACCTAGCCCTAACCCTAGCAATAATCCCAGTCGTAAATTGAACCCTAAAACTAATCCTCATCCTGACTCTGACCTTAAAACTAACCCTAGGTTTAAACATCATCCTAACCCTAAACCTAAACCTAACACTAGACCTAATTCTAACCCCTAACACTAAAATTAGCCCTAATCATAACCCTAGTACTTACATCAGCCATAACCCTAACCCTAGCCCTAACTTAACCCAAATCCTAGCCCTATTCTGAGCCCTAAACTTAGCTTTAAACCTACACCTAACTCTAAACCTATCACTAATTGTAACCATAACCCTAGCTATAACCCTAGCTCTAACCCTATCCATTACCCTAACCATAACCATAACCCTAGGCCTAAACCTAACCCTATCCCTAAACTTCACCCTATCCATTACCCTAAATCTAACCTGAAAACTAAACCTAACCCTATCATTACTGATAATAATCTTATTGCTAATTCGAGTCCTAATTTAAACCTTAACCTATCCAAAACACTAGTCGTGACCATGACCCTAATAATACCCTTATCTCTAAACCTGACCCTAAACCGAAACCTAATGCTTACAGAAGGCATAGCCATAAACCTAAACTTAAACTATCTTTAGCCATAACCCTAGACCTGAAATTAGTCCTAACCATAATCCTAGCCCTAAACCTAGCCTTAATCCTAACCCGAACCATAACCCGAGCCCTAACCCTAATTCTAACCCTCACCCTAGCCCTAAACTACCTATAACCCCATCCCTTACCACAAACCTAACCACAACCCTAAACCTAACCCTAACCCCCACCCTAACCCTAGGCCTAATACTAACACTAAGCCTAGCACTAATCCTAGCTCTAATTTAATCCTATCCTAAGCCTAACACTAGCCATAAGACTAACTAGAACTCTTACCCTAGCCCTAGCCCTAGTTCTATCTTTAGCCCTATCCTAACTCTAGATCTAAACCAACTCTAAATCTAAACCTAACTCTAAATTTAACTGTAATCATAAGCCAGACCAAACCCTAACACTAACCCTAACCATAATGCTAACCCTAAAACTTGCCCTAGCCCTAACCCTAGCCATAAAACAAAACCAAGCCACATCCCTAACCCAAACCATTAACCTAATGCAAACCCAAACCTTAAACCTTGCCCTGACCCTAACTCTAAAAATTACTCTGACCCTGACGCTGACCCTAACACAAATCCTAGCTCTAAACATCACCCTAACATTAAATTAACTCTAACACTATATCTAGCCTTAAACTAATCCTAAATCTAGCCTTAATCATAACCCTAGTTCATACATTAGTCATTGTCCTAACCGTAGCCCTAAACCTACACAAATTCTACACCTAATCCGAGCCCTAACCCTAGCTTTTACCCTAATACTAGGCCTAACCTTAACCCTAAGAATAGCCCTAACCATAACTCTAACTCTATTCCTTACACTAAGCCAAACCCTAACCCAAATGCTAATCCTAGTCCTAATCCTAATCCTTAGACTAATTTAAACTCTAACCATAATACTAGTCTTAACCTTAGCCCTCAATCTACCTCTAAACCTAACCCTGACCCTCATCTGACCCTAAAAGTAACCCTAGGTGTAAACCTGATCCTAAACCTAAACCAAAACATATCACTAGACCTACCAGTAACCCTATACTTATGCCTAAGCCTAACACTATACCTAGACCCAAAGCTAATCCTAAATATAGCTATAACTCTAGAACTAGACCTAAACAAAATCCTAGCACCAGCCCTAACAATAACCCTTAACCTAAACCAAACATTTACCCTTTCCCTAGATCTACCCCTCGTCCTAATTCTGGCTCTAACCCTAAACCTAACCCTATCCGAACACTGACCCTGATCCTAACACTTAAACTAGCTTTAAACCTGACACTAACCCAAAACCTAGACCTAACACTAGACCTAGCTATAACCCTAAACCTAAAACTAGCCCTAAATATAACCCTATCTTTTACATTACCCATAGTCCTAACCCTAGACCTAAACCTAACACAAAACCTAGAGCTAATCCTAAGCCTAAACTTAGTTCTAAGCATAAACCTAAGCCTAGCCGTAACTCAACACTAACTCTAACCCTAACCCTCTCTTTAGACCTAACCCTAGCTCAAAGCCTAACCCTTATACTAAACATAACCCTAGCCCTATCCTAAATCCTAATCCTAACCCTAGCCCTAATCTTAACCTAACCTAGCCCGAAATTTAGCTCTAATCAAATCCATTAACCTAACCCTAATCCTAACCCTAATAAAAACCCTATCCTTAACACTAAACCTAACTCTAACCATAATCTCGTACTTAGAACTAAACCTAAACCTAACACTCACACTATACCTAACCCTAGCTCAAACACTAACACTTATACTAACCTAACCATAACCTTAACATTAAACTAACACTTACCCTAACCCTAACACTTACCCTAAACCAAACCCTAGCCCTACCTCTAAACCTAACCCTAATCCTAGACTTAATCCCAACCATAACCTAGCCCTAACCCTAGCTCTAAAACTATCCATTACACCAAACATAACCCTAACCCTAATGTTAACCCTAACTCGATTGCTGAAACCTAACCCATCTGTTACCTTAAACCTTAACTAAAACCTAAAGGAAACTCTTCCATTACCTTAACTCTAAACCTAACCCTAATGCTAATCCGAGCCCTAACCCTTAACCTTAATGTAAACCAAACGCTAACCCTGACCCTGACCGTGACACTAATAATAACCATAGCTCTAAAGTTGACCTTTAACGTAAACCTAACCCTTACAATAGAACTAGCCAAAACCTAACCCTAAAACTATTCTTAACCATAACCCTAGACCTGATATTATCCCTAGACCGAGACCTAGCCCTAACACTATCAGAATACCTAACCCTTATTCTAGCCCTAATCCTAGCCTTCATCCTAAACAGAACCATAACTCGAGGCCTAATCCTAATTCTAACCCTCATGCTAGCCCTAAACCTAGCTGTAACCCCACTCATTCTCTTAAACTTAACCCTAACTCCAGTGCTAACCCTAACCCTAGCCCAACCCCTAGGCTTAAACCTAATACTAACCCAGGTCCTAATCCTAGCCCTAATTTAGCAGTAACCCTAACCCTCACCATAAGCCTACTCCTAAGAATAACTCTAATTCTCACCCTAGACGTATCCCTAGATCTAACCATAGTCCTTACAATAACCCTAACCCTATCCCTAACCCTAGCATGAGCCCTAACTTTGGATCAATCTTAACTCTAAATCTAACCCTAACCCTAAGCCTAAACTTCACTCTAAAACTAGCCCTAACCATGATGCTAATCCAAAATCTAGCCTTAACCTTATACCTATCCCTAAAACAAAACTGAGCCATAGCCCTAACCATAACCCTTAACCTAAAGCAAAACCTAACCCTACACCTAGCACTAGCTTTAGCCCTAATTCGAGTCCTAAACCTAACACTAAAACTAACCC
Source organism: Marmota flaviventris (assembly GCF_047511675.1). NCBI lineage: Eukaryota > Metazoa > Chordata > Mammalia > Rodentia > Sciuridae > Marmota > Marmota flaviventris. Next base: position 7,115,104 of record NC_092510.1, on the reverse strand, counting down.
TGACCCTTAATCTGACCCTAAATATAACCCTTGCTCAAAACATCACCCTAACCCTAACCCTAAAACTGGCAAAAACTATAACACTAGTTCATACATTAGCCATAGCCCAAACCCTAGCCCTAACCAAAACCAAAACCTAGCCCTTATTTGAGACTTAACCCTAGATTTAAACTAACCCAAAACCTAGCCCTAAACCTTACCGTAACCCTAGCCAGAATCCTAAACAAAACCCTAGCCTTATCACTAGCTCTAACTCTATCCATTACCCTAAGCCTAACCATAACCCTAATACTAACAATAGGCCTAACCCTAACCTTATAGCTAACCCTAACCTTATTCATTAACCTAAACCTAACTTGAACCCTAAACCTAACCCTATCATTACCCTAACCCTAATGCTAATGCTAATTTGAGCCCTAATCCTAAACTTAACCTAAGTCAAACCCTAACTCTGATGATTCCCGTAATAATATACCTAGCTCTAACCCTGATCCTACCCCTAAACCTAAACCTTATACTAGACCTAGCCATAAACCTAACCCTAAAACTATTCCTAACTTAACCATAGACCTGACAATTGCCCTAGCTGTAATCCTAGCCCTAACCTTAACACATACCATAACCCTAACCCTAACCATAACCACAACCCTAGCCCTAATCCTATCCATAACCCTAGCCCTAAATTTAGCTCTAACCCTATCAATTATCCTTAACATAGCCCTAATTCTAATGCTAAACCTAGGCCTAAATCTAACCCTATGCCTAACTATGCTAACCCTATCCATTATGCTAAACCTAACCTGAACCCTAAACCTAACCCTATCATTACCCTAACACAAATCCTAATGCTAATTTGAGCCCTAACCCTAAAACCTAACCTAAACAAAATCTAAATATGACCCTGACCCTAATAATACCCCTAGCTCTAAATTTGACCCTTACCCTAAATCTAACCCTTACACTGAACATAATCATAAACCTAACCCTAAAACTATTCCTAACAATAACCCAAGAACTGACATTTGCCCTAACACTAATCCTAGCCCTAACCAAAACACAAACCTTAACCCTCATTCTAGCCCTTAACCTAGCCTTAATCATAACTCTAATGAAACCCTAGCCCTAACCCTAATTCTAACATTTGTCCTAGCCCTAAACCTAGCTTTAACCCCAATATTTACACTAAACCTAACCCTAAGCTGAAAACTAACCCTAGGCCTTAACATAAACATAAACCTAGCCCTATTCCTAGCTCTAATTAAGCCCTATACCTAACCAAACCCTAAGCCTAGCCCTAAGACGAACTCTCACTCTCGCCCAGGCCCTATCCCTAGTTCTAATCCTATTTTTTTATCATAACCCTATCCTAGCTATGAACCTAGAATTAATGCTACCCGTATCCTTAGCCTTAGACCTAACCTTAGATCTGATCCTAACTCTAAATCTAAATCTAAACCTAAGACTAACACTAGTCCTAAACCTAACGCTAATCTTAAAACTAGCCCAAACCATAGCCCTAGCTCTAAAACAAAACTGAGAAATAGCCTTGAATTTAAAGCTTAACCTAAACCAAAACCATATGCTACACCTAGCCCTAACCCTAGCCCTAATTCAAGTCCTAACTCTAACCGTAAAACTAACCCTGACCTGACTCATATCCTAACACTATCTCTAGCTATAAATATCAGTCTAACTTTAAACCTAACCCTAACACTTACCTATCCCTAACCTAACCCTAAAACTAACGCTAATTGTAACCCGAGTTCTTATATTTGTCATTGCCCTAACCCTAGCCTTAAACCTCACACAAAAACTAGCCCTAATCTGAGCTCTAAACCTAGCTTTAATTCTAACCATAACCATAACCCTAGCCCTAAACCTATGTCTAAATCTATCCCTTACCCTAAGCAAAACCCTAACCTTAATGGTAACCCTAGACCTATTCCTAATTCTTAGGCTAAACAAATATTAACCCTATTAATAGTCCTAACCCTAGATCTAATTCTAGCTCTAACCCTATCCAAAACCATAAACCTAACCCTGACCCTTATTCTGACCATAACAAAAACCAGAGGTCTAAACCTGACTGTAATGCTAAACCAAACCCTAACACTAGCCCTACTAGTAAGCTTATAACTAAACCTAACCCTACCATTATCCATAGATCTAAACCTAATTCAAAATCTAGCCTTAACTTTAGCTCTAGACCTAAAGAAAAACCTAGCATTAGCCCTCACTATAACCCTTAACCTAACCTAAACACTACTCTACTTCTAGACCTAAGACTGTCATAACCCTAACCCAAACACTGTCCCTTTCTAAAACAGAGATCCTAGCTCTAAATTTTATGCTAACCCAAAATCTAGCCATAACCCTAACAATAGACCTAGCCATAACCCTAATTCTAGTCTTACATTACATATAGCCCTAATGTTAGCCCCAAACCTCACACAAAACCTAGCTCTAAGCATAACCCTAACCATAACCCTAGACCTAACACTAACCCTACCCTTTGCCTTGACCCTAATCCTAGAAAAAACACTAACCCTTGCCCAAATATAAATCTAGACCTAAACCTAATCCTAACCATTACCCTAAACCTAATCCTAATCCTAACCATAACCATAACCAAGGCCAAACCCTAGTTCTAACTCTATCCATTACCCTAAACATAACCCTAACCCTAATGCTAAACCTAGCTCTAAATTTAACCCTAACCCTAAACCTAGATGTCACACTAAGCCTAACCATTGCCCTAGCCCTAATCATACCTCAAACTCTAACACTTACTCTAAACCTAACCCTAACACTAACCCTAGGCTTAACCCTAACCCTAACCCTAGCCCTAATCCTAACCATAACCCTAGCCCTAAACCTATCCTTTACCATAAACATAGGCCTAATCCAAATGCTAACCCTAGGCCTAACTCTAAACCTATCTCTAACACTAACCCTATCCATTTCCTAAAACTAACCTGAACACTAAACCTAACCGTATTAATTACTCTATCCCAATCCCTAACCCTAATGCTAAATCAAGCCCTAAACCTAAACCATAACCTAAACCAAACCCTAAACAAGACACATACCCTAACAATACACCTAGCTTTAACCCCCCCTTCCCGAAACTTAACACTTACAATAGACCTAGCCATAAACCTAAACTTAACACTACCCTAAACGTAACCCTAACTGACATTAGCCATAGATCTAATTCTTGCCCTAAACCTAAAAAAAAAAAAAAAAACCCAAGTCCTCAGCCTAGCCCTAAACCTAGCCTTCATCCTAACCTGAACCCTAACCCTAGCCCAATCCCTAATTTCAACCCTCGCCCTAGTTCTGATCCTAGGTATAAACACATCCCTTCCCCTAACCCTAACCCTAATCCTAATCCAAAACTAACACTAACGCTAACCCAAACCCTAAACTTAACACTAACCCTAGTTCTAATCGTAGCCCTAATTTAGTGCTAATCGTAAACCTAACTTTAACCCTACCCCTAAGACTAACTCTAACTCTTGCCCTAGACCTATTTCTAGTACTAACTCTATCTGTTACCATAACCCTAACACTAGCCCTAACCTAACTCCTAAACCTAGCCCAAGTCCTAACCCTAGATCTAATCATAACTCTAAATATAACCCTAAACCTAAGCCTGAACCTCACCTTACCACTAGCACTAACACTATCACTAATCCTAAAAGTAGTTCGAAACCTAGCTGTAGCTCTAAAACAAAACTGAGCCCTAACCCTAACACTAACCTAACTGTAACCTCAGACCAGACATTAGACCTAGCCCTAATTCTTGCCCTAACCCTAACACAAAAACCATACACTACACCTACCCATAACTCTAGATTTATTTCTAATGTTATCAATAAACCTAAAACTAAAACTGAACTTGACTCTGATCCTAACACTAACCCTATTTCAAATCATCACTCTAATCATAACCTAACCCTAACACTAGACCTAGCTCTAACTCTAACCCTAAAACTAGCCCTAATCGTAACCCTAGTTCTTATATTAGCCTTAGCCCTACCCTAACCCTAACCTAAACTAAAACCTAGCCCTAACCCTAACCCTAACACCAGCTTTAACCCTAACCTAACTCTAAACCTAATCCTAACCCTAGCCTTAATCCTAACCATAACCCTAGCCCTAACTCTAGCTCTAATCCTATCAATTATCTTAACCCTAACCCTAAACCTAATACTAATCCTAAAATAACCCTAACTCTATCCATAATCCTAATCTTATTCATTACCATAAACCTAAACTGAACCCTAAACCTAACCATATCCATTAACCTAACCCTAAACATAATCCTAACCTAATTTGAGCCCTAACCCTAAACCTTAACCTAAAAATCCCTAACCATTACCCTGACCCTAATAATACCCCTATCTCCAAAAGTGGCCCTAACCCCCAACCTAAACCTTACACTATACATAGCCATAAACCTAACCCTGAAACTATCCCTAACCATAACCCTAGACCTAACATTAGTCCTAGCCCTAATGTTAACCCTTATGCTTAAAAAAAAGGCCTAATCCTGGCCCTAAACCTTGCCTTAATCCAAACCCTAACCCCATCACTAGGCCTAACCCTAAAGTGAAGCCTCACCCTAGCCCTTAACCTAGCTATAATATTATACCATACCCTAACCCGAATTCTAACCCTAGCCCTAAACCAAGGCCTAGCCCTAATACTAAACCTAGCTCTAATCCTAAACCTAATTTAGCCTTAACCCTAAATCTAATCATATCCCGAGTCCTAAGACTAATGCTAACTCTTGACCTAGCCCTAGCCCTAGTTCTAACATTATCTGTTACCATGACCCAAAGCCTAGCCCTAACCCTATCCCCAAACTTAGCCCTAGCCCTAAACCTAGATCTAACCCTCACCTAAAACCTAATCCTCACCCTAACACTTGCCCTAATCCTAATTTGAAAACTATCCCTCACCATAGCCATAGCATTCAAGCAAAACTGAGCTACAGCTCTAATCTAATCCTAAACCTTAACCTAAACCAAAACCTAACACTTCGCCTAGCCCTTACCCTAGCCCTAATTTGAGTCCTAAACCTAATTGTACAACTAATAATGACCCTGACTCTGAACCTGAAACTAAACTTAGCTCTAAACATCACCCTAACCCTAAACCTAACCCGAACACTAAACCTAGCCCTAACGCTAATCCTAAAACTAGCCCTAATCATAATGCCAGGACTTACATTAGCAATAGCCCTAATTCTAACAGAAAACCTAGCATTAATCTGAATCCTAACCCTTGCTTTAACCCTAACACTAACACTAAACCTAAACCTAACCCTAGCTCTAACCCTATCACTTACCCTATGCCAACCCTCACCCTAATCCTACCCTAGTCCTAACCCTAATCCTTAGCCTACCCCAAACCCTAACTCTATTACTAGTCCTAACCCTAGGCCTCATTCTATCTCTAACCCTAACCCATACCCTAAGCCTATCCCTTACCCTTATTCTGATCCTAACACTAACCCTAGGTCTAAGCCTGACCCTAACCCTAAAACAAACACTAACACTAGCCCTATGGGTAAACGTATGCATAAACCTAACTGTAACATTAACACTAGACCTAAACTTAATCCTATATATAGCCGTAACTCTAGCCATAGCCCTAAACATAAACCTAGCTCCAGCACTAACAACAACCATTAGTCTAACGCAATGACTAAAAGTACCCCTAGAACTAACCCATGTAAAATTGTGCTCCTAACCGTAAATCCAATGCTAACCTGAACACTGACCCTTAGCCTAACATAAACCCTAGCTCTAAACCTTATCCTAACCCAAAACATTCCCTAACACTAGACATATCCATAACCCTAACCTTAAAACTAGCCATAACCATAATCCTAGTTCTTAAATTACCCATAGTCCTAACACTACCTATAAACCTCCTCCCAAAACCTAGCCATAAATGTAGCACTAAAACTAGCTGTAAGCTTAATCCTAACCTTAGCCCTAGCCCTAACCCTCACACTTGCCTAGCCCTAAACTTAGCTCAAACTCTAACTCTTACCCTAAATGTAAACCTAACCCTGACCCTAACCCTAACCCTTGCCCTAATCTTAAATGTAACCTTAGCACAAATCCCACCTCAAATTCTATCTATTACCTTAAATATAACCCTAACATTAATGCTAACCCTAGCCCTAACTCTAACCCTAATTTTAACCATAGCCCTGACTGTAACCCTAAACCTCGCCCTAGCCCAAACCTAACTTAACCTAAACCTAACCCTAACAATAACCCTAGGCCTAACCCTAACACTAGTCTTAATCCTAACTTTAACCCAATCCATAACACTAGCACTAACTCTATCCATTACCCTACACATAAGCCTATTCCAAATGCTAAGCCCAGGCCTAAACCTAGCACTATCCCTAAAACTAACGGTATATACATTACTCTATACCTAACCTGAACCCTAAACCTAATCCTATTCATTACTCTAACCCTAAACCTAATGCTAATTTGAGCCCTAACCCTAATCCTTAACCTAAAGTAAACCATAACCTGGAATTTGACCCTAATAACACACCCAGCTCTAAACCTGACCCTTACCCTAAACCTAACCCTTACACTAGACCTAGCCATAAACCTAACCCTAACCATAACCGTAGACCTGACATTAGTCCTAGCCCTAATTCTAGCCCTTACCCTAACCCAAAATCCTAGCCCTCATCCTAGCACTAAACCTAGCCTTAATCCTAATCCAACCCCTCACCCTGGCTCTATCCCTAATTATAACCCTCGACTGAGCCCTGAACCTAACTATAAGCCCATCACATCCCCTAAAACTAACCCTAACCCTAACAATTACACAAACCTTAACCCTAGCCTTAACAACAAGCCTAACACTAACACTAACTCTAGCGCTAATCCTATCCCTAATTTAACTCTAAACCTAACCCTACCCCTAACCCTAGTCCTAAGACTAACTCACTCTCACCCTAGCCCTATTTTTATTTCAAACCCTATCCGTTAACTTAGCCCTAAACTTAGCCCTCATCGTAGCCATAGCCCTCACCATAGATCTAACAATAACTCTAAATCTAACCCTAAACTTAAGCCTAAACCTCACCCTACCACTAGCCCTAATACCATTGCTAATCCTAAAACTAGCCCTAACCCTAGTTCTAGACCTAAAACAAAACCGAGCCATTGCTCTAACACTAAACCTTAACCTAAACCAAAACCTAATCCTACAACTAGCCATAACCCTAGCTCTAATTCAAATCCTAGGCCTTAAACTAATCACAGCTCTAAATATCACCCTAACCCTAAAGCTAATGCTGACACTAGACCAGCCCAAATCCCATCCCTAAAACTAACCCAAATCGTAAACATAGTTCTTACATTGGCCTTAGCCCTAACTCTAGTCTTAACCCTAACACAAAAATAGCCCTAATCTGAGCCCTAACACTAGATTTAACCCTAACCCTAACCCTAGTCCTAAACCTAACCCTAACTCTAGCCCTAACCTTATCCCTTACTCTAAGCCAAACCCTATCCATAATGCTAACCCTAGTCCTAATCCTAATCCTTAGCCTAACCCTATTTCTAGTCCTAACACAAGCACTCATTCTAGCTCTAATTTGAACCCCAAACCTAACCCTAACCTTCACCCTTATTCTAACACTAACACTAATTATAGGTCTAAACCTGAACCTAACCCTAAACTGAACTCTGAAACAAGACTTATAGCAACCTTATACCTAAACCTCACCCTAACACTAGCCCTAAACCTAAACCAAATCCTAAATCTAGCAATAACTCTAGCCCTAGACCTAAACAAAACTTAGTCCTAGCCCTAACAATAACCCTTAACATAAAACAAACACTAACCCTACCCCTAAACCTAACCTTGTCCTAATTCTGGCTTTCACCCTAACCCTAACTCTAACCTGAACACTGATCTTGCCTTTAACAGTAAACCTATCTCTAAACCTGAGCCTAACCAACATCTAAACCTAACACTAGACCTAGCCATAACTCTATCCCTAATACTAGCCCTAATCCTGACCCTAGCTTAACCCTAATTTATGCCTGTCCCTAACCTTAGCCCTAACCCTAGCCCTAAGACTAATTCTAACTCTTACCCTTGCCCCATCCCTAGTTCTAAACCTATAACATACTGGAACAATAATCATAGCCCTAACCCTAGCCGTATCCTTAGCTCTATCCCTAACATATATCTAACTCTAACTCTAAATCTAACTTTAATCCTAAGCCTAAACCTAAACCTAACGCTAGCCTAACCTTAATGATAATCCTAAAACTAGGCCTAATCCTAGCCCTAGCCCTAAAACAAATCCCAGATATAGCCCTATACCTAACCCTTAACTTAAACCAAACCCTAAGCCTAACCCTAAACTTAGCCCTAATTCGAGTTTTAAGCTGAACCAAAAACTAACCCTGACCCTGAATCCGACCATAATACTAAACCTACCTCTAAAAATCACCCTAACAATAAACCTAAACCTAAGACTGGACCTAGCCCCAACCCTAAACCTAACTTTAGCCTTAAATGTAACCCTGGTACTTATAATAGCCATAACCGTAACCCTAGCACTAACCTAACACAAAACCTAGCCCTAATTCAAGCCCTAACCCAAGCTTTAAACCTAACACTAACCCTAACCCTAGTCCTAATCAGAATCATAACCCTAGCCCTAAACCTAGCTCTAACCCTATCTATCGCCATAACTATAACCCTAACACTAATGATAACCCTAGGCCTAAATATAACCCTATCCCTAATCCTAACCCTATCCATTACCCTAAACCAAACCTAATCCCTAAACTTCACCTATCATTACCCTAACCCTATCCTTAATGCTAATTCAAGCCCTAAATTTAAACCATAACCTATCCCAAATCCTAACCAAGGCCCTTACCCTAATAATACCCCTAGCTCTAAACTTGACCTAAAACTAAACATAACCCTTACATTACCTATATCCATAAACCTAACCCTAATTCTATCTTTAACCATAACCCTAGACTTATTAGTCCTAGCTCTAATCCTAGCCCTACCCTAAAAAAAAAAAAAATCCTAGCCCTCATCTTATCCCTAAAACCAGCCTTAATCATTACCTTAACCCTAACCATAGGCCCAACCCTAATTCTAACTCTCACCCAACCTCTAAACTTAGCTATAATACCAATACATACCCTAAACTTTACCCTAACCCTAAACTTTATGCTAGGCCTAAGCTGAACAATAACCCTATCCCTAATTCTATCCCTAATTTAACCCTATCCCTAACCCCAACCATAGCCATAAGCCATAAGATTAACTCTAACTTTCACACTAGCCCTATCACTAGTTCTAACCCTATCCATTACCATAACCCTAACCCTAGCTCTAACCCTAGCCATAAACCTTGCCCTGTCCTTATTCCTAGCCATAACCCTAGATCTATCCCTAACTCTAAATCTAACACTAACCCTAAGCCTAAGCCTAACATAAACACTAGCCCTAACCCTAACGCTACTCGTAAAACTAGCCCTAACCTTGACCCTAGCAGTAAATCAAAATCAATCAATAGCCCTAATACTAAACCTTAACTCAAATCAAATCCTAATACTACACCTAGACTTAACCCTACACCTAATTTGAGTCCAATCTTAATCTGAATACTAACCCTGACTCTGACTTATATCCTAACACTCACCCTAGCTCTAAACACCATCCTAACCTTAAACCAAACACTTACAGTAAACCTAGCCATAATTTGAGTCCCAACCTTAACCTTAAAACTAACCCTAACCCTGACTACTAACCTAACACTAACACTAGCTCTAAATATCATCCTAGCCTTAAACCTAATCCTAACACTAGAAGTCTAACTCCTAATCATAACCCTAAAATTAACCCTAATTGTAACTAGTTCTTACATTAGCTGTTACTCTAACCCTAGCCCTAATCCTAACACAAAAACTAGCCCTAGTCTGAGCTCTAAACCTAGGTTTCACCCTAACCCTAGCCCTAACCCTAGCTCTAAATCTATCCCTTACCCTAAGCTAAACCCTAACACTAATTCTAATCCTAATTCTAACCCTAATCCTTAACCTAACCCAAATCTTAATCCTATTACTAGTCCTAACTCTAGCCCTCATTCAAGCTCTAAACATAACCCAAACCCTAACCCTAATCCTGAACCTTATTCTGACCCTAATACTAATTGTAGGTCTAAACGTGAACCTAACCTTAAACCAAATTCTAACACTAGCCCTAGACCTAAAACTAGTGCTAAATCTAGCCATAACTCTAGCCCTAGACCTAAAGAAAAACCTAGAACTTGCCCTAATAATAACCCTTAGAATAAAGCCAAACACTAACTCTTCCCCTAGACCTAACCCTAGTCCTAATTCTGGCTTTAATTCTAACCATAATCCTAATCTGAACACTGACCCTGACATTAACCCTAGCTCTAAACATCACGCTAACCCTGAAACTATAGCTAGCCCTAACATTAACCCTAAAACTAGCCTTAATCATAACTAGTTCTTAATTTAGCCATAGCGTAAACTATTGCAACACCTAGCCCTAATCCAATGCCTACCCTATATTTAACCCTAAATCTAACCCTAACGCTAACCATAGCCCTAACCCTAAGCCTAAGCCTAACCTTAGATCCAATCCTAAGCATAACCCTAGCCCTAACCCTAGCTCTAACCCTATGCATTACCCTAAGGATAACCCTAACCCTTATGCTAACCCTAGGCCAAACCCTGATCCTATGCCCATCCCTAACCCTATCCATTACCCTACACCTAACTTGAACCCTAAACCTAAAACTATCGTTAACCTATCACTAATCCTAATGCTAATTCGAGCCCTAAACATAAACCATAACCTAACCTAAACCCTAACCCAGACCCTAATAATACCCCTAGCTCTAAACCTGACCCTAACCATAAACCTAACCCTTACAATAGACCTAGATATAAACCTAACCCTAAAACTACCCCTAATTCTAACCCTAGACCTGACATTAGCCCTAGCTCTAATCCTAGTCCTAACCCTAATACAAACCTTAACCCACATCCTAGACATAATCCTCACCTTCATCATAATCCTAACCCTAACCCTAATTCTAACCCTCACCCTATCCCTAAAACTAGGTATAAACTCATCCCTTATCCTAAACCTAACCCTGATCCAAACCCTAACACTAAACCTAGCCCCAACCCTAGGCCTAACTCTAACAATAACATTTGCCCTAATCCCAGACCTAACTTAGCCCTATCCCTAACACTAAATATAACCCTAGCCCTAAGACTAACTATAACCCTTGCCTTAGAACTATAGGTTAGTCCTAACCTTTTCCCTTACTATCACCCTAAACCTAGACCTAATCTTAGCCCTAACCCCAGCCCTAGCCCTAAAACAAAACCGAGTTATAGCCCTAATCTTAACCCTTAACCTACACCAAACCCTAACCTTACACCTAGCCCTAACCCTATCCATAACCCTATCCCTAATTCTAGTACTAACCTGAAAACTAACCCTGAACCTGACTCTGACCCTAACACTAAACCTAGTTATAAAATCATTGTAACTGTAAATTTAACCCTAACACTAGACCTAGCCTTAACACTAACCTTATAACCAGCGCTAATTATAACCTTACTTTGTACATTAGCCATAGTCTTAACCCTAGCCCTAACCTAAACCCAAAACTAGCCTTAATCAGAGTCCTTATCCTAGCTTTAACCCTTAACTTAAACCTAACAAAAGCCCTAATTCTATACATAACCCTAGCCCTAAACTTAGGTCTAACTCTATCCAATACCCTAATGATAACCCTAACCCTTATGATAACCCTAGGCCTAACCCTAACACTACCCATTACACTAAACCACAACTAAACACTAAACCTAACCCTGACATTACCCTAACCCTAAATCTAATGCTATTTGATCCCTAAATGTAAACCCTAACCTAACCCAAACCCTAACCTTGATTCTGACCCTAATAATAACCTTAGCTCTAAAACTGACCCTTACCCTAAACCTAACCCTTACACAGGACCAAGCCATAAACCTAACACTAAATGTATCCCTAATTTTAACCCTAGACCTGACATTAGCCCAAGACCTTATACTAGCCCTATACCTAATACAAACACTAGCCCTCATCCTAGCCCTAAACCCTAGCCTTAATCATAACCTTAACCCTAACCCTGTCCCTAACCCTAATACTAACACTCACCAAGCCCTCAATCTTGCTATAACCCATTCCTTTAAACTAAAAGTAACCCTAACTCTAACCCTAAACCTAGACCTAAACCTAACACTAACCCTAGCCCTTATTTAGCCCTATCCCTAACCATAACCCTGAACCTAGCCATAAAACGAACTCTAACTATCACACTAGCTCTATCACTAGTTCTAACCCTATTCCTTACCATAAACATAACCCTAGCCCTAACTGTTGTCCTAACCCTTGTCCTATCATTAGCCCTAGCACTAACCTTAGATCAACACCTATCTCAAAATCTAACCGTACTCTGAAGCCTAAGCCTAACCCAAACACCAGCCCTAAGACTAACACTAATCCTAAAACTAGCCCGAACCCTAGCCCTAGCCTAAAACAAAACTGAGCCATAGCTCTAACACTAATCCTTAAACGAAACCCTAACCATACACCTACCCCTAACCCTAGACTTAATTCTAGTTTTAAGCCGAACCCTAAAACTAACTCTGACTCTGACTCTGACACTAATATTAACCCTAGCTCTAAACATCACCCTGACCTTAAACCTAACCCTAACACTCAACCTAGCCCTAACCTTAACCCTAAAATTAGCCCTAAATGTAACTCTACTACTTACATTAGCTATAACCCTAACCATAGCACTAACTTAACCTGAAACCTAGCCATAATCTGAGCCCTTTCCTGAGCTTTAAACCTAACCCAAGCCCTAATCATAACCCTAGCCCTAATCATAACCATAACCCTAGCCCCAACCCTGGTTTAACCCTATCCATTACCATAAACATAAACCTAACCCTAATGCCAACCCTAGGTCTAAACCTAAAGCTATCTCTAATCCTATTTCTATCCATAACTCTAAACCTAACCTGGGCCCTAATACTAACCCTATCATTACTCTAACCCTAAACCTAATGCTAATTCAATCCCTAACTTTAGACCTTAACCTATCCCAAACCTTAACCCAGACCTTGTCCATAAAAATACCCCTAGCCCTAAACCTGACCCTACCCCTAAACCTAACCCTTACACTAGACGTAGCCATAATCTAAAACATAAAATTATCTTTAAACATAATTCTAGACCTGAAATTAGCCATACCCCGAATCATAGCCCTAACCCTAAAACAAGCACTAGCCCTCATCCCAGCGCTAAACCTAGCCTTAATCATAACCCTAACTGTAACCCAAGCTCTAACCCTAATTCTAAATATCACCCTACCTCTAAACCTAGCTATAACATTATCCCTTAACCTAAACTTAATACTAACTCAGACCCTACTCTATATTTAAGCTGAACACTAGCCACATCCCTAATCCTAGCCCTAATTTATCCATTTCCCTAACCCAAGCCCTAAAACTAACTCTAACTCACACTAGCCTATCCCTAGTTCTAACCCTATTACATACCATAATCTAACCCTAGCCCTAACCCTTGCCCTATCCTCAGTCCTAACCCTAAACCTAGATATAACCCTAAATCTAAATCTAAACCTAAACCTAAGCTTAAGCCTAACAGTGACACTAGCCCTAACCCTAACGCTAATCATAAAATTAGCACTAACCCTAACCCTAGCAGTAAAACAAAACCAAGCAATAGCCCTAACCCTAAACCTTATCTTAAACCACAATAACAATACATCTAGACCTAACCCTAGCCCTAAATTCGAATCCTAACCCTAACCTTAAAAGTAACCCTGACACAGACTTGTACCTAACGTTCACTCTGGCTCTTGATCCCATCCTAACCTTAAACCGAAACCTACCAGTAACCCTATCCCTAATTTGAGTCCTAACCCTAACTCTAACCCTCATTCATATCCTAACACTAACCCTAGCTCTAAATATCACTCTAACCTTAAACCTAACCCTAACACTAGACCTAACCTTAACCCTAACCCTAAAACCAACCCTAACGGTAACCCTAGTTCTTTCATTAGCCATTGCCCTAACTCTAGCCTTAACTGTACAACAAAAACTTGTCCTAATTAAAGCTCTAAACCTAGCTTTAACTCTAAACCTAACCCTAACCCTAGCTCTATCCCTATCCTTTACCCTAAGCAAAACTCTAACTCTAGTGGTAACCCTAGAACTATTCCTAATTATTAGGCTGACCAAAATCCGAACCCTTTTAATAGTCCTGACTAGCCCTATTTCTAGCTCTAATCTTATCCCAAACCCTAACGCTAACCCTGACCCTTATTCTGACACAAACAATAACCCTAGGTCTAAACCTGAACCTAAGCATAGAGCAAACCCTAACACTGGCCCTACCTGTAACTTTATAATTAAACCTAACCCTAACCCTAGCGCTAAGTCTAACTCTAACTCTCACACTAGCCCTATCCCTAGTTCTAACCCTATTCCTACTGTAACCCCAAACCTAGCCCTAAACCTAGCACTAATGCTTTTCCTATCCTTAGTCCTTGCCCTAACCCTATTTCTAACCCTAACTCTAAATCTAAGGTTAAAGCCAGAATTGGAACTAGGTTTATGTCTAGGGGTAGGGTTAGTCTTTTCGTTAAGTTAAGGGTTATTGTTAGGGCTAAGGCTAGGATTTTGTTTAGGTGTAGAGCTAGAGTTAAGGTTAGATTTAGGATTAGGTTTAGGTCTAGGGATAGTGATAGGGTCGGGCTTAGGTATAAGGTTACGGGTAGGGCTCGTGTTACGGTTTGGTCTAGTGTTAGAGTCAGGTTTAGACCTAAGTTAGTGTTAGAATAAGGGTCAGGGTTAGGGTTAAGTTTTGAGATAGGGTTCAAGCTAGAATGAGGGCTAGGGTTAGAACTATTAATATGAAGAGAGTTTTGATTAGGCTGAGGATTAAAGATAGGTCTAGGGTTACCATTAGTTTTAGGGTTTTGCTTAGGGTTATGGATAGGGTTAGAGCTAGTGTTAGGGGTAGGGTTAGGGTTAAGGTTAAAGCTAGGTGTAGGGCTCAGATTAGGGCTAGTTTCTGTGTTAGCATTAGGGCTAGGGTTAGGGCAACAGGTAATGTAAGAACCAGGGTTACAATTAGGATTAGCTTTAGGGTTAGGGTTAGGGGTAGTTCTAGTGTTAGTGTTAGATTTAAGGTTAGGGTGATACTTAGAGTTATTTTTAGGTTAGGAGTCAGGGTCAGGGTAAGTTTTAGGGTTTGAGTTAGAACTCAAATTAGGGCTAGGTTTACTGTTAGGGTTCTGTTTAAGGTTAGCGTCAAGTTTAGAGCTAGGGTGTGTATTAGGATATAAGTCAGGGTCAGGGTTAGTTTTAAGGTTAGGGTTAGGACTCCATTAGAGCTAGTATTAGTTCTTGTAGTAGTTTAGGGTTTGGTTTAAGTTAAGGTTTAGAGTTAGGTCAATTGCTTGGTTTTGTTTTAGTCCTAGGGTTAGGGCTAGAGCTAGTTTTACAATTATTATTAGGGTTAGGGCTAGTGTTAGTGTTAGGCTTAGACTTAGGGTTAGGGTTACATTTATAGTTAGGTTTAGATCTAGGATTAGGCTAGGATTAAGGATAGGGCAAGGGTTAGGGCCAGGGTTAGAGTTATGGCAAGGGATAATGTTAGAAGTAGGGATAGGGCTAGTGTTAGGGCAAAATTTAGGTTTTTAGCTAGGTTTAGGGCTAGAACGAGGGTTAGGGTTAGCATTAGGGCTAGGTTTAGTGTTAGAGGTATGCTTAGGGTTAGGTTTAAGGGCTGTAATTAGGGCTAGGTTTTTTGTGAGTTTTAGGGCTAGTGTTAGGTATATGGATAATGTAAGAGCTAGAGTTATGGTTATGGCTAGATTTAGAGTTCATCTTGTGTTAGGGTTAGTTTTTGGGTTAGGGTAAGGTTTAGAGCTAGGGTTTTTGTTAGGGTAAGTGTCAGTGTTCAGGTTAGGATTAGGTTTAGGGTTATGTCAAAAATGAGGACTAGGGTTAGGTCTAGGGGTAGAGTTAGTGTTTAGTTTAAGTTAAGAGTTATTGTTAGGGCTAAGGCTAGGGTTATGGCTACATTTAGGGTTAGGTTTAGGTCTCTTGCTAGTGTTATTGTTAGGTTTAGCTTTAGCGTTATGGTAGGGCTAGTGTTAGGTTTCAGATAAGATTTAGGGTCAGGTTTAAACCTAGGTTTAGTGTTAGGGTCAGAATAAGTATCAGGGTTAGTGTTAGGGTTTGGTTAAGTTTAGAGTTAGAATGAGGTTTAGGGTTAGGACTAGTAATAGAGGTAGGTTTTAGGGTAGGCATAGAATTAGGGTTAGAACTAGGGTAGCAATAGGGTGAAGGTTTGACTAAGTGTAAGAAATAGGGTTAGAGCCTAGGATTAGGACTAGGGATAGGGTTAGGTTTAGGGCCAGGGTTAGGGTTAGGGTTAAAGCTAGGGTTAGGCCTTGGATTAGGGCTAGGATTTGTATTAGGTTTAGGGCTATGGCTAATTTAAGAACTGGCATTATGATTAGGGCTACTTTTAGGGTTAGGGCTAGAATTAGGGTTATGGTTATGGTTAAAGGTAGTGTTTGGTCTCTGATTAGGGATAGGTTTTGGGTTAAGTTAGGGTGAGGGTTAGGGCTATAACCAATGTAAGAACTAGGGTTATAATTAGAACTAGTTTTAGGATTAGGGTTAGGGCTAGTTCTAGGGTTAGGTTTAGGTTTAGGTTTTGAGTGATGTTTAGAGCTAGGGTTAGTATGAAGGTCAGAGTCAGGGTCAGGGTTTGTTTTAGGGTTAGGAATAGGACTCGAATTAGAGCTAGGATTTGGGCTAGGTTTAGGCTTAGGATTTTGTTTATGTTAAAGTTTAGGGTTAGGGCTAGGGCTCAGTTGTTTTGTAGGGCTAGGGCTAGGCTAGGATTAGTTTTAGGATTAGCATTAGTATTATGGCTTGTGTTAGTGAGAGGTTTAGCTTAGGGTTAGGTTTAGATTTAGAGTTAGGGTTAGATATAGGATTAGGGCTAGAGATAGGCTTAGGGCTAATATAAAGGCAAGTGATAAGAATATGGTAAGGGATAGAATTAGAAATAAAAATAGGACTAGGGCAAGAGTTAGAGTTAGTCTTAGGGCTAGGATTAGGTTAGTTTTAGGGCTAAATTAGGGCTAGGATTAGTCTAGTGTTTGTACTAGGGTTAGGTGTAGTTTAGGCTTAGGTTTAGTTTTAGGGAT